>NC_092860.1:147454246-147504274 GCF_032062135.1 Pyxicephalus adspersus | reverse complement strand
CTTTATTATACTCATACTATTATAATATACTGTAAAATAAATTTTCATGAAAAACAATGTACCGCTTTTAGACATATAAAACCGGAAAGAAATGAACCGCTAGGGAGGTTAAAGAGAATCTCCAGTTCCACAAACATTTTGTGCGTAGAAGTAGGCATCTATGTGTTGAAGCCCAAATGAACCCTCCGGTTAAATGAGCTAAATGCATTTTGGGTGTATTAAAACAAAAAGAGTGCATATTCTTACACTTTAGTGCTACAACCTGAGTAGAAAAGCATGTACCTTGAACAATGGTACCCTTGGTCCTATTTCAGAGACCTAACAAGCCTCCTACTCAGATCAGCAGCACTAATCAAAGCTTATGTTCCACCCCACAGGAGACACACCGGTCCTTTGCTGAAACTACTACTTCTCCATAGAGAGCAAGGATTTCATTCTGTAACACCATATGAGTGGACATGCTGTTCTAATTTGATTTACTGATGAGACTTTGCACTCCTTTTTTTGATGAACCTTTTATTACAGAGGGGATACACTTTAAACTACAGGTTCAAATGCTTAGGTCTAAGGAAAACAGGAAGAGCACGTACCATATACTTTTGCTCCTACATGCATTTCTTCGATATGCCTTCTTAGTCCCAGGCTCCACTATAAGACATTCCAACATTCTTGCATTGTAAGTGAAGACTTCTGGAAGTTGGATGAAGAGGAGCTGTGCTGGCTACTCAAGAGTAAGGATGAGGCTATACGTACACATGTGCCCCCCCCCCCCCACTGGTCTTCAACAATTTTTTCTTAATTCCTGGAGTTCAGCTTTATCCTCAAAGTTAAGTAATTATATTTCATAACATACCCGTGCATAAATAACATTTGGACAGATATAAGTCAATCAGTATACTCTTCCCTGCTGTCCTACATGGTTGCACGCACAGTACTGCAAGGTGTAAAAGTACGTGTGCTTCTTAACAAAGGGTAGACAACACTATTTGATCAAAAGGAAAGTTAGATAAGTGCATTTAAAAACATTATGGTGCTTGATTATTAATTGGACAGATATAGTGTTGGACGTAGCCAACAGTGGGTGTCTGTAGAGAACTGACTTAGAACCTCCTTGCCAAACTGACTTGGGGCATCTCTGTAGGGCTCCTATTGGCTGAAGAGGGTTCCATGCCCTTGTTCAGTAGCACACTTTGCACCTCCCTATGTTCACCACTGTACAAATATATGAGTTGGTCACTATACTTTTCTCTATTATCTGATATGGTTAAATTCACAATACTGTAAGGTAAGATGGTGTGCACTGAACAAAGAACAGACAGCACTACTTGATCATCAGGAAACTTAGATAAGTACCAGAAAGTTAGATAAGTACATTTAAGAACATAACTGTGGATAATTAGTATTTGTCATGGTGCGGTAGGTCAGGATGGTGGTCACCAGTACACTAGGCACAGACATGCGCGGAGCGCAGAGTCTAAGCAGCTGCCTGGACTTCATCAGAGCATCTAGAGGTGAGGATGTTATGCTGCGAGCAACTGCCAGGTTGCAGCCCCCATGCACACAGAGACAGGTGACTGCTGACAGACAGGAATCAGGCGAGGTGTAGGAACGGGGAACCTGGGAGAAGAGCCAAAGGAACTCCATGCTGAGGCAACTTCCTGTTGCCAGTGACTTCCTTTTATAGGGAAGGTCATCAGACAGAACGGAGTCACATGACCTGTAAGTATAAGAAACCCACCACCAGAGGGAGTGCAGGAGTAGAGGCAGCTAAGGTCTGCACTTCTGCCAGCAGATGGAGTGCTTCTGAGGAATGTGGTTCTCTGGGGTAAAGGGTCAGCACTCATGAGCAGGAAGTGATCAGAGGACAGGCTTACTGGACAACGCTGGGGCTGGCTGCAGAGGAATATGAGGTAGGTGGTACAGGCACGTATCCCCTGGTCCAGTGGGAATCTGTAACATTATTTGGACAGATTAGTGTTTTGACAGTCAGCTTATCCTCCTCCCTGCTATCCTGTCTGGTTGTACTTAGAGTACTGTAAAGTGTGAAAGAACAAGCAGCACTACTTGATTACCAGGAAGTTGAGAGGTAGATCAAAACTTGTCCTTTGCTAGTACCTCTTCCTGTATGCATCTATTAAACACTATTGCCCCGAAAGGTAGAATATACAATCTTAGTTAATAAGGCCTGATTTATTAAATTTTTTCTAAGACTGGAAAGGATACACTTTCATCAGTGAACCTGGTTCAGGATTGAAAACAGTTGCTAACAAATAGCAAATAACTATTATTTACATTCCAAGTTTTCTGGATCACCCGGGTTCACTTACAAAAGTGTATCCTCTCCAACCTTGGGGAGCTTAAATTAATCAAGCCTATATTATCATAATGCATCACATTCATGAGCAAACTACCAATGCTCCCATATATATATATATAGGGTTACAATGGTTTTCCTTTTTTTTTCTTCCCACAGCATATTCTACCCTAGAATTATTACTTGCACAAACAGTCACTAATATGATTTCAGATTCATGATATGGAACCTACCAGCATGGGAAGCACCATAGAAATTAATTTTATAAATAAAAACAATTACCATTTTTCTAAAACTGCACTGGGTTTTCTCATTGAGCTTGATGAAGTTGTTTTTCAACAAAAAGAAAAAAAATTAGCTATCTTGTGTGAGATCCCTGATTAGCTTCCATGTGCATAATTTAGATTATTCAGGTTAATGAAAAGAAATTTCTTCCCTGTTTCTATGGCAATATTTAATTAACGTATAGCTCGTAATTAAACAAGGAAAAATATGGTGCATAAATCGATGTTTTCTCCATTATATACCAGAACCAGCTGGATGGGCAATGATAATTAAAAGAAAAAAGTTCAAACCTAATGTATGGATCTCCTAAACCAACTTGTCATAAAAGACCCATGGGTGGTGTTGTCTGCTTTTAAAAGCCAATGAACAACTGACATGGGAATACAATTGCAGATGCTGTTTGCAATTAAAGCCAATCTGCAAAGCTACATGATTGTATTCTCAACATTTCTAACCATACCACCACATGTCTTTTTTCATCATTTAGATCTATGCACATATCATGTGTTGCTGTATAATTCATATTGAATGGCACCATTAAGGCTACAGATTCTATTTTCTATTTATGTATTTTTTGTTAAAGTTGCTGAACAAGGTGTTTAAATATTACTAGATTGTAAGCTCTTTGGGTCAGGGTCCTCTTCTCCTCCTGTGTCACTGTCTGTCATTTGCAACCCCTATTTAATGTACAGTGATGCGTAATATGTTGGCGCTTCATAGTTCATGTTTATTATTTATAATAATAATAATAATAATAAATGGTGTACCACTGTACCTCTGGATCTCCCATCTTATTATGTGGGCATGTTTTATGGAAAGTGTACAGACTGATCACTGGCAGCCCTGGAGAAGATGAAAAAAAGGTCATTAATGTCATTGGATCAGCCAATCCTGCTGGAAAAACGGGCCTGTACATACCTGCAAAAGCCATAAATGCCCTTCTTGCATGGTCAGATTTCAAGCCATTGGGACAGACAGATATTCAGCACTTACTGATCGTGCCAAAGCATTACTGTTCCTTTCTACCTCCAAAAGGTCTTGGCTAATAAGTCACCCCATCATAAATGAAGCATCAGGAATATGTGAACAGTAGTGGCATGCTCTAAGACTGCAGGGTTCCTCCAGAGGTTGCTAGGGGTTCCTTGAGCAATGAGCAGCTTCGACCCTTCAGATCACTTTAGGTGGCACCAATGATCTTTTTGGCTGTAAAGGTCGCATTCTTCCCAATGGCCTTTAATGTAAGATTCATTCTTCCGAATGATCACCAGGCTTATATACTGTAAGCTGTGGATATAGTAATATTAGAAGAGGTTCCCTTGAGACCTGGACGTTCTTTCAAGGGTTCCCCCAAATTATCAAGGTTAATAAGGCGGGTCTAGAGTTTTGCTTTTTTATTCAAACATTGTGCTGGATGTCTAAAAATGACTGTGCAGTCCAATATTCAGAGGTAAGATTTAAATTCACTCTTTGTGAACTGGTCAGAAATGCCCTCCATTTCTTCTCTGCAATATAATCTTGTGCTGAGAATTGTGGCTGTCACTGAGCTCTGCCAGAACAGAAAAAAGTAGCGTGAATGTCATAAATTCACTTAAAAATTACTTTAAAACAAATCTGAATAAACATAAGTTGCAAATTACAAAGGATGACGACTATTAGGAGTTTCAAAGGTGTGAGGCTTCAATTAAGTTTTAACCTAAGCCCTATTGTGCTGTACACTCACCTTGTTCAGCTTCTATATGGATAATAAGCAATCCAAAATCAGACTGTGCCATTGCTAAAAGAAGGCGCCATTCCAATATTTGTATATATCAGCGTCTTATGTTTTATTTTGATGACCTACATGTTATATGCAGAATGAATATGAATAGAAATGTGCTGTTACAAAGCTAATGATCTACTCACTGTATCTTGAAGTCAACATTACCAGTGAACTTTCTCAGACTGTTCTGCACTACTTCTGTGATCACTAATCCCATGGAATTGGGTACTAAAAACCAAATCTCATTTGGGTGATTGTGTAAGTTATTAAAGTTTATCATCACAAACTTTCAATATGTTGTTTATTTGCTATTAATTGGCTGGTGGTTAATGGGGATTTTTTATGGGAGCAAGATGCAGACACAAAACAAAAAGAATGAAATGATGTGAAGGAATCAAAGACAGAAAAGTAATAATGAGGAATTGTATACGCCCGTCACAAATCAGAGCAGATTTAAATTCAATTAAATAGATACGTAGTATAGATTTGTACCTAATAAGCATTTACAAAACCTACCTGCAATCAAAATCTATCCCCTTCCGCTAACTACTGTTATGTCCTAAATCCAATGATAGTCATTCACCTTTTGGGGCAAGGCACCACACAACCTCTCTAGAAAGACCTGGAGCAGGGGAACACAGTGAGGGCTAGTGGAAGGCGTTCATGACTGGGAGGGGATAGGGAGCAGGCAGTGAAAGGGTTAATTTGAAGGGGTGGTTCTAAGGGGAGGTAGTTAGTCTGAGTAAGAGGTGATGTAAATGTAGGAAGAGAGAATGTTGAAGGGGGGGGGGGGGGGGGGAACGGAAGAGGTGGGGCATTTGGCATCAGGACAAGTTGGCATCGGGAAAAGTTTTCCGCCCACCCGCCAATGGGTTTTTAGTGCTGGGGGATGTTGCTAGGATGTGTGTAGGCGGTGAGGTCCTCGAGGGAATTTGGTTGGTGTTATGTTTCAGTGGGGGTGAGAGACCCATCTATGGTGTGGGAGTCTCTGGATTTAAGTTGTTTATGGAAGAATTGAAGATTGGTTGAAAGGGCTGCGAGTAGTGCTGGTATTTTTGTTGAGCTGGTTGGTTGCAGCTGGAAGCATATATAGCTCGGTGGTGCAGACCCAAAGAAAGGGGGTAAATTGGTGGGCCTTCAAGGACCAGTAACCAGAGGCGTTCAAATTGGTTATGGTATTATGATTGTTAAGAAAGTTATTTAATGGGGTTTTTGTTGTTTGTTGTGTTATTTATGGTTATTTATGATTATCTTATTGTTAATAAAAGTATTTAAATTTAAAAAAAGGCCTAAGGGCCATTTAACCAATATTATTGTGATGTTATTTGTTAAGGGGGAGGGACGGTACTAAATGGGGTTCTCTGCCTTGTCACAGTCAAGACTGCGTTACTGCACTAAATGGTGTTCACCTTCATTATGTGGATACCTTTTATGGAAAAAGTAAAGACCACTGACTGCCACCATTGGAGAAGATAAAGAGGAGTCTGTGGTATCACCAGATCAGTCACGTTCTGCTCAATTAGGTATGCCTGTAAATACTGCAAGTATTATATATAGGGTTATAATTACCCTACTTGTACGGTCAAGTCTCAAGCCATTGGGGCTGAAAGATATTTAGCATTTGTTTCAAAGCATCACTGCCCCTTCCTAACTCCAGCAGATTTATTTTGGTTAATGATTCAACCCATCATATGAATCGACCAACAAGAATATATAAGTAGTACGGACAAAATCTCAGACCTTTCTAATAAAAACAATCTATAATTTAAAACCATTTTAAACTGTTGACAACAATGATCAAGCTTGTGCCATTTGTGTTGGCACAGCCAGTGGTTTTACTGTTAACTAAAGAAGTGTGTGGTCGGCGTCAATGAATAATGCAGGAAAACCATGGGAAGTACCTTGAGAAGGATCCTGATGGCAGCATCATATTTAGGGATGAGCGAGCGAGAATATTAAATTCGATCTCGCGGCGAATCGGGCCTTTCTCGCTTACCAAAAATGTAAGCGAGAATGGCCTTCTGATTCACCAAGAGGTCAAACTCTCACTGAACAGCAGGAATTCCAGGCCAGCATCATGCAGCTCTGGAAATCCTCTGCGATCCCTAAGCACTAGAGGTTAATTAACCCGGCCCCGAGGATCGCACACTCTTCTCAATAAATGCAGCCACAGCTGCAATCATTGAGACGATGCCCAGCACAGGAGAACCTCCTGACATTGTAATATAAGTATCTCTTACAAATGATACATTTGTATCTGTAACAAATATATAATTTGTAAGAAATACTTATATTACAATGTCAGGAGGTTTTTCTGTGCTGGGCATCTTCTCAATGATTGCAGCTGTGGCTGCATTCACTGAGCAGAGTGTGCGATCCCTGGGGCACCAGAGGTTAATTAACCTCTAGTGCCGGGATCGCACACTGTACTCAATAAATGCGGCCACAGCCGCATTCATTAAAAAGATCTCCTGGCACTAAAGGTTAATTAACCTCTAGTGCCCCAGGGATCGCAAACAGGAGGATTCCCAGGGAATCCTGTGAATCCCATGTGAATCCTCCAGTTATAATTACCTCGATCTTCCGATGGTTTCACAAAATCATATATGAAATTCCAATTCCTGTCCTTCATTTGGTGGTGTCATTGCACCTAAACTTCCATCCAACCTTTAGATTCTTGTATTTGTTTAAAATAAAGACAGTAAAAAGGAGAATTAATGATAAAGAAAAGACCTTTACATAAAAAATCTTTATGGTCCAAGAAAAGTGGGTTTAGCAGGGGTGTGTCCTTTATCAACATATTTTGCCAAATGATATTCTTCTTCCATCAAAGAAGGTTGAGATGTGTGTAAAGGAATACCCATTGGGGACACTCTATGCTACAGTGGTCACAAGATTTGGTTGTATATATCATGGAAATATCAATGGTTATCAGAAAAAGAAATGAGGAACCACAATAGGGACATGGGTTGGGTGCAGCCCGCTTATCATGAGTTGGGCAGCTTTTTCATGCCAATGGTTCTACTTTTCGAGTTAGAAATAAGTCATGATTTAGAATCACTTAGTGAAAAATGTGTTTGTTTTAATTTTGTTTTATAACAAAATCTATGTGCCAGAAATTATCATACACAAAAAGTCAGCATGTGATTCATGTTACTGTCGCAACCTATAATTGAAATACCCTTTGGTGGGAACTCAAATGAAATCAATGCATGAAAAAAAACACTTTTCCATACAGGTG
Source organism: Pyxicephalus adspersus (assembly GCF_032062135.1). Classification (NCBI taxonomy): domain Eukaryota; kingdom Metazoa; phylum Chordata; class Amphibia; order Anura; family Pyxicephalidae; genus Pyxicephalus; species Pyxicephalus adspersus. The sequence goes on along the minus strand of NC_092860.1, from coordinate 147,496,675 downwards.
TGATAATGTGATGAGAAGCTGCATAAAATAAAGTCTGGGCGAAAAAAGAAAAGTAACACACTATTCTTATCAAACAGTGATCCCAGGGAAAGTGCAAATAGCTTCATTTAAGATTATCATGTGGATTGTCTTCAAAAGAATGCTTGTGGAAGTGAGATAATAAATATCGACTTTCAGATTTTTGGTGATAATAGTCTGTCCTTTAAATGACTTTATTTATCTAATATAGTTTGCAGCTTTATAAGTCATAGAGCTACTTACACTGGCCGAGAGGAGGAAAAAATACTTTTATAGAGGTCCCTGAAATAAAATGGAAAAACAATCTCTGTTGCCTGGCATAAAATAACTGTGCAGGGATTATTCAGTCTGATAAAATGAATAGTAGCCATAAACTACAAGTTTCTGCCAGTGAAGTGACTAATTCAAGCATTACTAGAGATAACTGGATAGTCTATAGGCAAAGATGGAATATTTGGAAGCTAACAGAGCCGCAATCTTAAATGAAAAATTCAGAATATCTTCAGAGAACAAGTTATTTTTGCAGTTTGTACCTTTAAAGTAAATTTGATTTTTCATTCACATTTTTACCATGCACATTTTTTCATAATGGTAATGAATGTAGAGCTATGCACAATAAAGCCCAACACCAGTCCCTCCTGTCTTTCTATGTCCTTGAGGCCTCTTGCTAAAACTTTATGTTCCTTTTACCTTTTAGATATTTTCCCCTTATCCATAAATAGAAGGTATCAAGCTGATAACCCCTCAGGGGTGGTCCTTTGACACATTGTGCTTATGTTGTCCTGAAGATGATAAATGTAATTCAATGAAAGGGTTCAAGGAATCTGGAATTGGAGTTTAACTACTACTGGGGAAAGTGCTAGTAAGAAGATGATGGCTACAACCTGAACTTCACTTTTTTTTACAACACCTGGGGCACTTAAAAAATACAATATCTAGCCCATGGATATCTAACACTTTCCTAAATCTCTCCAATGTCATTTCAGATTCTATATACAATATAGGGATATAGAATGCTACAGCATGCTCTATCCCTGATTGACAAGTTTTATAAAAACTGGCAACAAGAGATACAGGGATATGTTCAATCCATGCATTTGTAGTACTTACATTTTTAATTATTAGAAAAACACTGTAGGAAGTAGAATGTTGAAATTGATGAGGAACATACAAATAGGTTATCTAAGTGCTCCAAGAAAAGCTAAATATCTGACAGATGCTGCAGAAGGTAGCACCAAATAGAACATTCTCCTATTACCAGGCAGATGCATAGAACCTTTAAAGTCTACAAAAGCAACTCAAAAAATGACATTACATTACAAAAGTTTATATTCACGTTCATATTCATTCAGGAGTTGTGTTTGTTTTCGTTCATCCTTGTTGGTTCTATTTCTTCTGGTTGCATTAATAATATTTATATTAATATCATAGCTAAAACCTATCCCTAAAATGGTATACCTACCCTTACATAGGACACTTCATAGGAACCACTCAACCAGACGGAGTCTTTTGAAACCGTCATTACTTCCTACCACTCCATATCTTCCCTCCTATATAAATCCCTACTATATAAATCCTGATTATTTATAATATTATTAATAATAATAATAAAAGGTGTAAAGGGTATGATATGGCCATTTACTTGACTACAGTCCATGATAAACCCTGTACTATGTACTCGGACTCTTCGAAAGACTACTATTGCTCCATTATTGGTTAACCTTTACACTATCTCTGGTGATCCCACATTGGCCTCTTTACTTTCTGGATGTGTACAGAGAAGATGTGTTTAATACCCAAAATAGAAGCTCCTCATTTGGAAAACCAAGTTGTTATTGGACAGGATTGACTGAAAAAAAAGAACATGTTTTAAAACCCTTAGTGCAATCTTCAATGTATCACCTAAAACTTGTTTGTTCTACACTTGACCCTACAAAAAGCAGAATGTCTCCAAGTCATACTGTGCTTATAAAGTATTAAACCGAACAGCCAATATCTAGTTGAAAAGATAAATGTGTACGGTGTATCTTGTTTCTTTTAATTTGGTATGCTACACAAAAACATGTCTTTAGCCCGTTATATTTCACTGTGACATTATGTTCATAGAAATCAATATATCTTGCGGATGAGAAAGACGGTTTTTCTTTTAATCTTTGTAGATGCTGCCTTTGATTACAGTAAAGAGTGATTGATCGCTGCTTTGACAGCGTTTACAATTAAAGGTCATCGAGTCATTCCTTGACCCTTGCCGTAACTTAAGACACTCTTGACTGTTGATGTTGCAGGAATCAGAAAGCTGTCACACAACTTACTAATAGAGGCTACATAACTCACGTATACAGGTGTAACCGTACCATTATATATAGCTGTCTGGGAAATTGGGTGATCCATTTTGTGAAAAACATTTTGCATATTTTTTTATGACCAATTTCTAAATCCAATTATGTGGCAGCACTGACATTTACACATGAATGGATATTTAGAATGCTGTGCCTTTATAATGGGTGAATTGGTTGCCCAAATAAAGGCAGCCACCTTGGTGTAAAGATACAAGATGTGATTGTGGAAAGGGCAGGACCACTTTTTTGCAGACAGTTCCTCTTTCCTGCTCTGAAAAAAAGAATGAATGTTGAAGTCTAGGCAAAAATTTTCATCCACCTGTATCTACCCATTCTGTTACCAAATAAAAAGGGCTGGCAGTCAACTGGTGTCCTTCACATTATGACATCAAGATACTATTACTTCAACCCATGAGGAGCCCTTGAATGACACTTATGAGATCCAATATGCAGTTTCCAAATTGCCAGGAAAATAGGTGGATGCTGTAAAAAGTATCCCCCACAACAGACAGCCACACACATTAGAGACCCAAAAAAGAAGAATTGGTATCCAGCCCTTCAAGTGGTCATGGTTCAGTTAAGACATTGGACAATTTTAAAAACAAACTGAGACTCAAAATAGGCAAAATAAATTGTATCTTAAAGATTGGAGATAGGCTTTAAGATAAAATGGTTAGTGCCAGATTGTGTCTGTATCTAAACAGCTCAATATGCAGTAAATTCACCCTCATGCTATCATAGCATAGCCAACATATGGCAAGAGTTAGAACTTCTGCTACACCAGGTTGTGCATTTTGCCAAGTAACAATAATTCTGATTCACCTTTAGTTGAGCAATGGGGATTTGCCTAAAGTTGTACATTGCTGACTAGTGGGAAGAATGTCACCCTTTATCGGTGTCAGTTAAACTGACGTGACAGAAACACATTGCGCATTGCTCAAGGAACCCCTTGCAACCCTTGGAGGAACCATGGGGTTCTATAGATCCTTGGTTGAGAAACACTGATATTGAAGGGTTCCATGAAACCCTAGCGTTCCTCAAGAGGTTGTTAGGAGTTCCTTGAGGTTGGACTAATTGACATCCCATCTAATGGTGCCATTACACCATTGGCCATTGCAATTTGGCAGAGGATAAGACCAATAACCGTTGTAAATGTCTGTAAGAGGGGTGTTCTGACTACCACTGTAAAGGGTCATTCTTCACACGAACTCCCAATAAAATAATTTTAGCATAGGTTGCTAAAAACCTGGTAATTATTCATGGGTTCCCTGGGGGTTAATATGTTGAGAATGTCTGTACATTTACACTCAATTGTCTGCTGAGACTGCCAACATTGCATTGAAAATGTTGGTGTCCAAGGCTGGTGCTGGTGTCAGGCTTTTAGGTGGCTACATGATGGTAGCTCTTTCAACCGTGTGAAAAATGTGTTAAAGGCACATATATTCTAATGAGAATATTTTTGTTGAAATTATTGATCTGGTGAGAGTCTCCATAAGACTGACGTACCTATGAGCTTCTGGCCAATATATTCAATGCCATTGTCTTCAATGTACACCCAAACTTCTGCCCAATGTCTTCAATGCACACCCAAGCTTCTGGCCAATGTCCTTAATGCACACCCAAGCTTCTGGCCAATGTCTTCAATGCCAATGTCTTCAATGCACACCAAAGCTTTTGGCCAACGTTCTCAATGCGATTGTCTTCGATGCACACCCAAGCTTCTGACCAATGTCTTCAATGCCATTGTCTTCAATGCACACCCAAGCTTCGGACCAATGTCTTCAATTCCAGAGTCTTCAATGGACACCCATTCTTCTGCCCAATGTCTTTATTGCACACCAAAGCTTTTGGCCAACGTTTTCAATGCCAATGTCTTCAATGCACACCCAAGCTTCTGACCAATGTCTTCAATGCCAATGTCTTCAATGCATACCCAAGATTTTGGCCAATGTTTTCAATGCCAATGTCTTTATTGCACACCCATGCTTCTGGTCAATGTCATAAATGCCAGATCTCCAGTCCAGGCAAGTATGGACAGATAGACATCTTACTACTTGCTAAAATTTTTGTCTGGTGAGTTTGCATAAGAATGGCCTACCTATGGAAACCCCTATCAACACACAACAGCTCAAAAACACACCCAAGCTTTGTCGAACGTGTTCCATGAAAAAACCCAAGCTTCTGGCCAGTGTCTTCAATGCCAATGTCTTCAATGCACACCCAAGCTTCTGACCAATTTCTTCAATGCACACCCAAGCTTCTGACCAACGTCTTCAATGCCAATGTCTTCAATGCACACCCAAGCTTCTCACCAATGTCTTCAATGCACACCCAAATGTCTGCCCAATGGCTTCAATATCAATGTCTTTAATGCACACCCAAGCTTCTGGCCAATGTCTTCAATGCACACCCAAGCTTCTGGCCAATGTTTTAATGCCAATGTCTTCAATGCACACCCAAGCTTCTGACCAATGTCTTGAACACCAGATCTCCAGTCCAGGCACTTATAGACACGTGGTCTAACCCCATCAGTCCCACATTCACAGAGAAATAATAGCTTTCACATTTTAATATTCTTTGTTTGCTTTCAGATTCTTGTTCACCAGTTTATCGTTAAATAAACAATACACATTGTCCAAACACAACTGTAGATTTTATTGGTACTTAGTGACAGATATCGATCTCCATTACAGAATAATTATGGGAAATTGTTGACATTGTATTCTACTCACAAAGCCCCAGATATTATATATCGTCATTCTGGCCTAATTTCCTAGCGGGAGTGCAAAGTTGTGTTTGCTTAATTTCCTTGAGACAGAATGTCACCGTGAGACAAAAGAGACGTACAGTTACAAATGTCACCCGGACGGGAGTTCATATGCATATATGCAGAGGTGACAGCTGCAATCACATATTTTCTTACATATAAATTATCCAATAATTCAGTAATAACAGCAATTGTGCAATTTGCACAACTTTGTTATGCCGAGTCCCTGATTTAATCTATTGTTTGCAGTTGGCTGTCTATTTGATGTTTATGTTTTTCTTGTTACTTTTACATAAAGGTATGCTTGACAGGTAAATGAATTCAGGGCTGATTATAGGTCTTGTTGTAGAGCTGGTTTAGATATGATCCCTAAAGCCAGAGCTCTTTTTGTTTGTTGGAAACAATAGGAGAACAGAGATATTTTACCATATATTTCTACCAGGAATAACATTAAATTATGCAAGCATTAAACATAACACTGCTAGTGGAAGAACTATAGATTACAATGTATTAAATGAGAATGGTTGTTGCACTCATGTCTATATTACCATCATGATAATAGTTTTTGAAGTATTTAAATACAAAAACAAAATTGTAATATATTGTAACATATATATTGAAGCTCAGTGTTGCTTAGATAAAGTGGCTATGTTATTACAATTGATTTTTTTTCTACCTTCTAATTGACCATTAACACAGTCCTAGACTGCCAACACATAATACAAAATACAGCCTATATGGGGTCTATTCATAAAAGTTTTAACCCAGACTCAGGAGACAAGTCGTGCTATTCCAGCACTTGTTTCGCCCACAAGGTAGGGAGGTATGGAGAAGGATAGACCCTCCAAACAAGGGACAGTCGGGATGTATGGTGAAGGATAGTCTCACCAGACCAGGGACAGTTGGGAGGTATGGAGAAGGATAGTCCCACCAGACCAAGGGCAGTTGGGAGTTATGGAGAAGGACAGTCCCACCGAACCAGGGGCAGTTGGGAGGTATGAAGAAAGATAATCTCTCCAAAGAAGGGACAGTTGGAAAGAATGAAGAGAGACAGTCCCTCTGAACCAGGTACAATTGTAAATTATACACTAAAAAAAGTACGGAAGCGACAACATTGTTTTAAACACCTAACTTTTCTTTGTGCCCCTTGTTTAGAAATGTACTTTATTTCTAGCTGTACCTTCAGCATAGGAAATGAAGGTAGAACAGAATGGGGATGGTGAAGTTTTTATTGTAGTCCATAGGAAAATTTTTACACACTTTTATCCCTAAGTGGAAATGAGTGAAATCTGCCCAATAAGGACACAATAACCATTAAAACTTTTCCTTTTCTATCCACAACTAGAAGAAAACTTTTGGCTTGAGCTGGTGTTTCTAATATTGCTGCAATCAAACAATGGGCACATCATTATTTGACAATTTGCTTCCATGCCATCTACTTTGTTACACTGAGCTAAGCTGCTAATCCAGGATTTGCTGTTTCTCTTCAGAATCAGACTTAATATACGAAGAAAGTACAGACAAAAGTATTTATAGAGCACAAGAAATCCATGGGCACAATCACTGCATTTGACAGAGAAATAACTTATGGAAATAATCCCAGAAAATCGATATATATTGACTAACATTGAACAGGCAGCAAAACTTTGCTCGGCCTTTAAATGTAGTGTTGTGAGCAGTTAAAAAAAGATGGATCTGCTGGTAGGCAAACCATCTGTGATACTTTATTTTGTAATTGATTCCCTGGCATCACTAAGTGCATATGTATTGGGGTTAAGGATCTGACTGGCTCGAGACAAATTGGGAAATGTCATTAAAACAGTGAATGATGATAGAGGATGTACATATACTCAGTCATGCTAAATTACATTACCTACTTGCATTATAATTGTAATGCATGCACTCAGCAAAATGTAATACAGTCAAAAGACATCAATAGCCAAAGTCAATTGAATGTATTATCAAAGAAAAACAGCTGTCCAGAAAATTATATCGTTATGCATAGTTATAAGAAAACAAAAAAGATCTACTGTATCCATGGGAATATTCTTATGCTGCATACCCACTAAAGTCATTTTATACCATAAGGTAGCAAAGATGCAAATTACACAAAAAATAATTTTTCTAGTCATATGATCCAGACACCCTAGTCAGCTCATGGTTGCCTACTGCACCAAGAGACACATAGCTTGTTCAAGAACATACCTTCAGCCCACCGAATGCACAATATAGGAACAAAAGAACATGGCCGATGACTATATCAGTTTGCTTATTCCGCCCTCTCCTCCTGCAAAAGTCACTCCCTGTCATCAAATCTACATCCAGCATACTTAATAGGTCCCAATGCTTCCCTCCTTCTTTCAGTATTCTACTGCAGAGTTCTAGAGTTCTATTTCATTTAAGTTTACATAGAATAATGTTTAGAAGATACAGACTAATTTGGACATCAAAGGGCCAATGGTTGGAACATTTTCAGTTCTCTACAGTCTCTGGAAAAGGTCAAAATATTATAAAGAATACTTTGCATGTCTTACCAGTTCTACGTTGTGCTTTCTTATGGTCTACCAGCACCCCACAACCCATATTTGTTCATTGTTCTGTTGTACCAACACTGACCTGACCCATATTTGTGCATTGCTCCATTTTACCAGCACCCACCTGCCCACATTTGGACGTTGCCCCATTCTACCAGAACCCACCCAACCCATATTTGTGCATTATTTGTAATAGATAAAATGTCATGGGGTGCCTGGCTAGTGCTGCAAAAAGTAGCATCCAATAGTACAATTGTGCCATGGCCAGGTAGGAGTATAGATGAATGTGTTAATAGCCACATCAGCAGTGAAGAATCAAGAATTTATGTTCCTGGGAGGTATACAAATATGTCCTGTGCTTTAATGGTCAATGCTAGGCCAACAGCTCAATGAGATGAGTGCATATAAGGGGGCCTTTTTACCTGCTAGAAGATTTGTATTTCTATACATCCAGTCCTAATCTTTTAGTCAACAGCACAACCAATCAAGAGACTTTTCTTAGCTGTGGTTAAGTAATACAACTGGATCACCCTAACCCTAGTCTGGAACTGGATCCTAAAGGAAAAGCTGCTGACCGATGGGTCACCTCTCTTTTAGTCTGCATTCCTCTCCTTCCCTAAGCATGTTCCTCATTAGCACATGAACACTGCAACATACCTGATTGACTTCTTTCCCACCCAATCAGAGCTCTGCTGTACCTCAACTGCAAAAATAAGGGTATATTTAGCTTAACAAACACAGTTGTTGAGTACAAGCTGTTGGAGTTCAGCTTTAACTATCCAATATTTTCTAAATTCTAAAATATTGGTTCAAGGTGGCCCTCTCAATTTTTTTTAAAGAAAAGTGCACTTTCAAAAAGTTTTTTTTTATCATGTGTGCTCCCTTTCTTTGCATAAATGTACCTAACAAATCTACAGATCCATACTTTTTGCAATCTTATGGCTGGTGGTACCCTGTTTGCTTATACGCAGGGCTGCAGTAGATGTTCATGCATATTACAGCAGCAAACACTCCAATGGGGCGGTGTTCCTACTCAAGCAGGAAAACTTCTATCAGAGTTTATGGGACTATATTGCTAAGGTATGTCTGTTGCAAACTGTGTATTTCAGCCATATAATCTTCCTATTGGGCTGTGTGCCAAGTAGAGTAGAACCACTTTAATTTGTCTAATTGTCCATTGAATATTAATACAGAAACAAGCCATTGTACATAACCTATGTCCACCCTGACCATTCCCTGCTCTTGATTAGAATTAATCAAGAACACGACCACTCCCTTTGAATGCTGTGAATTGTTACCCTTAGTTTTCATATCCTTATATCTGCCAATTTATTAAAAAATAACTACAACATAACAGAGTTTATACATTGCAATTTTTTAGACTGATTGGCATTCTTCTTTAAAACTTTACTGTAAACTTGTTTTTTTTCTATAAAGAAAGGCATTTTGTTTATGATTTGTACAGCACTGGGCAAAAATTGTATGCTCGGTATAAAAATAGTAAATAACGGATGTTCTCTTCTCCCCTTTGCTGAAGTAATGTATCCAGGCAGCAATAACTCACTGCTATAACTGGTCCCCTATCTGTATGTGTCAGCCTCCACTGTGGCTAAATACATAGCACTGCAGAAGCTCTGCAACTGAATCATTGAGCAGCAAACACTAAAACAATATATTCTCTATGATTTTGGAAAACCTTTGCGCTCAGTACCAGCTTGTATTTACTTTGTGCATGAAACAATTACATAAAATTAGCATAGATCCTCTGAATTTTTACTGTCTGGCTCTATTTATCAGTTTAGGTTTATAGGGACTGATTATTCTGTACTGCGTTTGATGTAAACAAAATGAAAAAGGAAGAAGGGGGAAAAAATGTCATCCCCAAGCGAAAGGTTAAAATAAACGTCTAATTATGGATGTTCATGTTAATGCTGATCTTTGAATTTTTTTTTTCTTGATAAAGGTTAGCCTGCCAATGAGTTAACAAAGGAGACAGCTATGCTGCGTAGCAGTTTGTGCAGGGATTCTAAATGGCCTAATTAAGCAATGAGAAGACTTATAGAACACAGTTCTAGAAGAAACAGGAAAATCCATAAGCCACTGCCTAGCAGTACTTTGCAAGACTTCACAGATTCATCCGATGGGTAAAGTAAATTTTGTTAAAGGGGACATCCACTCAAATCTAATATTTGCCCCCAGATAATTTTGTCATCGCCTGTTACTCACTCAGAAATGAGAATAAAAAAGCCTTTATACTGGCCTGACTCATTAGGCTGTTTTTCTTTTAATGATAAGTCCCTCCTGATTTCTGTAGCTGCAAACATTGTGGAGTAATTTATCCCCAATTGATAAAGTGAAAGCACTGACGCCATTTAAGTTTTTTGAGCAGCTGAGATCAACCTTCTGCCCCTTCCCATTGCTCCTGCTCTGTATATAAATTAGAAATTAAAAGGATGGAACTCTGCTGATGCATGATGGTCATGAACAGCAAGCTGAGCTTGGAATGGAGACAGAATGGAGCTCGGAGACAAAACAAAACTTGAAGATTAAATGGAGCTCGGAGGCGGAACAACAGCTAAAAGTGAATATTGCTTTCAAATCAATCATTACCCAAAATTAAAGGCAAAAGCTCCAGATAATAAAACATCCGCAACAACAAAACAAAAAAGCAATAAAAGGGGTTGACCATCTAAAAAGCTAGCAGTCATCAGTATAGCACTGTTTCATAGCTAACCCTAATTTCTCCATATGCAGTTTGTCAGTTTTCCTGGTGTTATGTAGTCATGTTCCTCTGGTGAACAGGCTTGCTGGAGAGAAATCTGTAGCTGAAGACCTACAATACCCAAATGCACCTGCTCTGTCTTCTTTGCTATTTGGGCTTCGCCACAAATTCTGCTGCCTATTAGGATGAGATTGAATTTGCCCAAACATGAGTTTAAGGTGTAACTTTGCAAACTGCTATGGGCATTTGCAAGCCATGAACTTCAAAGCGCTGGTAACAGCCAGGTCGCAAGCAAGTATTTTCCAAGCAAACCCTATTCTGAATGGTGTTTGCAAGGGGCAATATCGCCCCTTACACCCACAAGACAACAGGGATGCTACTCACAGCAGCTCCTGGCGGGGGGCTAACATACACTATGAGCAGCATTTTTTTTGGCATCCAATTGCAATGCTCCCAGCTATGTTCCTTAGCAAAGAGCTCCCATCATAGCCTGTTCTAAGGTTTACCAAATGGGTTTACAGTGAAGGGGTTCAGGGAAATTTAAAGAATTTTTGATTATTAGAAAACTAAACCTGGGTGCATTGATAGTTCACCCCCTCTAGTCAGTAAACCAATTGATCAGATCACTGGTCATTGAGGTGGTCAGAAATCAAAGCCCTGGTGCTATACAATCCTGGCCACCACCACACTAAGTCTAAACAAGGCAAGGTAAATTGGTAATGGGGAAATTATTTGCTACAGGGTGACCATAGGCATCACTTGTATCCCGTCTTTGCCCTCTGAATGCCTTTTTGCTAACAGTTTCCAGAGTTCATTTTTTTTACAATCTGGCACCATAATATGTGTTTAAAATGCAAAGGTTTTCTCTGTGTCTTAAAAGAAACTCTGCTCTTTTGTTTAGTCTCTGTAGGCACTTAGGTGAGTTCCTTAATGAGCTCTTCCAAAGTTTAATACACTTTGCTGTATTTTTTTCTTTCTAGAACTGCAGAATAAATGTATTCATCCTAAAAGGTTACATGCTTTGCTGGAACTTATTTAACATTTTCTACTTCACTAGTATTCATTATGTTTAGGAATAAACTTTGCTGCTTAAAGGAAGTTGGTTTTGGAAGAATCAATGTGTGGCTTTTTTACCGCTTTGGTATGACTAAACAGCCCTGTTGCTAAACAAATATGAATAAAGAGAATCTAAACACAAAAATGTCATATATGGGAGCTTACTAGTACTTCAATGTGGTAGCTGTATTATTTGTTTTCCTTAGTTTCTTTTATTTTATGCTCTTGATTCTGCCAGTGGCATGTTTCTTGTCCAAGGGTGACAATATTGAGCACAGTATCAGGACAACAGAAACCGGTTAAAACTGTAGACTGTACTCTTCTCCATAACATAGAGAGGAGAAGAAGCAAATGAGTAGGGAGTAACCACTTAAAACAGTCAGCAAAGAGCAAAGGAAGGTATAAGCTGGCATGGTTAATGGTAAGATCAACAGGTATTTTTTTTGCACATTATGCTTATCTTTGCTGTAGTTCATGGTACCAAACACTGCAACGGTCCTGAGAAATCATGTGCAAGGAAAGCAAGAAAAGAAACGCCCCACTTTGGATCTCAATGGTCCCTTACTTTGACCTCCACATAATTAACTTGTTCTGTAATTTTTGGTAGTCATGCCCAGTGAAATCTGCAATAGGGTGTCGGTTACCTTTTTTGGTGTAAAGGCTTGAACCTAAACATACTTACATCTCCAAATCTTATGCTGTCTTCATTTTCCACTGTTTTAGTTCCTTAGATAAGGTCCTACATCCCAATCTTCTTCTATGACTTCATTGAGAGCCAATTGTGTCTTCCATGCTATCTGCAGCCAACTTCCAAGGATACTGTCCCAGGTCTCTTTCCTGAGCAATGTGAGATCCAGTTGTAATGAACATGAGATATCGTAAAATAAGGATCATAAGATATTGTGGAATCTGCATGTGAAGATTTCCAACCTTTGCAAGAATAATATAAAATAAATATTATATTTGTGAAGGTATGATAAAAAGTACATTTTTGCATAGCAATGGATTCTTGGTTTCAAGAATTTTGCAGGTCTTCATTTGTGGATCCCGATATTTTATAATAGCAAACTAGGAATTATCTATTTGTCATGTGTGCTTATTTGGATTTCCTTCTAGTTTCACTTTTGCATTCATTTAAATGACAAAGTTTTTTTTTTTACTGTGCCCAGCCTTGAGGTTAGTAGCATGTAGGACCCAACATGCAAAGAGTATAGGAGATATGGGCATGTATAACATTTTAACCAGATTTGCTGAATAATGGCCATGAGGGACATGAAGGAAGATGTTCCTGATGAAATGAGTATGTTAGAGGTTTGGAAACCAATATTGGGGGAGAACCTACTATGCTAAAATTTATTTTTCTTGGGATGAGAAAGGTGAATGCAGGGAAACTGTTATTTACCTTGAAATCAGCCTAATATATACCAGGTGCAGAAGAACAAAAGATGTAATCAGTGGTCTGAAGAAGTCAGACATGTACCCTGCTAAATTAGTGTTCCTTGCCCACTTCCCATGTTGTCCCGCGTCTTCCCGGCAGCTGTCTTCGGCCAGGAGCAGGGCGTTGTCATCTTCTTCCCTTTCCTCCGGGTTCTTCCTCTTGCGTCAACTGATCTAGCACTGCTCAGGCCTGAGATTGGGTGACATAGATTACATTTTTTTCTATTGATGAAAGGGCTCCTTCTACACATGCCCAAGATAAGAGAATGCAAAGGAGGAGCAGCCAAGAGCCTCCCGGGATTGTGTAGTAGGTATCCTGGTAGGCTTTGCGCTCCCATTCTATCTGCGGAGATCAAGACAAAAAGGAGAGGTGCTGCATTAAAAAAAAAAATATATATATTTACTTTAAATAAATAAAAAGGTTGTCTGCCCTTTTACATAAGGTAAAAATTCTGAGTTTAGGTCCGCTTTAATATGCTGCGGCAAGAGCTGTGTCAGATGTCTGTGGACACAGACAACAAATTCATAGGCACCAGGATTTACATAAACTCTGAGCTGATATCTCCCGAATATCCATACTTTTTTTTTCAGAATCCAACAAGCATGAAACTTCAACTTCTAATCAGCAGTAGAAGAAGTATAAAATCAATGCAGATAAAACTTTTATTGGTCTCTGCAACACAACAGCTTAACGGGAGGATGGAGTAATGCCTGAGCCAATGATTTAAGCGTTCAGGGGTAGACTTTTCATTGCAGGGGGTGTGAAGAATGACACTTAAGAGTCTTCTGAGACATATGGAATCCAGAAGCGTTTCCAGACTAACACAAAGCAGAATTGGTGTTTTACCCATAAATTTGCAAGAAAGTGTTTCGATGTGAATAAATTATACAAATTTGCTCCATTTACTACAATGTACAATTGTTGGCATCCTTTGTACAGTAATACAAAGCAAAGGTAAGATCCAGTAAACAGACTCAGCTAAAAAACAAATTAGGAGACCTGCAGGAATAGTTAGCCTAAATTGAAAGACTTTTCATATAAAATGGCATAAAAATAGACATGACAGAGAACCTGAGCACAACGGGGATTCAACGGGAGGATGTAAAGCATTAAGCAAAAACTGTTTTTTGTTTTGTTTATGGCACTGTTATCAGGCAAAAATATCTTCATAGCAGTTGAAAAAAAGAAACAGAATTAGTTGTACCCTCCTTGACTGGGATAGGGCCGACTTCCCGCATTCAGTGCCCCCCTCCCCCTTTAGCCAAAAAATACCACTGACACACCACCTTGGTTAAACGGCCCTCAGGCTGTTTATTAACAACAGCTTTATAAATAATAAACTCTTTAATAAATAATTAGAAAAAATAACCATAAATAATAGTATAAATAAATAATAAATAAAATAATTAACAAAATTACATAAACAACCATAAAACAACCATAACAGATACATTAGATAAACATCTTTACCTAAAACTTTAAAACACACCCCTGGTTACTGGTCCTCGAAGGAACAATAACAGCAGCACTCGCAACACCAACCTTACAGATAGTCCCATACCATAGATGAGACTCTCACCCCCACTGAACCAGTAAAATACAACACATTCCTCGAGGACCTCACCGCCAACCCAACCTACCCACACACTTCCCCTAACCAACCAAAAAACAGGAAGGGAGGGTGGGAAACTTTTTTTCAATCTCTCCGTCCCGCTGAAAAAGACCCTTCTTTTATGTCTCTTCCCCTTTTCATTCCTCTTTTACCCCCCCCAACTACGTCACCCCCAGCACGCTACTAACAACCTCCCCTCCCTACATGCTAGCACTCACCCTTCCACTGCCTGCTCCCAATTCCCTCCCAGTCATGCAGGCCTTCCACTATTCCTCACTCTGTTCCACCGTGCTCCAGGCTTTTCTTTCCAGGGACGTTGACCACTGATCCATATTTCATTGAAACAATGCAGCCTCCATTAGACTCTGCAGAATTCAGTGCCCCTGGGAGTGTCAGATGCAGCCTCTACACAGAGAGCATAAACCACTACTAAAGCAATAACAAATTAAAAAAAAAGGTTCTAAATATTAAATCCTATAGGGAGAACTGTGATTTGATGATGACCAGATGTCCAGGCCTATATACTGTATTAAAAAACCAGGAAATGGACCCTCTGTGTTGACTACACACTTTGTGAAGCTGGGAAGTGAGTTGCGTAGACTAGGAAGCCACCAAGTGTTCACCGTGCACTTTGCAAGGTTTGATGGACTTAGTTGGGGAAAGCTTCCAGGTTGCGGCCCTCAGACGCACCCAGGCAGATAGCAGCTGACCAATAGGGAAGTCGGAGTGAGGTACTAAAAGGACAGACCATTCGTAAAGGGAGACAGGACACATGCCAAGTCAGGCAGTAAACAAGTGAAGTCAAGAATAAGCCGGAGTCAGTTCTAGAGGAAAACAAGTATGATCACTAGTTCACCAGAGCTAGAGCCTTGGCTAGGAAACCTATTGCACAAGGTGTAGCAGGGTAGAAGCTGGCTGTGTCTGGGGTATTTTAGCCAGAAGGTTAAGTCTGCCAACACTTGTTCAGAATACCAAGTCAAGTAAGATATAACGTGTATGTCAACCACAAGTCTCAGATCAGCTTACTGCATCACCTCAGAAGGCCAAATTGCATCCCTTCTCATGAGCTCTTAATTATTATTATATATTATTAATTTTGATGCTTAGGGTGCAGGCCCTCTCATTTGCTTTCCCCATGAAAACAGATGCCTTGTCTGCCTACCCCTTGTCTGGAACCCTGAAAACAGAGAGAGAAAGCCAGCAGCTGTGCAAGGTGTCAGCTACTGCCTCTTAAAGAGAAGGATGAACATGGATGTATTTCCATCATGGGCCAAAGTGCTGGAGAACATTAAAAATAAAAAAGCTGCAATATTTTGAATTAAGCAAATTCTCCAAAATGTCCACTAAGTTTTCCTCTTAACCCAAAGAGAGAACCCCATTATTGTGAATGTCAGCACTAGAATGGTCTCTTTACCTAATCTCAGGTATCAAAATGGAAATAACATCTTTAGGATGAAGAATGGATGCCAAGTGAAGATTGTGCAGCGCATGCAATGCCCAGCAATACTTTTGGGGCCGCAGTTGTATGCCTGTGCAAACATATGAAGGTGCAAAGTATGCAATTGAACAAGGGCTCCAGACCCTCCTTAGCCAACAGGGTCCTCAAGCAAAAAACAAAAATGCCCTGCAAGACTCTTGGAGTGGCAGCTGTGTGCGGGGGCAAACACATGGAAGTGCAAAATGTGCCACTGCACGAGAGCCCAAGACCTTTCTCAGCCAATAGGGACCCCCACTGGGGCCCAAAGTCAGTTTAGGAGGGAGGGCCCTATATCAGTCCTCCCAGTGATACACACTGGGACAGGAGCAATACTTACAGGTAGGGCTATGTGGAGGGACATTAAAAGAATGACTTTACTAAAAACTACTGTTATATTTTAAAATAATGATTTGCCAATAAAACCTTTCTATACAAAATCATTTCTTTACAGCTCACAAACAAAAGGCAAACATTTGATGATTCTAAGGGTTAAATGAAGATTTTTTCTCATTTAGGAGGCCAGGCATGTCTGAAGTTTTGTCCAACTGTGCCGAGTCCAGTCTAGGCTGACAGGGAATGCCAAGCACAGTTTAGCAGATTGATTCTGCCAGCCAACACTATTTCAGAAAATTGTGTTTCCTATCAAGAATTTTTTTTTTGATAAATATATACTAGAACTTACATTTACTGAAAATAAATGACCAATGGACTTGTAAAGTACACACCTCCAGGATATTACATTCCGCTGCCTTAAAAACATATGGAAAATGTTGTTAAACTGCACCTCTGAATAATGTAGAAAAAGCAAAAGTAAGAATTTTTCTAAGACAGCTGTTACGTTTTAATGATTTATTACAGGAAAGTTTATCTGAAAGTCATTTTCACTAGACTTTTAGAATTTTATTTGCTTGCTGGGTCATATTTTTATGATAATATTTTATGTAGGGATTGTTGGTGACCTCTAGTGGCTACTTATATGTCAACAGTCCTGACAGGGTTATTGCTGGAAACAAAAAATAGTATAGAATATTTCATATATTTTTTCCTAGATACTGAAGTGTGATCAAGAAACATTATAATCATTGTGATTTAATATTATGTATTTATAGCTGAACTCCAGCATATTCCTTATTAATCCTTGTATAGACAGAACATTTGCTTTAAACATGCAGTGCAGAAAAGTGTATTCCCATCACATACATGTACGTAAATGAGGAAGAGCTGAGACACATGAGGAAGAGCAGGTCCCTGACTAGCACACAACCATCTTGCTAGTCAGGGACCTGCATAGATTTTCATTTGGTGAGAAGTGGCCAACATGCGGGTAAACCATGAAGTGCGTTTCTATACAAAATAACTTTACTGAACTTTAGTAAATAACTTTATACAAAACACTTTATTGAACTATGAAAAATGAAAAACTACATGGAGCCCACCTCCCCATGCAAGGTCAAATATTAATATTCCCTATGGTACCAGTAAATTATATTTTGCTCTCCTTATTCCTTGCTTCATCCTCTTCCTCCACTTTTGCGACCAATGCCCCGAATCCTGTCGATCACAGGCTCCAAGGTCATCATTTACAATACAAAAACCACAGTCCTGTAGGGTAGGTGGGAGCAATAATGGCCAACCCAGAACCTAGGGTTTTAGGGGAGAGAAGAGCCCTGGCTGCTGGGATACAAAGAGTAGGTTAGGTTAAATTGCATTCTACAAGAACTCTTGCAGTGGGCCTCCACCGCAGTGCAGGAATTAAGATTTAGGGGTTTAGTGTAAAATATTTGCAAAATATTTGTAAAATATTTGCAAGTAATGAAAATAAACTGTTTTATAACTGTCTATTTTATAAACTTGGCAACTTAAGGTTGGATTCACACCCTCGTGTTGCAGTAATACACAATCCAAGATATTGCATCGTACATGTGTTGGTGCATTGGGTTGACCTTGATTCTGAATGGCACTCCAAAGTACTAATGTAAAATACCTGCTTTGCAGTGTACAGTAACTAACTACCATGCCAAGCCAAAAATGTCAGGTCCAGTTTATTGTGCATTGGCAGCGCATTCAAAATGAAATAGAAACTGGATGGAAGCCCATCGAGCTTCCTATACAAAATTAACGATATCACTTAACAATGCGTAGCAAAAGTACAAAGTTGGCCTAAATGATAAATACAATTGACCAAAAAGTAATAAAGTTTTTCTTCAACATAGAAACCCATCATTAAAACATTCTGCGATTTAATACTGGGTTAAACATTTTTTTGTAAAGGAGTGGTATCCCCTGTAAGCACAATCAAACCACGATCAGTTAACCACCTCCTGGAATATAATGACAAAAAACAAAATAGGCCAAATAAGATCCATGGCTGATTAACAAAATGTGCAGCCCAGAAGGAGGAGTTATGTGGTTTAAAAAAAAATAACAATTTTAAATATTTATTTAATTTAAAATTGCCCTATATTACAACAACAGTTTATTCAATTTAAAATTGCCCTATATTACAACAACAGTGGATACAAAGTTGAAATCTTTCATATTTTGTACAACCCAACGCGTTTCACGGAACAACCCACTTCTTCGGGGTAACTTGTGCAACTTGCGTCAAAAACTTGTGCAACTTTGTACTTTTGATTAATCATAAAGTAACAATTGGAAAAACATTTATTCAGCCAGCAGCTTCAAACACTTCAAACAGTAAAGGGTCTAAAAGTTTAATATATTAACACCCAAACATATGTAGGCTTCAAGAGGCATAAGCATGTTATAGTATTTTCAATTTTTAAAACATCAGTAGATTGTACAATATAATCCTCAGCATAGGATTACAGATATCAATTGATTGTCATTGTAATCCTCAGCATAAGATATCTGTATAATGCATTACTTACGATATCATTTTAAGGCTTTTTATAAAGGCCCTGAAGGGCTCTGCTTTTTTCCTTCTGTAATAAATGAAGGCAATGAGCAAAACCAGATCAATTATTTATTTACACATCATGGTGGTAGATAGTTTCTATATTTCCTATCGTTGTTTTTCCCTACAGTTAAAATATTATTTTATCTTTGTGCTGAAATTGTTTTCTTGGAACACAGATAATAAAACATATTTTATTATATCAGAGTTTTGTTCAGATTATCTTCCCCCAATTCTTTATGCATATTTCTCTCTGTTGGCTGCTGCATATTGCCTTTTCGCACTGCTAAAAACAACTTTTATTGCCTAGCTGGTCTGCTGGGGAATGCAGCTAATCTTCTATTGTCTATCTATCTATCTATCTATCTATCCTTTTGTTAAATTTATCTATCATTGAATATCTACCTATTAATCATTATAGCTATATCAGGTTGTTTGTCCTAAATTAATCATCTACATCTATATCTTTCTATCATCCATTTGTCTATTATAATTCTGTATTGATTTATCATTATTTTCTATGTATGTATGTATGTATGTATGTATCTATCTATCTATCTATCTATCCATTTATCTATCTATCCGTCTGTTTGTATGAATTTACCCTGCATATACTGTTGTCTGTGGGTTGTTTTACTTACCAATGGTTTTCTACTTCTGCCCATCCAATTGTGAGATTAAAACAGTCGTGATTACTTTCCCACTTCCCCAAATCTGTGACTAGGTAGTAAATTGAGAAGCAGCAGACTGATTAGCTCATCTCTCTGTCAGTCTGCACCCTCCCTCTATCAGCCGGTAACTTGCACTGCAGCTGAACTGATTGGCACCCTGTGCTGCTTTTTTCTTTGAGCTCTGTGGTACACTGTCAAACAGTTAAATTACTTACACTGCTTGCAATAAAATAATAAAGTACGTTGATGTATGATGTATTAATTTAAATTTCATTAGTTTGTGTTTTATTATGTGCTGAAAGTTTAGACTTAAATATCATTACAATACTCTGAAAATGTAATGAAACTAGGTCCATTTGCACCCATCTGTCCATCTAACTTGTTCACAACTAGGGATGAGCGAGTGAGTTTTTAAAACTCGATCTCGTGGCTGATTCGGCCATTCTCGCTTACCGAAATTTTAGGCGAGAAATTTTAGGCGACCTGTGTAAGTTAGCCAACTGAGGTCGAATTTTAAATTTGTGGCCGGATTCATTGAGAACAGTGTGAGATCTCTGGCACTAGAGGTTGATTAACCTCTAGTGCCACGGGTATCGCAAACAGGAGGATTCCCAGGGAATACTGTGAATCCCCTGTCAATCCTCCCGTTATAATTTCCTCAATCTTCCGATGGTTTCGTGAAATCATTTGGCCGAAATTTCGCGGAACCATCAGAAGTTCGAGGAAATTTTCCCTATTGACAACGTATGAATGTTAAAAAAAAAATAATTGTAGAACAAGACTGCTAAAAGTCATCTTTTACTAGCAAACAGGCAGGACAATGGGAATCTCTTTCAGTATTCACTGAATTTCAAGGAAAACATTTAAACCCCACATATCAGTAGGGATGTTCCCCATGGTGATTTATATAATTCTGCAATGGTGCAGAAATACATATGTTATCAAACCATTGCCCCAAGTATAGTATGGATGAGACAACTTGAACACTTATTCATAAGTAAGGGAAGATTGTTGTAGCGCTATGGGGGTCCACCTACAGGGTACTCAAAAACTATAGTTTTTGGCAATTTAAACTTAAGGCAGTGGGTTTACACCAGGATCATGGTGGTGCCACCTGGTCACCAGTTTGCTCATTCATTCATAATTGGTGACCTACACACTAATGCGGTCTAGAGAGTATAGATTATAGGAGAAGCCAGAATACCCAGATAAAAGCCACACAAACATGGAGAGAACATGCCAATGTATATCCATGCCATGTATAGTGCATTGAATCAAAAATCCTTACACGGTTATCCCTTATAGGACTGATATACAGAAAAAAACCAACTTTTTCCACAATCACTTTTTACAAGCAAGTCCTTTGTGTTCCCTAAAAGATAGATAGATAGATAGATAGATAGATAGATAGATAGATAGATAGATAGATATAGAATACTACTAACTATAATATATATTTTATTCTGCTGGCACTGTGATAAAATGTTAGACAAGGTTTGCCCGAGTCAAACACCCAGGGATTTCCCCTACATGATGAGTGTGCAAGAAATGTAATCTCTTCCCCATTAACATCCATAGCTGTCAACACAACTTAACAAGAGAAAACACGTCCAATCTGTTTTTCCTTTACAATGAAATAAATAATAGGAGACAGTCCTATAGCTATCGGAAAGGCTGTTGTAACTTGTGAACATTTTTTGTACTTATTTGGGATGGAAGAAAATCTCAAGGCATTAAAAAAAAATAAATAAATAAAAAAACATAAGTTTAAAGCATCCGTAGTTTGTATCAGCTGCTAAATTTTCCGTAGTGATGGCTGAAATTGCAATCTGGCACAGAGAGAATCCCCTTGTCCTAAACCAGGCATACTTGCTCCAAGCTATTCATTTGAAGGAACCCTAATAGTTTGAAGTTAGGGTTCACACGTTACTGAAGGGCCTTTATGAGGCTTTCACCCATTTATTTGCAAACGCATGCAACTAAATTACTGAATCCAAAATAAACCATTTTCAACACCCTGGGATGAGTCTTTTGGAAGCTCTTTATTTACTTTTTCATATAGAATACTTGTCATCATAGCTTATCTATTTGGTTTCTCTTCATTACTACTTTTTATTGAAAAATGACAAAAGGACCAAACAAAAGATTTACTAACAAAAGATTTATTGTTATCTTTATGAAAAGATTTATTAATTTCACACTGGTAAAAACAGACACAACTCAAGGACTTGATCTATTAAACTGTGAATTTAATGTGAAAGCTTTTTTCCTCTGATTATAACAAACATTATATTTTATTTACAATTTTGTTTTATCTACTCTGTCTGTCCTTGATATAAGGCATGGTATTAGATTTCTTTATGTTTTATTCCCATAATAATATATATAATACAATGTATAATAATAAATTGACATATTGTTCATGTCACATAAATTCCAATGATGAATATTGTTAACTGGAGCCAAATAATAGGCATTTAATTGCAGTTAACTGATAAGAAAGAGACGCTACACATCTATAATTATATATATATATATATATATATATATATATATATATATACATCTATATTTCTTCATTGAAGAAACTATTTAAAATAGCAAAATTATTTTGATTTACATAATTTAGGATGCTTAAGAAAAGAGAGCCCCAAAAGTAACAGGGTTCAACAAAAAGCAAAAAGATCAACATTCTAACAGACAATAGAGACACCAGAAATGAAGAACAAAAAATGTTCAACAAGAGCAGGAGGCATCCATAAATTACAATTCTAATTTAATTTATTGATGCCTACAAAGCCTCGCTTTTGTTGAACTTTCCTAGTTTTTAATTTTTAGTAACTCTGAGGATTCTTGTTATTTGGAAGTTTTCTGGAAATACATATATATAAATAGCTCTCCCAATGTGAGAATTATCACCTTTCTCATTTGAACATTTCCTTGGCAGTAGTTAGGCTAGGATCAGATGCCCCAATCTCACACCACAGGGCCGGTTCCTATAGAACCAGGTTTGACAGCAGGAGTCAAAGAGTTTTATTTTACTACTCACTGCCATCCGCATTTATTCTTTATGGCAGGGTGGAACCTCCTTTTAGCATAACTTCCTAGTAAGCGGTTCACTAGCACAAGGAAGTGGTTACTATACAGCAATCTTGTCACCATTTGGAAACATCGCTCTAAAGTACTATTGCATGACCATGAAAACCTGTATCCATGTCAAGCCTTTTGCAGTCCAATAGAGTTATTTACAGAATATCGGTAACAACCCTTCACTTGAATGTGGGGAGCCAATCTGGATTAAAGTGACGTATGTAGAGGACATTTATAGAACCAAGTCATGGTAACTCACCGACAAACATAGTAACTAGCTGAAAATCATATCTTTATGATCTTTGCCATATTTTGGCATATATCACCTCTTTGCATTTAGAAAGCATTTTGATACATGACTCAGGTAGCTTTCAATCTCTTTTCCCTTATCCCAATTGCCATTCCCCAACCTCCCCTTTGCCAATAACCAGGCATTACACATTAATTTGGGAAATGGCCTTTTGGCCACTTTTTGGTCGACACCCTCTTTTCTTTTATATTAATAGATTTAACATAAAAGACAGTTACATCACCATAACATTATAACAACAACATTATAACAACAGTATACAACAATATAACATAATTATATCCCAAGTATACACTTCCTGGTTGCAGGTCCTCAAGGTTAAGGCTTACCCGACCATGTCGCTTGGGGGGCTGAACCACCTGTATGGTATTTCTCCCATCTGCCCCATACTCCACCGGCTCCACCGACTCGGGAACAAAGACCTTACTTCCAGCCCCCTTTTTACCTCGACCAAAATTAGGAACACATTTTAACTTTAAATTGAGAATATGCACCAACAGAGATAACTCTCCCACCTTAATATGAACACTCCCAATGACTCCCACCGAGTACCTCAAACTCCATTACCCTTAATGGTAATCTCTCCCCAAACCTACCAAATAACCCCTTCAACCAGGATGGGCGAGAGGGCAACTCTTTCCTATTGTTTTTTTTTAACTAACCCCCCTCATTTCTTTACCCTTTCCTGTCCTTGCTTCCCCTAGCATCTGGTCATTATAGGTATTTTTTGGCTTGAGTTTTGAGTCCCAAAAGCTCTCTAGACAACATTGTGCACGAGAAGGGAAAACATATGCCACCAGTACACTAGTATTACTTTAAATCTAGACTCTGTATTTATTCAGAATCCATCTTGTATCCTGGATTGATTTGAATAAATATAGATTTTGCAGTTACAGTATTATTGGTGTATTGGGGGACATATTATTCTGTTTATAGATTAGGAGCCAACCACTTGCTGCTACAACATCCATTTATGAATGTTCTTTTTCATTCATGAACACATTGCAAAGCTTTTTCATGAGAAAACATTACCAAGTAATTTATGGACCTACCAGCTTCAGTCTATAAAAATCATAATCTATTCCCATCATTAACATGCTTTTACATTGAGTGGGATTTATTTTATTTTATTTTTTTTTGCATCAAAATTGTGTCCCCACCAAACTGTTTGCCCATACCACACATCAAGCCAAACTGTGGCTTTTTGATGGCACCATTGTGCCTTGGAGCAACAATCTCTTTTTAATCATAAGTAGGATGAATAGCATGCTGATTAGAACTTAACGAGCCGTGACAATCTATCCCTGCACAATATACAAGTAGAGGACCTGTAAAATCATCCCCACAGTGATGCCATAAAAACGTATTAGTTGTATATACTTCATTTCAGCCAATAGACTGGAACGTAAACTGACATAAAGGTAAGAGTGGCTCTATCTATCTATCTATCTATCTATCTATCTATCTATCTATCTATCTATCCAGTGGGGTCAAACAGAATCATGGTCAGATTCAAGTAGAGGTCACTCTATGTGAACTGCAAAAAAGGGACAAGCAAGACGAGGTTGGTAATGTAGACATATTAGACCTAGTTTAATAAAGTTCTCCAAGAATGGAGTGGAAAGAGTATCAAGGGAAAACCTGGGTGATCCAGCAACATAGTGATGAGAGTGTATCTTCTCCAGAATTGGAGAAATCAGATCCAGTGTGAGGGTTTACTCTAGGGAGGTAGGAGTCTAACACAGCCAGTGAGCTTGATTAAATACTAAAATGTGATTGACAGGTCGGTGGGGATTGTAGTATAAGTAAGTAGCAGTAGAGTGCTATGTTAATCACCAGATGTGGTCAGTAAATACCTAAACCTCTCAGTGCTGTTATATAGCAGGCACAAGCAAAGTAAAGACAGCTACTTGGTGGAGGACCACAGGCACCAAAAAGACTGCAAAAGTCAAGAGAAGGCAGACTTCATTTACTGGTGCATGCTCTTTTGAGTCCCGTGGGTAGCATAGCATAGACAAAGAAGGGGTGCACACCATGGAAGGAGGTGCCAGAAGGCATTGCAGCAGCTGACTGTCCATGTCCATCACAGGATGCCTTAGATGTACTAATGGTAACCCTTACAGTGATATTATCAAAGCCCAGAACAAACATTTACTTTTTTTTAAGACTAAAAAAGCAAACTACTGCCCAAAAAAACATAGGGAGCCAGGCAATGCCATTGGGACATAAATCAAGGCAAACTTTTTTTTTTTAAGTATCTTTCTGCAAGAAAAGCTTCTGTTTATTTTGCTTTGAATTCAACAAAAAAAAAATACACAAATCAAATAATATGATTGTTATATTAAATCTGCACATGGTAAGAGAAAGAGAAATCTCTACCCACTGGCTTATCCAAAGCCCCAAAACATAGTACTGCCACCAAAATTGCTGGAGGAGAAGTCAAGGGTAACTACTAAAGAATGAATTTAAAAATGTTCTTTTTGTCTCACCTCCCAGGAACATTTTCAAAAAAATAGCCCCTAGTTGGGCTTTAAATCCCTAATTCAGCCTACTAAAGATAAACTAGATGACAAAATCCCCTTATTACCGCACCAACGCTCTGGAATTCTGGAAACTAATCTCATTTAATAAATTTAGTTTAAAGTAAGACATTAACTGTACTTTAAGTTTTCTTTTTCATCATGGCTGTTTGCTCTGTTCATTATGTATTTCTCAGCTGAAAGACTTGATCTCTCACACATAAATGTTTGTACATTTTTTCAGCAATATACAAGCCTCTGAAATGGCTATTAGCATTCCCGTCTCCATCTTGTTTCAATTTCTTTAATATCCATTTGTACATAATTACTGCTTGCAAAAGTAGCATTTTTCTCTCTCTTCACTTTGCATTTTCCTGGTAATTTACATGATAAAAAAATATAAAGAATGTGATTACAAGCTGTCCTTCTAAGTAAATTGACTTGTTTCTCTGCAAATCCATAGATTCAATATAATTACTCACACATTGCCTGCATGGCGTAGTTTGCCTTGCTTTTATGACTCGGCCTGAAATGATCTCTAGCTTATTATTAATACAGCACATTGGCTTACATTGCTTTCTCTATATACAATGAGTAATAAGTGAATTAGTTTTCTATTTTTTCTCAGATTCATGTATTTGCTTTCATCAGTTCTCAAAGAAATGTTTGTTTAAGGATTTGAAAACAAAATGTGCTTTTTAAAGTTGATCTCTAGGCAAGCAGCTGTTTTACCTGCCAATGGATTTGTATTTCTGTACATCTAGTTCTGAGTTTTACATAGCTTTGCCCTACAGCACAGTCCTGACTGGCAGAGGAGAAGAAATACATTGGCAAAATTCAATAAATCTATTTCACTTGGTGATAAGAGTTTTTGCCAAAAGAAAAAGTTTCACATTTTGTCACGTAGTGCATATTGTGCTTATTATGTAGCAATGACGCATTACCTGTTCACTTGAGCCATTCTAGGTAACTCCGCAGGCTATGTGAGCACTCAGAGTTAGCAACCATTCAACAATCATCCAGGTATACAGAGCAATGGAAGGATATTTCTTTTTGTGGTTTTAGTACTTATTGTACTTAGTACTTATTATTATTAGAAATAGACGTTTGGAAGTGTACATAAGCAGAAACTTAGCACAGTAAAGTGGTCTTTAAATTAAAGGCATTCTCATTTCAGAGAAGTGGGTGAAGCCAAGCAAAACATCTCTTTGCACCTCATTGGCCAAATGTACCTCCAGTGCTGCTGGTGTACATAGCCAAAATATTTTTTTATTATTATTATTAATAATAATATTAAATAGGATTTATATGGCGCCAACATTTTACACAGTACTGTACATTAAATAGGGGTTGCAATTGACAGAAAGATACAGAGAGTGACACAGGAGGAGGAGAGGACCCTGCCCAGAAGAGCTTACAATCTAGGAAGTGGGGGAAGTATCACACAATGGGAAGGGAGAGATATGGAGTGGTGGGAAGTAGTGATGGTTTTCAGAAAATGAAGAAGACGAGTAGGCAAGATTGAAAACATGGGTTTTAAGAGCTCTTTGAGCAGAAAGTATGAACAAGCTGAATAGGTCGAGAAAGACCATTCCAGAGAGTTGGGGCAGCTCTAGAAAAGTCTTGGAGCCATGCGAGTGATGAGGTTATAAGTGAGGAAGTCATTAGTATGTCATTGGAGGAGCGAAGAGAGCAGCTAGGGGTGTATTTTTTTTATTAGGTCACAAAGGTAAGTGGGACAAGAACGGTGGAGGAATTTAAAGGCAAAGCACAGAAGATGAATTTGATTCTAAGGTGAAATGGAAGTCAATGAAGAGAACTACAAAGA
Organism: Pyxicephalus adspersus; assembly: GCF_032062135.1. Classification (NCBI taxonomy): domain Eukaryota; kingdom Metazoa; phylum Chordata; class Amphibia; order Anura; family Pyxicephalidae; genus Pyxicephalus; species Pyxicephalus adspersus. Next base: position 147,469,377 of record NC_092860.1, on the reverse strand, counting down.
GATGCAGCAGAAGAGGAGCGGAGTGAAGGATGGAGGAGTCTGGCTGCAGCATTCATAATAGATTGTAGAGGAGAGAGTCGGGTTAGTAGAATACCAGAGAGGAGGAGGTTACAGTAGTCCAGACGAGAGATGATAAAAGCAATTACAAGGTTTATGGGTATCATCTGAGCAGTGCATGGAAGCCATTCCATAGGCTAGAGCTTGGGACCAAAAAGTCAGAATAATCAAACTGATTATGGTGAGGAAGTTTTAAATGGGTGTTTTCTCCCCATATCATTTGGTATTACTGGATAAAGGAGAGGACAATTGGGATTTTATAGGAAACGTTAGACAGAGTTGTGTCTCAGTTTTGTTTTACGTTGTGTCTGCTACTGTTGTTTGCTAAAAGTCATTTTTTGTTGCTTGAGTCATTTTTGTTTAGCTTTTTATTGTTGATACTTATTTAGTTTTATTTTAGTTTTATTTCCATGCAAAGCTTTTGTTTTTTGGTTGGCAAGATCCAACAATAATGAACAGCAGAGGGAATATTTGGTTTTGGTGGGTTTGCCTTGAGATGGGCTTTAGAAATATATCACCTTATTTTATTCTTTTTCAGAAACTGTAGGTGAGAAATGACAACCGCAATCATAAGTTTTTGAACAACTGCCACAAGAAAACAAAAAATAAAAGTTATGGTAATATGTGCTCCTGACAAAGTCCCCATAATGTTTGAGAAAATATGTAAAGAAAATTTGTTAGCTGATGGGAACTTTAACGTCATTTATGTGTTTGGTGGTCTTGAAACAACCACAGTTTAATAGAAATTAGTTTATTGTTATATACCAAAAAGTTGTTAGAATAGTCCTTCCGTTATTTTTACCAATATTCTCTTCTTGTCTCGGCATATTCCCTGCCTGTGGTTACTCACTAGACTGGTCTTTATTAGGTATGCCGTGTATGTTATAGGTTCACTGCAGGTGATTATAAGTCTATGTGGTGCAACGGAATAGTGTCTGACAAAAAATATCTTGTTATTATATTCGAGTGTAAATTTCTGCTGTCACTCTGTCACTTACTGCTGTCTGCTTGACGTCAGCCATGCTTTAACTCTCAGACTAATGCATTTGACATTTCATCAGCAACACCTCTGTGTTCCTAACTGGTTCTGGATGGATAAAATAACCCCGTAACAATGACATCCATTCCCCTTGAGAGGGTTACTTGGTTGTGCTTAGATACTCTGGCACAGGAATGGTCATGGTCCTCCGTATTAATGATGGTAAAGAGTCTTAACATATGGTTTTGGATGAACACTTGTCCTCATGTATCATTTTTCACTATAATATATTGTCATCCACATTTCACTTGAAAATCTCAATCAGTAAGAATAATACTCCCAGAACACAGGCTAGAAAAGTTTTACTTTGCTATTTACATTAGTCATTTCCATTACAGTGAGTAAAGAAAATAATGCTTTATTTCATTAGGACAGTCTTTATGTTTTGAATTATTCATTAGGCTTATAATGAACTTACTGATAAGAAGAGAAAATAAAACTGAATTCAACTGCTGCATTTAAAAAATAATCTTCTGCAGAGTCAAAGTAGATGTTAAGGCAACCGCCATAAACTGTATGAGCTTTATCATGTAGATGTAATGCATAAGCGGCTATTTTAAACACATTATAAAAGTATGGTTCTGTGTAGCCAACATCAAGAAGCCTAACCTGAGAATTGACCTGCAGCTGCTGCTCAAAAAATTGCAAGAACACAGCAAGTGGCTGCAAATAGGCAAAGGTTACATACAAATGTAATATTATTTTTACTGGAAACTATTTTTTATGATCATTTCCATTGACAAATGGTGACAGATGAGCGCCCATTCTGTTCTATGGATTGGGTAGGTAAGTGACACCTCTCTGTGCTCTATCAGTTCTCATACATTTTGGTCGTTCATGAATCCTCCACAGCTGGAAGTGAGCACAACATAATATTATCCTTACCTTCCCTACCATGGTACACAGTAAAAAATCGCAAAGGGACCAGGTCTGGAACCAATAGTACCAGTGCCTGACCATTTGATCTTTTTTATAGAAGAAGGTATAACATTTGTAAAAGATACCGTATATATATATTTATTGAGATGTGTTAATTGAAACAACTGCTGTACCAAAATGTAGAAAAAGTTCTAATACGGAAGTGTAATGAAATGGTAATGGAGTTCCTCTCTTGCCCCAGCGGTAAAATAGTGATACACTCATATTTGTATTGTTCTTGCATCGAGTGATATTTGTTCAGAATCAGGGCTCCTTCTCTGAAGTCCTTTTCATGGTTTGAAAAACAAAAAAAAAAAAAAAAGATTATGTCTTCCCCTCTAAAAATAGTTTTTTAGATTGGCAAAATTGAATGAAAATGGATCAACTCCAAGCAAATCTAACTCATTATGAACATGTGTTTTTTTTCATTTCTTTCTTGTTGTAAAGATAGGTTTTATTTACCTAAGATCCCCATCCAGGTGTTTTACCGGAGATGAGGGCCTACCACTACATCACTACTGTTTCATACTGATATCACTGCAGCAGATTCCTTTTTTGGATCCAAAGAAGACTCCTTAGTGTACAGCCAATAGGAAGAGTCTATGGCCCTGATTTATTAAAGTTCTCCAGAGTTCTCTTTCTTCAGTGAACCTTGGTGATCCAGTAAACCTGGAATGGAGCTGGTCCAGAATTGAAAACATTTGCTAACAAATAGCTATTTACTTTTAGGAAATCCATTCCAGGTTTGGTGGATTACCCAGTTTTAATAATGAAAGTGTATTCTCTCCAGCCTTGGAGAACTTTAATAAATCAGGGCCCAAGTCCCAAAAGTAGTAAAATGGACACCATAAGAAGGACCCTACCAAAAGAAGAGGGAAAACTTGGGACTGGAACATCACTTGACTGTGATTTCTAGTAAAGAGCCATTTGTTTCCTTGTAATGCCATCTCTAAGTTAGAAGTTGTGGTGGTTTTCCTACCATGGAAGGATTAATAGGGAATATATGATTTGTTGATGTCTTTTGGAAGGTAAAATGGAGGAATTTCATTTTTAGCTGGAAATTATATAAGAATAATTATATTTTTTTTAGCATTCTGTTTCACAATGGGATACCAGATAAACACAGATATTAATGAATATAAACATGCAGTGTTGTGTACAGGAGACAACATTCTAAAATGGATTAAGATTACTTTTATTTCTTGATACTGAAGACTAAGTTACATGGAATAATGATACCTGGTATATATTTTTTTTTGTCTAATTACAGTCCATACAAACATTCAATGATCAAAAACTTCTGATGTCCTGAAATATTTTAGGAAGCTCAGAATTTTATAGTATAGGCTGTGCTTTAAGCATCTTCAAAGTGCAATGAGTTCCAACGAGTACAACCCAAAGCAAAAAAAACAAACTTGGCATTTTATTAGTAGGACTTGGCAGAAAAAAGAGCAAACCATCAATTAAATAGGTTTACCTAGAATAATAACCAATATTGAGAAAAAACTATATGGATTTCAGTTTTGGATATTTCTTAGTAAACCACCAGCGAATAACACACCAACAACCGCCATTTATGTTGACTGCAAGCTTACAATCATGGGTTACAATCATAAACCCCTAAAGACTATAAAGCAACTGAAGAGATTGTGTGCGGAGAATATTTCTGTGTCAATGCAGAAGCTGGTAGGTGGTTGCACTCCAAGCCCTGGTCCTGATGATCTCTTCATCAATGGCTGTAATGATCTTGACTCGGTAAGGTTGCAAAGAAAAAAGAAGGCAAAGGCATGGATAGCAGAAGCACCAAGTATGAAAGGAGATGCTCCAAAATCTTTTCATGAAACTGTATTATTTTGTGCAATAAAATTTAAAATAAAATTCCCCATTTACGCGTTTTGTGGGCACTTCTTGTTTGTTGTACACTTTAGGGCTCTAGGGTAGCAGGTGCTCCTGGAGTCTTTGAAGACTCTACAACAGAAAATTAGATGCTGAGTGCATTTCTACCAGGAGGAATGAGAATAATTCATGATTGCAGGATCTTTAAAGTATAGCTGTACTTTAACACAAAGTGCTGTCGTCATGTTTGCTTCTTCCCCTGACCTAAACTAATCCAACCTCTCAGTTTACAGATGTAGCTATTATTGCACTATTGGCCCATTCATTCCTATGGCTGGTCTGTAATATTGAGGCCCCCAGCCATTAAAACCTAATGGGCCAAATAGGGGCATAGCAAGGGTCTGTGGCACAGTAGAACAGGACAAAATCTATTTAGGTAGGTGGCTGCTATTCTTGAAGGTGGGTGGAAATTTTAAAGAAGCTATATCTACACAGATGAATTTTCTCTAAAGGAATAGCAAGGATTCTGCCTAAATGATATGTCTGGACCCTTATCCGGATCAATCCCACCAATGTATGCTTAACAAGCACAGCGTCAGCAGACAGAGAACCGCTACATATTAGTTCATCTCAGATACACGCCATAAAAACGTCACAGACAGCAAGTAATATTTCAGCTTGTGGCATACTGTGTGTGCCATATGTTAAAATGATAGTATTAGACTTTAACTAAGTACCATATAAAGATTAGTCCCAGAAGGGAGCATTTTATATTATCAGGGCTGATGGCATAAACAAATTGATGGATGGAAAGATGATTGGTCAGAATGTGCTTATTTATACGGAAATGTCAGCAAGATAATTGTGCTGCACCGACACATGGGAAAAGTGAAACATTTTTCTACACCAAGAAATGCATTTCTCCTGAAGGAAACTGCATTGGCTCAATAGACTGGGGATTTTATACGCTCAGAAATATTTCTGCAAATCTGTTATCTTGGAAGGAACAATATTTACAACATGAGTTTATTGCAAGATGGTTTGAGGGAGAAATAAAACATTTTTACTGTTATATATATTAGTGTGACAAATTTCATCTTAAAGCCCAACTCCAGCCAGTTGTTTTTTTTAAATGGTGCCTTCCTAAAATGAAATTCTGGCTATAATAGTTTTATTTCTAATAGAACTGCATTACTTGTATCTGCCACAAGATGCCCTCAGTCATAGTGGTTAACCTCCTAGCGGTTAAGCCCGACCTTCGTACGGGCAAAAAAAAAAGTCCACAAGTCCTGCCCTACCCCATTATAATGCAGGGATGCCAGGAAATGTAGTTTGGTTTCTACTATCTGAATTACCCTCCCACCAGCTAGATTGTGAGGTGAGAGGAAATGAGCTGTAAAGTAGTGCACAAGCACAAATGGCCCCTCAAACAGATATTCTGGCTATGACATCTCCATCGATCGTAGCTAACCCCTCCATCCAGAAGAGTGGGCAAGGGCACTGCAAGGAGTTCCTGTTGCACTGGTGCATACAATTACCCATACTGACTGACTCCTCCATCCTAGATGTTGTTGGTATTATCTTGCTATCAAAGGTATTATCTGCACATCATTTTTACATGATACACCCAGATATTTTCCTAATCTCTGCACAATATTCATGTTGGACACACCCACCTCAACATGGCTACATCTCCAATTTTTAACATTACTAACAATACAAACTAGTGGCAGACTCCATAAATATATATATATATATATATATATATATACAGCAAATTTTTGTTTTTTTTGGACACCATGACCTAAGCTGTTCTGAGACCCTCTCATTCGTCTGCCTGTTCCTGATATGTGTCTGTGTGTGTTTTATGATCTGTGATTCGTATTCTGTAAAATAAAGAGTTTCATGTCTTCATTCCAGGGAAGCTGTCAAAATTCAAACATTTTACGGTAACAAGAGCATGCCTGAATTTTTATTTTATTTTATTTTTTTACCTGTATATCTGCCAGAATTTGAAATGAAGATGTGAATGTTCCTATTTTCTAAAATTCCTGGCAATAAAAGTAAAATAATAATAATTTTGATACAAATAGAATACGTGTTGTTTATTTCCCCTGCATTGATGGCTTGTCAACCAATCAAAGACTGCCCTGCCGTGGATCCTCTCATGTACAGACAGGAAGAATCTTTGACGAGCAGGTTATTGCCTCTTCTGACAAATCTGTTAATTTAAATGAAACTATGTTTTTCTGCAGTAATCTATCAGAGAAAGTTGAAAGTGGTGAAGGCAATTTCCAGGATCATAATCAAAGTCTTCTCTGAGAGACATTTCATCAATTCTCCCCCAAATATTTTTTCCCTTCAATCTCCTGATTTGAAGACTGCGTTCTTGAGTTTTGACTAGTGTTCATTTTTTTTCCTTGTTGATAGATATACAATCGCCGTATTGCAAGAGCTTCTTCCTCCCTGTATGACAAATCCTCCTTTCTTTTGATTACTTTTTACAAAACTGTCTAAAGAAAGAGAAGACGGGAGAAACTGGCCCGGTATTTAAAGGTGAGCTCTGGTAAAAATTGAAATCTCTTTTTGGTTTAGTGATCCTTTCTTTTACATTGAGATAATACAGAAAAAACAGGAGCTCTAACTACAAATTTTAGCTACAGTGCCACCTACTGTTGAAAATAAGTAGGGCAACTTGACTACACAAGACTATTAGGATTAAAAAATGTAAAACATATTTTTCTTTATGTGTCTTTATGAAATATTGTACATTAACGAGGAATTGCGCTTACAATTGTTAGAAATTACCAGCCTTAGGACATACTTACCTGGCTGACAATCCCACAGTCTATGCCGCAGTCTAGCCTGCCTTGTTTATTCACTACTACACATGTCACTTGCAGCAGTAAAGAGGATGCAGTGATTAGCTGTCTGTCCTCTGCACTACAGCTTACAGCATATGTTGCAGCCAATGAGCACAATAGTTCCTGGCCATGATCTTGCCTTGCCATTGACTACTGGTGCTTTACAGCTTCTCTGCTCCCAAGCTGACCTGGAAGTGGTGCGACTATTGGATTGCTTGTTGCAGACCCTGTGATTGTTTTCTGCCTTAACCTTCTTTATCCTGTGACTCTGACTCTGCTTTGTCCTTGCCATTAGATACCTTGTTGAGCAGACTAACTACCTGTGTATGACCTCTGGCTCCATTTCCTTGACTTGCCTTTGCTGGACTGCATCATCTGTCATCACCTGGTTTAATCAATAGAAGGGAAATAGTAAGATGACTTGGCTGTTTCTTTTTTTTTTTTGCCAACCCATGAGGAATGAGAATCATGCGTCATGTTTATTTGCAAAACAGAAATGTTTGTGGCCACTTGACCATTACAGTCTTATTATTTAGTTGCTCCTCTCCTCTAATATTTGTAATAGTCTCCATTCTTTCTTACCTACAGCCTATGCAGCAAGGGTTAAGTGCAAAAATCTGGCCAAAGGTCTCACAAGCCCCAACAAAAATTTCCCTTCTATTTCCCTTCTAAATATAGTACTGGGACGGAACCCAGATATTTTGGTTTCATATAATTTTTAAAGCTGATCTCTGTCTCCAACCCAGCCCACACCTGACCCCATATTCACTCTAACTAATACACGTTTTACCCATCTAAAGCTAAGGTCCTGCAATACCAGTCCCAAGTCCCCGCTGTTTTTTGTTTTCCATAGTCAAGGTCCTTTTTTGGATGTCAATACCTGTAAAGGAGGGCTATATCCTATTGGCCCCAGTGGCCAGGTCCTCTCAGGATCTGAAGAGGGGTCTGCAGGGGTGACAACAGGACAGGAGGGCTGTTGGGGACTTGTTGTCATGGGCACTTCGTAAGCATTGAATTAGCAGTCCTATGCACCCAAATTTAATATCAGGAAGGGACCGAGATGGGGGACCTATAAGATCATCGCAGCAAAAAAGCAAGCTATAAGAACTACGGTATAAACTTGCATACGAATATAAAGTTTCTAATGAAAAGTCTTTTTCAGGAGCTAAAGTATTAAAAATGTCTTTGATTTTTGCATTTTAGGCTATTTTTACTTGAACACAATAAATAATTCTACACTCGTCCTAGTAACAAAAAAGCACAGCTATAGAATCAGATGTGTATAGTACAGCATGCCGTGTATTAGTCCATAGCCGTCATGCCGGACATTGAAATCAAAGGTTTCCCTGTGGTGTGTGCAGACTGGACAGGCAATCCACTGGTAAAACATGTGTCAGGCCTTTAGGCAACAAGAAAGGGCCAATCAGCCTGGATGGAAAACATGCCAAGAAGAATATGCCTGCTGCTTGGAAACAATTTGTTCCACAGCTTGAATTGTACAACATGGAATTTAGAATACCGGAGGACAGAACGCTGGAATGTATTCAGCATTCATCTGTCTGCATCAAGAGATGTGTTTAACTTTGTTTTCCAAACTTTTTTTTTTTTTTTTTTTTATCAAATCAATTGAATACTTCATAAACATGCACAGCATTAGGTTTGTTAGAGTTTATAGATTGCTACCTTATCTCTCACTGTGGAAATGTTAAAAAATAATATTTATTTTAAATTATAGGGGATTTTAGATTTCTTTGTGAATTTCTAAATGTGTTAGGTTTTTTTGTCATAATGTTTGCTATTTTAGTATTTCTACTAAAGTAAAGCTATGGCTTGCCCATGGAGGCAAAGCAACATGTACATTTAAAGGGACCCCATCACCATCTAATTGCAGGCGAAAGAACAAAAAAAGTTTTAGAAATTATCTGATAAGAGATCACGTGTTCTCAATTTCAAAAATTTGAATATCGCTATTATGCTAAATTTAGCAATCAGATTTTTCAAGTTTCAGTTAGGACTTTCACTGCTATATAATATTATCCCTAAAGTCCATCCATAGGGCCTCCAGTGCAGACCCCCAATGAAAGACCTAAGTACAGACCCGAGTGACAGACCTCAGTATAGACCTGCAGGGCAGACCTCTAGGTATACTTAATGCAGGCCTCAGCTACCCAGTGCAGATTACTAGTTACCCAGTTAAAGACCTTATTACAGACCCCCATTCACACTCCCTAGTACAGACTCCCTTCTCTGACATTGGGAAGCAATGTTATACCATTTAAATAAAATGCAGAACAAGGCATGATACGTCATAAACAAGAAAATGTTCAGTTGCACGTAGCCTGAAGGCAATAGTAGTGACCAGACCATTATCTTCTGCCTTCTTTGTGTTCACAGCTTCCATGGTTAAGGTCTTTTTAAGCTTAAGCTTTATTTCATTTACTGTAAACACATACATTTAGATGTTTATTATCAATATCCATTCTTTGTCATGTTTACTTCTCCTACGCATCACAGCACATACATATCTCCTTTGAATGTGCTGTATTTCAATCACTGACCTTCAAAGTAGGCAGCGAGTAGTCATTGCTGTTGATGTAAATACGAGAAACATAGGTTAATTGAAATATTTACATCTCCAGAACCTTAGTCCAATAAAATAATGTTAGATGCATATAAGCATCGAAGCAATCATTATTTATTTTCTTATAATCTTTACCGTCAGAAGATTGGCTCCTTATATTAGGATTATCCTGATTATCAGATTAAAATAATTATACTCATAAAATACGCACATATTTTAGCTGTATCTTACTGAGCACTGAAATCTGTGTTTTCTGGATAATGATCAATCCTAAATAGAAGGATAGGTTTAGACCTATGGGCCGATGCAGAATTTGGACTCTCCCCTTTTGTGGCAACTCTCCACCACTGTTAATCGTCGTCGAGCTAGAGATTTATAGATCCCTATCCAGACAGGTATTTATTCCACTTTTCAAGGTTTTTCTGTAAAGCTGCATAGGATAAGTATTGCCAGGGCATGGAGAAAACATGACAATTGAAAGTCATTTTAGTTCAAAGACTGTAGTACAATAATGCAGATTTTGAAGAGTAGAGACTAGTGCTAATTTACAAAGTCAACCTCATAAATAATTAATTGCAGTTATAGGTACTAGTTTGTAGGTTGTATTGTTATAACAGTACAGTACAACCAAACATTTTTTAAAAACACATACTGGTGGACCTGTCTTAGCACATGAGGTGTAACCTTGTGCCTGAAGAGAACAAATTTATATTGAATGTTAGCATGAAAAGATCTTTCTTATTTTTTTTTTTTTTGCATTGCTTCATGTTCGTTTTAGCAGTTCCTGGTTCCCCTTGCCTTCATTTTTACAGAAGTTTGTCCAACAATAAGTACATTTAAAGAGACCCCATTACCAATTTTAAATTGCAGGTAAAAGCACAAAAATGTTTTGGAAATGATATTGTCACTGTGTCACAGGGCAGGGTAGTGGATCCTCCATGTTACCAGCCCAGTTGGCAGGGACATTCATGGGATTCTAAAGCTTTTCTCAGCCAATCAGAGAGCACTAGAGGTTTTGAAAGGGGAGACTTGTCCCCTCTAGTGCCGGGGATCGCACACAGGATTCCCAGAGCTGCATGAATGAAAGCAGCCCTGAAAATCCACTGCTATCCCAGGGCACTAGAAGTTAATTACCCTCCAGTGCTGGGGATCGTAATCATTTCCTCAATCTTCTGATGGTTTTGTGTAATTGGTTAGCCGAAATTTTGCGGACCCATCAGAGGTTTGAGGAAATTTTCATTAGTGGTCAAACAAGCCAGAGGTCAGGGCAGGCAGAACATGGCTCCTGCTACTGCTGGCAACAGAGGAATGTGAGGTGGGTGACACAGACAGCGGCAGAATTCCCCTGGTTCTGTGGGGATCTGTGATAGATCTGATTTGAGATCATCTCTTCTTTCTGTGTTCTCTAATTTTTAGAAAAATTCAATGTCGCCATATTATTATGCCAAATTTAGAGATTAATTAGAGGCAATTAAAGCTTTCACTGCCATACACTAATATTCCTAAAGTTGTCATCCATAGGACTTCATGCTGACAGACACAATCATTGAGAAAATATAGCCATCCCTCCTTCCTAGAAAAAAATATAGAAACAGTTACACCAAGTAACAGGCCCTCAAATGCAGACCCAAGTAACGAACATCCAGTGCAGACACCGCTTCTCCCATGCAGACACCCCCCTGCAGACCCCGAAACAGACCTCAGTACAGACCCCCATAAAGACTCCCTAGGGCAGACTCCCTTCATGAAGACCCACCAGTGTGGACTCCAAAACAGACCTCATTACAGGCCTCAGATACTTTGTGCAGAACCCCAGTGAAAGGCCATAGTATAGCTCTCAGTGACATTTCTTAATGATAATATTTTACGCTCATTTAACCCCTTATTTGAACATTTAACTTTCAAATCTGTATCCTCTACACCAGTTTTATAACAGTAAAGTACAACCAAAAATTTTTTAAAAACACATTTTTAAAAATGCTGCTGGTCCTGTCTTAGGACATGCAACCATGTGCCTGAAGAACACATATTTATATTGAATGTTAGCATGAAAAGATCCTTTGTTTAATGTTTGCGTTGGTTTATGTTCCTTTTAGCAGTTTCTGGTACCCTTGCCTTTACTTTTACAGTAGTTTGTCCAAAATCCCTAAAAATATTACTTTCTTCTCACTGGAAATTCTGTTGGAAATTTCAGCAGATCTTCAATTGATGATTGATACCCCCTGATCTGGCTGAGCTGGAAAATTCCACTTAATTTCCTATTCTCATTATTATCTAATTCTGTATTTCCACTTGATTTATCTACAATAAATACCAAAATAAAGAAATACATTTAAACATAAAAAGCTTATTAGTTGTACACAATTGAAACAAATTTCACTTTGAACATGTATTATTGCAGTCTAAATTAAAGAAGGAAACTGAAAGAGCTAAACACACCATAAAATTTTATCCTCCTGGCAAGTTTACTCTTTTAGTAAAAAAAAAAGAAAAAAAATGAATAGAAGTTTATCCCGATTTCACACTTATTTTAGCATTACAAGCTTGAAGATTCAATTAGTGCCTTTTCTCATGGTACATTGAACTCAACTGTCATTGGTAGAACCTCAGGAAGATATTTTTAATTAAGCAGCAAATTAAGCCTACAATAACCTTTGTCTGAAAGGTGGCGATGGAAGCATCGCTTGTTTCTGTAATGTGTAATATTTCTTGATGTCTGAAGCTCCAGGTTAACAATTATGCCAAATCCTTTAAAAAAAAAACTTTCAGTCAGTATCCAGAGATGATCAAATAAGATGGTGAAATGACAAATTACCTCAAAGAAAGAGGAAATATTCTACAAAATTGTAAAAGATAATTAGCAGCTGATGACATGTGGGCAAAATAACTATTATGGTTCTTTATAACTAGGCCATAAAGTGATAGATATGTCTAAAGAAATGTAAATCTTTACTCATCTGTAATTGAATCACAATGCTGCTGATTAGGCAATATTTTAATATGTAAAAAAAAATAGGTAGAAATACACAGGTTAGATTTTTGTGCTGGTGGCCTTGCCCACCCCATGATATCTATTGCATGCTTAGCAGAATATTCCACTAATTGAATATTTCCCGAGTCACCAGTCCTGGATGCAGGAACTCTAAATATATGATCTACTATGTGGAAAGTGGACCTTGGTCCACCGCGTCTTTGGCAACTTTGCCCCATCACATCTTCCAGTAGAGGACTCTTGATACCATTTAAAACCAGCTCCTATCAGCAGCAGCCACCCTTGACATCAGATGTACCTCTTTGCAATAATGTTCTCCATTTCGTAATAACAGCATCTTTTTTTAAACCCGTTTACGCTAAAGCCAACAATAGAGTTCTTCTTTTTACCTCCCAGGTGGTATTCCCGAGTGTGGCTCTGGGTTAATGTTTAGTACCACAAGTGGTAACCCCAAGCCACAGTCACAGTGGAATTGTAAAGGGCTTACCTGGCCCCAAGAGCCCACAGCATCCTCCGGTGATTCCCTTCTGGTATCTGCATCCCCTGGGAAAGCCCACCCGGCATCTGCATCCCCTGCTGATGCCCACCCAGCATCTGTGAAGATGCTGGGCGGGCATGGGACGTTTGAGTGTGCAGCGGTGGTGCGCTGGGGGTGGGACCTAGCAGGAGTAATTATAAGTAATATTATAAAATAGTAACTATTTTAAATGTTTTAAATGTGGCTTTTTTTTTAAATGTTTTAATTGATAAGTCAGAGCCCCCTCCTTCACATCAGAGATCTCCTTTACATCGGGACCCCTTCTTGCATAAAATCCACATCATGAACCTCTGAAACCCCTGTTGGAGCAGACCTCTAGCAACTCACTCATTCACCTTATATTTCTTTTGTCACAAGTCCTGGATACAGAACTCCTAATATAAATGAATAGGGCTGGGGAAATAAGAAAATCGAGTGGTCTGAGAATGCAGAAAATGTGCATCTACAGAATATACTCCTATGCTGAATAATCAACACATGTGTAGAACAAGACAGTGGTCCTATCAGCTACAAATTCCAGTTGTAAAGTTTACAATTTGTGGAATCATAAATCTGCCACCTCCAGGTGTCTTAGGTATAATTTTTATATATAGTCCTTGCCTACTTGGTCCCTTTTGGCCAGTTACCCTCAAAATTGGGCAGTGTAGAAAAGGAGAGGCCAAAGAGAAAACTTGTGCACCCAAATTTGGAAGAGCAATAGGTACCAGACTTTATTTTTCTGCATCTCTTACAGTAGAAACCACATGTCTACATGTGGAGGGCTAGAAATTGTAGCCACAGGAAGCAGTTGGTTAGCAACTATAGGACTTTAATCTGTTAAAAGGAAACAAAAACATATCAGTGCTCCTAGTGTAGATAGGTACACAGCTACAGTTACTCAATGTTTCTTTTTTTATTTATTTGATTTGTCAAGTTCATCTTTAAATGAAATACTATCTTTTACCAATTAACGTGATTGCTTTAGTATTTTCTATGTTCAGTTTTGGGGTTAATTGGATATTTGGGGTCTTCTTCAGATAAATTAAAAATGCATGCAAGCAATGGTAGATGCCTCATTTATCAAAAAGTTTGAAAATTCCGCAGATACAATTAAGGTCGAACTAAAGATATTAGGCAAGGCTTTAATTCAGAAAAGGACAGGTGATGGCCCTTCTTCAATAAGTATTCTTACCCGCCTGATCTGTAAAAACCCTTAAGCTTAAATACTGGGTAGTCCCAGCATCTCATGTTGCCACCGGCATAGCACGTACTCCCGTACACCTGCACAGGAATTTTGTCATCCCAGTTCAGCCAATCACGAGGGCAGAAAATCAAAAGAAGGAAGAAAGATGGCGGACGCAATGTGTTGGCATGGGACAAATGAGTATCAGAGGGTGTAGTTCCCCTGTAAAGAATGTCTTTTTTAGGTTTTGTAAAATGTTATAACAATAGGTTGAAAGTTTAATGAAACATTGAGCAGCAATCCATTTTCCTGGATTCTAACACCCAACGACCCATTAATAAAATTAAAGACTCCAATATTATGAAATAATTGAATTGGTAACAAATAAATCAGCTCTTAAATGTAACAATAAATTGTTGTCAGGCTATAACTGCTTGCTGTCTGATCATGAGCTGCAGCAGAAAAGCAATGAAAATTATGTTGAGCTGGGTGCTTGATATTAATTAAAGCAATTTGAAGAAGGATGTGTACTGAGAATAAACCAACACTTGTAGGTCAGTGAATGATGCCTAAGACATAGACTGCAGTATTTGGAGTCAATCAATTATTTGCACAAAAAAGAGAAAACTACACTGTTCTGTCTTGTGCAGCCTTGCACATAAATGTGTTTGTTGGGGCTTGTTAACACTAGTGCATTGCACTTAGAAATGTACACATCAATTCACAGCATATGCATTGGTATGCCAGGATAACATTCAATGGTAATGGCAGCATGCACTTGATTTGTGTGTGATGCATTGGGAAGCCAATTAAAGTAAACTGAGTGCTAAACACATTTGACCTGATTTATGAAAGTTCTTCAAGACTGGAGAAGGTAAACTATAATGAGAGAACCTGGGTGGTCCAGCAATCCTTAAATGGATCTGGTCCAGGAAAGAAAACATTTTCCAAGTAATAGCTAATATTTTTTTTAGAAATTACCGTATTATTTGCCGTATAAGACGCACTTTTTCTTCCCCAAAACTGGGGGGGAAAAGTTGGTGCGTCTTATACGACAAATACCGTGTTTCCCCGATTTTTGATAAAATAAATAAAATAAGACACTCACCCGTGAATAAGACATCCCCCGATAGCCGATCCTGTG
>NC_092860.1:147286652-147453634 GCF_032062135.1 Pyxicephalus adspersus | reverse complement strand
GCACATTAGTGATCAGAAGGGGAATAATCTTTCAGAATCTTTTTTTTCTAGATTTTCCTCCTTTAAAATTGGGTGCGTCTTATATTCCAGAGTGTCTTATACGGCTAAAAATACGGTAATTCCAGGTTTGTTGGATCACCCAGTCTTGGAGAGCTTTAATAAATCAGACCGAATGAATATCAATATATTTGGTAATTCATATGCACTTAGTAATATGAATGCAAAATGGAAGTGAGCATTTATAATTATAAGGTGCGCATTACAAACACTTAATTTAGTCTAGCGCTGGCATTTAGTTAATGTGTATGTACAACCTAAAAAGCTTTACCTTACACAGACAATGAGCCACAGACAAGGTTCTCCACCAAAGAAACTTGATGATCTAGCAAACTTGAAATAGATCTGGCCCAGGATTAAAAACATTTGTTAATTTATAGCAAATTAATCTTAGGAAATCCCTCTATGGTTTGCTGGATCACCCAGGTTCTCCCGTAATAGTTTACCGTCTCTAGGCTTGGAGAGCTTTAATAAATCAGGACCAATGTCTCTTTGCTTTGGATAAGTGACAGTATCTCTTTAAGAGAAACAAGCAATTTGTATATATACCATATATATCCATAAAGAAAAGGTTTCCTGTAAAACATATTGAACTAAATATAAATGAATGTGTTTCTTTAACCTTAAAATGTTCATGATAAAGTACCGATAAATGCAGTATTTCTGCAGCAAGAATCTTACAAACATCGTAACTGCCCCCAGCCGTCACAATTTATAACATCACATGCCTTCCTTTGATAGTCTGGCCAACCGCTTTGTAAATTAAATTCATGGGCTCAGTCTCTGCATGACTCGCAACCAATGAAATTACTTTATACTCGTAAATCTTGCCTATATTTATTGATTCACAACTTTTCAGGAATATAAACGACGAACAGAAAAGTTTAACAATATCGAGTGACAAGATCTATGAGAACCTGTGCACAAATATAGAGATAAAAAGTGTCATGCGGCTGGGGCTGGAACAAAATATGTCCCTAAGGTGAGGCTCCCTTTCCTGCATTCCGCTTCTTCCAAGCAGATATTTCTATTTTATCTAAAACATATTTTATAAAATGCAGATACGTCCTGATGAGATTGCAAACTTGGGAGCTAAAAAGAGGCTGATTATATTTCAGGATTTAAACTTGTATGTCCAGCCAAAATGTTTTTTTGAATAGAATGAGCGAGAATTAGAACCCTTGTTTGTTTTTACGTATCTTGAGGCTACAGAAAGTTTCTCCTCCATTTTACTAGATAAAGGACAATGATTTAACCAGTAGGAAGTCTCCAACAGCAACACAGACTTTCCTAAAGAAAGTAAAGCACTGGAATTCATAACAAGACAACTAACAAGAAGAGGCTTTTTAGGCTGATATTCATTTACTCTAAACATTTCATAAAGCCAAGCCTATTGGGTTATTAAGTTCCATGTTCAGACAGAAATGCCACTAGGGAAAGATGCAACTAATCACAAACAACTTTGGTGGGACTGGTAGAATAAATACAGTCACTTATTGTCTCAGGTATTCAGTGTTTAGCCGTCAGGGGATGTGGAGACTTGTGGTATATGTTAAATCACATAAAATTATAGTTATACAGTCCCACTAATCAGCACAAATCATATTCAGTAAAAACAGTACATGATGTATTAAGCTCTTACTGTACTGATTTTAATGAATATGATTTGTGCTCCTTAGTGTCTGTTAGGAGATGCTTATTTGGATGGCGATCCTGTGCTGTGCACCATCGCAGTATCAAATAGTGTTTATTCTGTCCAGCGATGTCACTTGCATCTAACTAAGAAATAGCAGCCCCTGCTCCTCTTTAGCTGAGCAGCCTGAGATACTTTATTGGCATCCCCAGCACATACCCTGGGGCTGTGCACACCTAAAGGGTATCATAGAGGAACATTAGTTCTTGTCTCAATCCTTCACTTATGCCTTTCTGCTTACAGTCCCCAGTGCTTTTTGTAGCGTTTTAGCTGTGCTAATCTGTGCTGGAGAGTTTCTAATCTGATTTACTGTTGCTGACCTTGACTGTTTCTGATCCTGTAAATTTATGCTGTCTGCATTGACCTTTTGTTTGTGACGGAGTCTCTCTGCTTGTGTCTTATCCTTGTGTACCTCGTCTGGTGGACGGATTACCTGTGCATGACCTTTGCTCTGTATTTTAGACTTGTTTCTGTTGGAATCTTGCATACTAAGTTCTGGGGGCAACCACGTTCTGGGAAACGCAAACAGTCTCCCGAGGTTAAGCGGGAGCTTGTTATAAGTGAAGAGTGAGGTGTTAGATTGGGAGACTGATGTCTGGTGAGTACTGTTGCTGGACTAGGACCTTACAATGATACTGTACCTTTTTGTTATGTGATTTAGCAAATACCACAAGACTCCACATCCCCTTAGGACAGTGGTCGCCAACTGGCGGTCTGCGAGAAAATTTAAGGGGGTCCATGGCTCTGGTCAGTGCACCCCTGACTGGGGTCAGGAAAAGGACCCCGCTGGGGAAACGCACCTGCCAGAGCCACGGACCACGTCCCCTGTACAGTTCCTAGGCTCAGGGAAGTGGGTGAGCTGTCCACTCTCTCATTGCAGGCTCAGATCTACGATAGAGAGTGGGCAGGTTTATGTAGTAATGATGTCACTATGGGGGAAGTTTCTCCCACTTTCAGTGACATTTGGCTCCCCGTGCATGCACGGTCAGGAGCCGGTAATTTTAGTAGTCGGCGGGACCGAAAAGGTTGGCAACCACTGCCTTAGGAAGCCTTTGACAGCGAAATGCATAAGGATTTGAGACAATATACGACTGTATTCATACCATTGGCACTAAAGTTAGTTGCGATTAGTTGTGAGTAGTCTAGTTCCAACTCTGTCCGAACATGGCACTTCAAAACATATTAGGCTTGGCTTAAAAAGCCCCTTATTGTAATTTGTCCTGTTTATACATGTTCTTACATTAACTTGGCGCTGGCTGTACCTCTCATAGGAGGAATAGTAAGGTGAACTATGATTTATGCCTTTTTCTTCATTATTTGAAAGCACAGGAAATATACAACCTTTGTCAGCTTCTTCCTATCTTGTAGCACAGTTGTCTTGGTGACCGAAGTTAAGTAAATCTCTTGCTAATGGTACCCTGGATAGCATCAGTTACTTTTTATCCACAAAAGGTTTGGCTTAGCTTTTACTTTAAGGCTAAACCACCATACTCAGTGGACAGTGGATGTCCTTATTCTTTTTTCTTTTACTCTGTTGCAGATTGTCCAGAGCTCCTGTGCTACGGCTTTGCTGCTGATTGCACATAGATCCTGTACCCCAACTCTATCCGCTGAATATCCAGAGGTTCTTTACCCCAAACTTCAGTGCTGATTTTCCGGAGGTCCTGTATTCCAACTCTACTGCTGATTTTTCAAATGTCCTGTACACCGATTTTGCTGTGGATCATCCAGAGGTCCAGTATGCTCACTTTGCTGATGATTGTTCAAAGGTCCTGCACCCCAATTCTGCTGCTGATTGTCCAGAGGTCCTGAACCCCAACATTGAAGCTAATTGTCCAGGGGTTCTGCACCCCGACTCTGCTGCTGATTGTCCAGAGCTCCTGTACCCCGACTATATTGACGATTGTTCAATGGTCTTGAACCCCAACTCTGCTGCAGATTGTCCAGAGCTCCTGTGCCCCAACTCAGCTGCTGATTGTCTAGAGGTCTTGCACCCTAACTCTTCTGCAGACTGTTCAGAGGTCCTGTACCTTAACTATGCTGCTGATTGTCCACGGGTCTTGTACCCCAACTCTGTTGCAGATTGTCCAGAGCTCCTTTACTACAGCTTTGCTGCTGATTGCAAATAGATCCTGCACCCCAACTCCATCTGCTGAATATCCAGAGGTTCTTTACCCCAAACTTTATCGCTGATTGTACATAGGTCCTGTATTCCAACTGTACTAAGTCCTGTACACCGACTCTGCTGTGGATCATCCACAGGTCCTGCACCCCAATTCTGCTGTTTATTGTCCAGAGGTCCTATATCCTGACATTGCAGCTAATTGTCCAGGGGTCCAGCACCCCGACTCTGCTGCTGATTGTCCAGAGCTTCTGTACCCCAACTATGTTGCCTATTGTTCAGAGCTCCTGTGCCCCAACTCTGCTGCTGATTGTCTAGTGGTCCTGTATTCCGACTGTGCTGCTGATTTTTCAGATGTCCTGAACACCAACTGCTGTGGATCATCCAGAGGTCCTGTACCCTGACTATGCAGCCGATTGTCCTGAGGTACTGTACCTGGACTCTGCTGCTAATTGTCCAAAGGTCCTATACTCCTTGTTTCCCCCAGAAAAACAAGTTTTAGCTCTGAAGTCACCACTCATACCAATCAATGTTCTTTGATATAGATAAATGTTACCTAATCTCTAAAATCAGTTAATAAACTGTAACCTCCCACCCCAAACCTGAACGATGAGCACCTCCTAATATTAATCTCACCTAATACTAAATACATTTGCTGGTAGCTTCTCACGCAAATCCTTGAACCGAGACACCAAATGGCCCTATGAATGGCTGCTTGCTACCTGAACTTGCTGCTGGGATCTCCAAGAAATATAAGCATCTGTTGCCATATTAAAACTAGTAAAATATTTCAGAAGCCATAGCAACATTTGTATCAGACGTATGCCTCCCATCTTCTTTTCTCATGAGTCGTAAAAAAATGTCGAACACAGCAGACACATTTCCATTCCTCATTATCAAAGCTTTGAAGTACTCGAACATAGTCCCTGGTTAATACCTTGTATGCCCCCATCTATGGCTTCCAGCCATATGTTTAGCAATTAAAACAGTACTGCTTTCTCTGTGCAGTTTTTATTGCCCTTATGTCACTCTTAGGATGTATTCTGCATAAAGATCAGTCACAAATCTATGGAAAAGAAATGATGGTTTTAATGGGTTATTGGAGTTATGCAACCTAAATGCTGCACAGTGATGAATGTCTATGGGAAATTGTACCAAAAAGAAAACATATATTTTACAAAGTATACTTTACTTTTTTCCTGTTTTCTGTTTTATGGGGAAGATTTTTTTGAGCTCTTGTTCTGGAACATACTGCGTAATCAAGAAAGAATGGTTGAAATCAACGTCTGTCCCTCAGGAGATGTAAGCTTAAATCAGTTCAAAAACCCCTATAAACCGTCCTTTGAAAGAGACAAGATGTTGCCTTTCTCCTAGTACTAAAACACCAGATTGCCTCTATTTTTTTAATGGTATATATTTGAAAATTTCATATTCCTTTTTTGTACTTGCTACATATCAGAAAATATTATTCCTGTTATATTCATAATTTATCAAAATTGTCTCTTTTTATTCTCTCTTTCGCGGTGTAATTTGATGACATTCAAACAAATTCTTCAGAAATAGAAAAAGTTATTTAAAAATAAATCTTAGTTATCTGCTGCTTTAAAAGCAGCTGGTGAGCTCTATTTTCTCTAAAGGGATAAGTGTGTGCTATGTTTTACTTGGATCAAATAAAAATAAAGTATACATAAGATCAATAAACGGTGAAGGTTTATCAAAAGGTAAGCTTTTTTTTCTAAGACAGAACCCCTTCAACAAAGATCTCTAAAAATGGGATTGATATGAAATGCTCGTCCATTCGGCGACTCCGTGCTGTGCACCATTGCAGTATAAACCACTGTTTGTTCTGTCCAACAATGTCATTTGCAGCAGGCAGTAGAACTAAGATAGCAGCAGCCCCTGCTTCCCTTTAGTTGTGCAACCTCATTTTTGGCATCCCCAGCATTCATTGTTAGGCTGACCACACCTGAAGGCGATTCCAGAGGCTGATCAGCTCCTGACTCAGTTTTGCTCTGCTATTGGCTGCTGGGACTTTATAGCCTCTCTGCGCCCAGTCACCAGTGCCTGTTTGAGCCTTTAGCTGGGCTTATTTGTGCTGGAGAAATTCTGAGTATTTTCTGTTGCTGACCTTTGCCTGTTCCTTACAATCTGCTTGAACTCAGCCTGAACTGACCTTTGCCTGTGACCCGGACTCTGCTTGTGCCTCTTCCTTTGTACCTGGTTTGGAGGATTGATCTCCTGTGTTTGATTTCAGCTTGTTACTGGATTCCCTGAGAATTCTGTACTCTGTATTTGTGGGCTTCTGGTCAACTGCCGGCCTATCTCCAGACACCATCCCTTGTGCACCAAGTTCTGGGGGGAACCGAGTGCTGTGAGACGCAACCAGTCTCCCGAGGCTGAGTGGGGGCTGCTATGGGTAAGGACTGTGGTGTTAGATTGGGGGACTGGTGTCTGGAGAATACTGGTACTGACCAGGGCCTTACAGGGATATTTGTGGTGTATGTGAAAGCAAAACCTTTTTTTTTTCAAGTTTTGATTAGTGTGGGATATAGTCAGACCCTTTTTGTTAATGGTTGGGTTGGTACTGGGATATATATATATATATATATAACACAATTGTACACTCCAGCATGAGTGTGCCCCTGTTCACAAATCCAACTCCATAAAGATCTGCTTTGACGAGTTTGGTGGGGAGGAACACATGCGGCCTTCACAGAGATCATCTTTGGGATAAAATGGAACGCTTATTGTGAATTAGATTAACGCATCCAATCTCATCAAGGTATTCTTGTTCAATACCTGACCTCAAATATGGTTTTGTAGGCTAACTTCACACAGCCAGGTCCACTGCCATCTTTGTGCTCAGCTGACTGATCCAGTTGATTTTCCAATCAGTAATAGATCCACTGACCTTACAACATGGCAGACACATATACAATGTTTGCCATTCTTAAAGTTAGACACTATCTTGTTGAAAGAGAAGTAGAGGTCACTGTAGCTCCTATATTATTATTTTAAAATATGTAGTTGGACAAAATATATCTTATTTTCTTTTACTGCAAGAAACTTTGTGTGAGTTCTAATTTTTAAAACACCCCATTTAGTTGTACGCTTTTCAATTATTTACAGATTTGATGGCATTCATATGTGTTATGGAGTATCCTTTTGGATCATTTATTGTGTCTTATCCTTGTGTACCTCGTCTGGTGGACGGATTACCTGTGCATGACCTTTGCTCTGTATTTTGGACTTGTTTCTGTTGGAATCTTGCATACTAAGTTCTGGGGGCAACCACGTTCTGGGAAACGCAAACAGTCTCCCGAGGTTAAGCGGGAGCTTGTTATAAGTGAAGAGTGAGGTGTTCTTGGTGACTGTTGGCCCTGGGAAAGAAAGTAAGTCTTTCTGTGTGTTTTTAACAAAAGAAAGTTGGTAAAACTTGTGTTCTGGGGGTTATGGCTGGACCTGGGCATTTTGGGTTATGGTAAAAAGGGTATGATTTGACTATGTGTAATGGATAGGTGAATAAAACTGGGGTAAAGTGGCTGGGGGTAATCGTCCCCCTTTCTGGAGTCATCTTAGGCCCCCCATTCTGCTAAGACCCCTGGTATAGACATAATTTTAAAAGCATTCGTTGTAGCATTGCAAAAACAAAAGCACTAGCCTCTTATTATCAACCCTGTTGCTTAGTTATCATCATTTAATTCCTCACCTCTAAATTTCTTACTGAGAAATCTTATTCCATTGAAAGAATAAAACTGTCTCTTAAAAAGACTTCAAGGCAAAGAAAAGCTGACAGTTGTGCTTCAAAGCAAAGTTGACGATACAGCTCCCTGAAGTCATAATCTTTTTAATATCCCTCTATAAAATGTATTTATATATGAAACAAAAGAGCGATCTGCATGCTTTTTAATCCAGCTCATAATCTAGCATAATATAATTTTAAGATCTTATTAAATAGTTATTTTATCATTAAATTGGTTTTGTAATAAAACATATATTTTGTGATACATATTTGTGATTTTTGTCTGTTGTATGACATTCTGCCCCAAGAGAACAATAGAGTTTTCAATAGTTGGAAAACCAGTCAGCAGTTTGAGGACATCAAGCTGTATATTTTTTAAGAATCTTAGAGCAACATCATTTTTACCTCCCTCTGGGGATGTAAATGTCTTTTATTGTTACAAGCAGGGCTATCTTCAATTCTTTTTCTGCTTTAATAAAACAAAATGTGGTTCTCTTTCGATCTTTAACTACAAATCTTAATTTACATTTAGCATTTTAAGGGTCCTAGGATTTGGAGGCGAAATTGTCTCAATAGATTGATTCTGGTATTGTGACCTTTCCATGACTTCTGTGTATTGATTTGAACACGGTGGCTTTATACAATATAGTAAAAAACTCAATATGCAGCACCAATGCCATTCATAACACTTTGAGTAAATTTACAAAGGTCTCACAGTAGTTGTTGACAAATAAACCACTGTCTACCAGCCCTGAACTACCTCAAAGTCCTGGTTATCACTGCAAAAAGTGGTTAAAATATCTGTACAGCGTACTGTGCTGAACTCTCTGTAGACCTTAGGGTCCTTTAGGACCCACAGTGTGAAACCGTGCAGCTAACAGTTCTCGGGCAGAGACAATTGCTGCTTTGTGCCTGGTAGTGGCAAACCAGACCATGAGCAAGCAAACATGTATGCATCTGTTGCAGCAGTTCAAATCTTCAGGCAACAACCAAGGAACTGTTTCCCAACCTCTCCCTTTCACCTGAACAGGGACAGGTTGGAGCAGAGTTGAGCCCCGGCCAGAACACTGCAGTTCACCATAGGTTTTAAATTGCCCTTTAAAATGCCATTTTAGGAGGTTTTAGGTGGTTGAGAAGTGTTTCTTAGCAGTTTGTAGAGCAAAAACAAGTGAGCAGATATTTCATATGCATTGCAATCAAATAGATAAAAATGTAATTGCTGGCAATCGCACCTGTCAAAACCACTAGCAAATGCTCCCAGGTGGCTGGCATTTGACAGTAAGCACCTGAGAGTGGTTAATCATGCAGTAGACAAATGTGAGAGATAAGCTTATCACTATGATGTTTCTCATTTTATTGTCTAATCACCAGCTGGGAGCAGGTCCAGGATGATTTGGGCAAAAAAAGAAGTGGATTGAATGATGATGGCCATCAGGACAACTAGTACTAGAAAAAAGTACTGCAGTAGGCTTTTCTAGATTCGAGGGGCAGATTCAGAGTTCACTTAAGCAAACATGGCAAGCTGTATGCTTGCTTGTTTTTGCAGTGATAAATTTGTTGGTGTTATACAGAGAGATGGCTACTTAAAGCGGAACTACACCAAAAAAAGCACTTCTTGCTAAAAATTGGGGGTTTGACGAGAAACTGTCCAAGTATGCCACACAGGTGCTGTTTTATCCAACATCAAGTGCCATGTCAGAGAGAATATTTAGTGCAGCAGGTGGAACTGTCACTTGCAAATGGACTATGCTGTTTGCCACCAGGATGGGATGATTGACATTTGGTAAAATTAACTGATTCTAGATTGGTGACCTGTTTCAGCTACTTATTCCTGATGCCAGACTGTAATTGCACCTTCACCACTACAAAGCAACCATCCTGCCATTACAACAGCAGAACCAATCATAAAATGGATTCAGACTGGCCACCATGCTGCCCAAGATTCTAAAAATTGGCTAAAGAAAACATTGCTAGTGATTTTCCACCAAAGAGAACAATCAAAATATGAGAAAAGAAATATATTATCTTGGTAACAATTGAGAAAACTATTTGTGTCTGTTTAAAAAGTAAAACCACAGCTATGATTTGCAGTCATCCATGGGATTTTTTCCATTGTGCCATAAAAAAATGCCTTATTTCAAATCATAATTAGTGACAAACCAATCTTTGAAAATGGGTTCAGACTAATCCCATATGGCCTCAGATTCCTAAAACTGGCTAAAGAATCCGTTACTGATGGTTTTCTACTCAAGAATTTTAAACCTTTTTTTTCCCAACTCAAAAAATTTCTTAGATTCAGATTTTTTGAACATTAAGATAAGAACAATAAGATCCAGTTGAACTCCGAATTTTTCAGTTCCGAGCATCTCCAGCCAAGAAGAGTAAACAAGTGTGGGAGCAGAAATGAATATTATTAAACAGGATGACGAATCCAACACCATTAACCACATAAAACTAAAATGACACTGTGCGGTAGACTGAAATTTCCAATTAAAAAGAAAATGAAGAATAAATTCATAACTTTTTAAGTAATACATAAGTAAGCCTATATTTGTTTTATCATTGCCAGAATAAAAACTACACACAACATATTATGTTTTTTGATGTCTTTAGCTCTCATGAATTGATTTCAAATTAATAGTATTACCAGCCTGATTTATTTAAAATGAAAAAACATGATCTTTGAAATGTCATACATACCTTTTTATCTATATTGTACTCGTTAGATTTTATGTTTCTAATCTGCTCATTTACCTTTTTTTTTTTTGTTGCTAAGAATAGAAATTATTTACTTGAAAATGGACTTCAAGCAAAACGTTTTATAGCTTTAACTTTGGAGCTTTTGATCTACTCTGCATAGGAACTTAAAAGTTGCTAATATTATTCACAGTCACCTTCATCACGAGATGAAACATAAGGTGATTGTCTCAGCTTTCCCATTTATGTGGAACATAAAGAATATTGTGTTAAAGTACGTAGTCTGGCAATTTCTCACATCAACAGCCCACAGCCCTTTCCAGCTCTTCACACTTTTACTATTAAATATTAATACTGTGGATTAAGGAGAAAAAAAACTTTCTTCAGGGGATCACTACTTACCATTTTAGTATGTAATTTAATTGCCTTTTACTGTAATATACAATCATACCAAAGTGCTAATCTGTTCAGATAAACAGGCTTTTAGATGTGTTCAGTCTCAACTTTTATTCTATTAATTTTTACATAGATTGTTAGACTGGAAGAAACAAACATGTCCAATAAAAGCAAACAACACGGATAACTGCTCGCTCTAATGGGTGACTTGTCCCTTGCCAAGTGAAAAAAATCCAACCTGATCTTGAATTGATTTCTTGTCATAAAATTTTTTCACATCGTCCTTTAAGAATGATAAACATGAATGCTATTACCTAAAAAGATAAGCACTCACATGACTTTTACAGTTCATTTTTGTACTACTGTAAGGCTTTGATCCAACATCATTGCGTACCAGATGCTATCATCCAATAAAATATTGCACTTGTCACCTATAGACGTGTCACTGTTCAGGAAGCAGTTCCCAGTAATTAGTTGCTACTAGGCCTTATAATACAAAGGATGACATATTGGTAAACACTGGACCAGGAGCCCACAGGCAGACAAAGTAAAAAGGTAGCCAAAATGTTGAACCAAAATTTGGAACAAGAGCAGGTTGGAGCTACAGGGTATACATGAGAGTTAAACAGCCAGACAAGGCATCCAAGAGCAAAGGAAGTCCACACAGGATTACCTGGGGCATGGAGTCTAAGTGTCTCTCAGTCTTCACCCCACAATGGGTAATGGGCCAGTGACCACAGTGGTTCAGGTTACGGACTCCATGCTCTCCAGAAAAAAGAGCTTCGGTTTAGGGACAGCTAGGGATCAGGTACTATGGTCAGACAGTTCAGGCAATACTTGTGGTTAAGATGGACCAAAGTCAGGGTAGGCCACTGGCAATAAAATATACTAAGGTCAGGGCAGACGAGCTGGGGTCATAGCAAGGAAGAAACAGTGAAAAAAGTCAGGATCAAGCTGGGGTCAGAATGTCACAGAGAAAACTGCTAGAAACAAGCTGAGGATCCAGCAACCAGCACTGGCAACCAATAGCAGGACAGAATGCCATGTATATCTCTACATTTAATCTAACATAAAGTTTAACAAATGTTTTTCAAGAGTTAAGTTCAAAAGGAAGGTGATTCTAGAGGTGTGATACTGTGGACATAATGGTGTTTTCATATAAAGGCCAGGTTGAGGGAAACTTAAAAGGAGTCCAGGTGTTCAGGAATAGGCTGAAATAGTGTAGAAGAGATTACCTGCAACTAGATGACCAATTGTTTATAAAACACAGTGCTCTAACCATAAAAAATCACTTAGTATTACCATCTTTTTAATCTTGACATAATTTCAGCTTTAAATCCCTTTCTCCACTTAGTTGCTTGGTTTTGGATCCTTTCCAGTTCTTTTGAAAGTTACTTGTCAGAAACCTTACTGGCATACAACATACTTTAACTTCTCTGTCCCTGCCTAGGTATCTTCTAGGGATGAGGCATGAGGCTTGAGTCTTGAGTCCTATCATAGGTTCAACTGAATCTTTACCTATTTATTATTTCTGCTACTTTGGGGAAATATGAGCGTATGAATGCTGCACGAAAAAGGGAAACCACACAATTTGAATGCTAATCTAGGCAAAAAAAAAGGTACATGCATGTTAAAGTATGTTACCAATCCAAGAAACTTTACATGTGCACATTACATAAACACAGTGAAAGAGTGATCCATTATTATAAACATGATTTCTTAATATTATTTTTTTTTTCAGCTTCCTAAACCGCCAGCCTCTTCTGAAACATATGAGTAACAATGTGAAGTAATAAGGAAAACGACGGGAATCCCATTAAAGCTCGGTGGGGAGCAAAGAGGAAATAAACACATGCTGTATAATTATAATGTTAACTGAAAGATTCAATAGACAAATACATTTTCTGCATGGCTTCCTAAAAACAAAAGCATTGGTGATTTCATGGTCAGCAGTAAACTATTCAGAAAACAAAGGCAGAACCAAAATGTAATTAAATAGATATATAAGCTGAGCTTTGTGTATACTTTGCTTATTTAACATGAAAGAAAAATGTAAACCATTACAGAAGCTAAAGCCAGCTGCAATATTAGATTAGAGGTATGGTATCCACCATACAGGTGTACGACATATGCTTTTCATTCTGTTTGCATAAAACGGATTAAAATTAAAGGCAACTCAACCTCAAGTTGATATTTTAGTTACGAGTTAGCATTTATTGGGTTGGCTTCTTTTCTGAAATATTTGTGTCCGTAGTGTTGGACCATTGCACAACAATTTTGGGATCCCCATTCAATTTCTGTCCTAAACCAATATTATTATTATTATTATTATTAAACAGGATTTATATAGCGCCAACATATTACGCAGCGCTGTACAATACAGAAAAACTCTGTTAAGATAAACAGTGAATAGCTAAAAAGGTACATAAATAGCCAAATGTTGATCATTAGTGGCCCTTATAACACTATAACACTATTTAATAGCAGTTATTTATGTTTACCTGTAACTAGTCTTCTTGCAGCCTTCCAAACTGCTTTATCAGTTCTACCAGTGTAGGAAATACCACATAATTTTTGTCCACACAAACACCTTATTCCACACTGTGGAAGGCGACACTACAGATGTTGATTGTCCAGGACCATAAATTGTGACATTTGTTGAACCACCTTGTTCTATGAACATATACTCATTCTTGGTGTCGGGAAGTCTGCATAGATGTTAATCCTTGGAATTACTTGGCTGAAGGCGAGAATTGTATTACAGGTAGTCCCTGAGTTAAAGACATCTGACACACGGATAATTCCTAGATACGGACGGGGCTTCCCCGCTCGCTCCTGTGAAGGACGGAGGCTTGAGGCAGAGGGCGGTTTGTATGACTTCCAGAAGAAATCTTTTGTTAAACACAGCTGAGGTTGTGGGTGATCTTACCAGCTTAGCTGATCTGTAGCATCATGTAAATATTTATGACCAAAACAAACTCTGCAGCTGTTTCCTTTTTGCATATCAAAGCACAGCTTGCTCCAGAAGTTAATATAGGTCTAGGCTCCATAATTTTTTTTTTTTTTTTGCTTTGTGATTAGTTTACGGTGGAGATTTTATATGGTAACGCTGCCTAATAATATGTTGAGACAAACATCTGTCCTAATTGAATTTATTTTAAAAAATGGATCTGTTCCAACTTACATACAAATTCAACTTAAGAACAAACCTACAGTCTCTATTTCATATGTAACCCTGGGACTACCTATATAGTGTAGAGATGTCAAAAGGGCAGACACATGGTGAGGAAAGCCCCACCCTTATTCAATACTTTTTAGATGGTTTATTATCTACAGTGAACACCCATTTCCATTTCCAGTCTAAATGATGCTAATGGAAAACTGAAGAATTCTGTCTCAGTGTTGGTTAGACAAGTAGGTAAGAAGGTTATCAATAACTAATACCAAACTAAAAGCATGGTCAGGGCTTTGTTAAGAGAATTTCCTACTCTTAATATGCCTTAAAAGTTATCAATGACCAGGTTTAGGTGACTATTGGAGTAGGTTTAAGCAACTACTTGATCCACAACTAGAATAAA
Organism: Pyxicephalus adspersus; assembly: GCF_032062135.1. Taxonomy (NCBI): domain Eukaryota; kingdom Metazoa; phylum Chordata; class Amphibia; order Anura; family Pyxicephalidae; genus Pyxicephalus; species Pyxicephalus adspersus. The sequence continues at coordinate 147,439,349 of NC_092860.1, read as the reverse complement.
TACAATCTTAACTTCCACATTGTGGAAAATACAATAAGTACATAATAAATAAATATATGTGTTGCTGAATGTCAAATTTAAATACATGATAGTGAAATCTATCTGATCCTTCAGGATGACAATGTTCTGTTGATTAGGTCAATTTCCTGTAACTTTGTCAGCCTACTAAGCTTTGCATCATCACAAATGCTGAGATAGAAGGTCATCAGTGATAACTGCAAATAATTGTTACAATGGTATTCAATATCTCTGGAGTATGGAGAAAGTGATGAAGGTCATTTGCTTTGATCCCATCAACCAGTTCCATGAAAAGTACAGATCCTTGTGACCCCTGTGATAATAGAGCCAAGATTTCTTTCATTCATAGGTAAAAACAGAAGATTAATATTTACTGGATGAGTATGTACTTAATTTGGATTTTTTCTACAATGAATTTTGCAACATTATTATAGTGTGACAAAAATTAATAAGTTGATTCCTTTAGTATCACGTTATATTCTGCTTTGGGTCTAGCCGTAAGAGCCAGAAAACCTTACAGAACTCAGTCAAACAATAGCTCACTTAGTAAAAGTTCTATTCAGCAGTTTTCAAATAAGGCTTTGCCTACTGGAGTCACAGACACAGGATATAATAATCTCCCCTCAGAGTTCCCAATTCTTCAGAGTTTGTGCCAAATGATCTGAGTAGCAAAATTCTTAATGATACCATTGCTGTTAGTCTTCAGTGCTTCCATCTGGGTGGTTCTCAGATCATTGTTTTGTGTACAGCACCCCATTCACACACCCGACTTTCTGCAGCTATAGCGGGGACAACATTCATGACCTTCTGTGTCTGAAAAATCCTGTCACTGAGAATGGAGATCAAGATGAGCAATCTTTGACTATCGCCCTTGCCAGGGCACAGTACTGAGACCTCTTTTTTTTGGCAGCAGGAATATTTTCCTCCATTCTTCTGCATTCAAGATTTAACACTACCTATGATTGAATGTCTGAATATGAGCAGATTACATTACATATATCAGAAACTATTTTCAAATATTATATGCACCCTAATATATGTCTCCATTGTTGTATTTACTGTACTTCTTCCTTTCCTACCTCCTTTTCCTCCTCCTGTTTTCTATCCAATTTCACATTTGTCTTGAAAACTAGAAAAATCCATCTTGATTGACGGACCGACCAACATAGGAACTACTTTATATATATGTGTTTCACTAGAACACCCATCTTGATAGTCCCCAGTTCCATGATGCCATACACACAGAATATTTGTTAAACAGAAACATTCCATAACAATCCCATATGCTTGGAGATAAAATCCAACAGCAGTCCTGAGAACATGTCCAGCTACTAAGAGATGACAATTAGGATAATATAGGGCAAATATGGGAGTTATAGAGAATAGTGGGGGCATTGAAAAGAAAACATTTTAGACAAATACGTAGACGTGTAGAGTCTTTATCCATCTCCTATATTACATATACAGTCCCTGACAATCTCCTCTAGGCATTTGCAGTCTTTATTAATTTCCTATACTACTCGTAGAGTCCCTGACCATCTCATTTAGAATATGTGAAGTTTCTTACTATCTCCTATATTACATGTGTAGTCCCTGACCATCTCCTCAAGACATTTGTAATCCCTATCTATCTCTTTTATTACATGTGCAATCCCTATCCTTCTCTATATTAGATGTGCAATTCCTATCCATCTCGTATATTAGATGTCCAGTCCCTGACCATCTCTCGTAGTATGTGTGCAGTTTCTTAGAGCCTCCCATAATATGTGTGCAGTCTCTAACCTTTTTTTTTTTTTTTGCTAATTTGCATTTCTGATCATCTTTTTTAGTATGAAGTATTTAGTCCTTTACCCTCTCCTACAGTATGTGTATAATCCCTAGTAATCTCTTTTAGTATGTGCAGTCTTTGACCCTCTCCTTTAATACATGTGTTGTTTCTGAACATCTAATGTGGTATGTGTGCAGTCCGTGACCATCACTTTCAGTACATGTGTAGACCTTTTACTTTAGCATGTGCACAATCGTTGACCTTCTCCGTTCGTACATGAGCACTCTATCTTTTCATATGTGCATAGTCTTTGACCATCACTTTTAGTATGTATGCAGTCTCTTAACATCTCATGTAGGGTGTCTTCAGCCTCTGAAAATTTCCCCGATCTTAAGATGGGTCCACAAAATTTGGGCAAACTGATTTTGCGAATTCTATTGAAGTCCAGGGTGCAGGTTCCCACGTTCCCTTGGTTTATAAATACAGCCCGGGGAGTGTGGGAACCTGTGGTCACAGTTGATTGGAGGCACGTGAGTGCTTGCAATCACCTGTGACTGCAGGTAAACTTCAGATGAACTCTCAATATAGTTTCTCCATTGTGAGTTAATTTCCCATAGTCACTGACTGGACTGATAAGTACAGCCTGGGGAGTGTGGGAACTTGTGGTCACAGATGATTGGAGGCATGCGAGTGCTTCCAATCAGCTGTGACTGCAGCGAAGTCTTAATAGAGTTTCTCCATTAAGAGTTCATCTGAGTCACAAGGTCGTTCTCACTTACATGTTCTGTAAGCAGCGAGTAAGGTTCGATTCGCCGCAAGATCGAAATGAAAAATTTCACTTGCTCATCTCTACTCACCATCTCCCGGAGTATGTCTGCAGTCTCTTAACATCTCCTCTAGGGTTTCAACAGTCTCTGACCATCACTTTTAGTATGTGCACAGTGTCTGACCATATTCTCATTTCCCATTTCCTGTAGTATGTCTGCAAACTTTGACCCTTTCCTTTAGTATGTATGCGGTCTTTGACTATCTACTTTAGTTTATGTGCAGTCTCTAACAGAATTTTGTAGCATTACATATACCACATATTGTATCTGCTCCTTTGGTGCTTTCACAGACCACAGTTGCAGCATTGCTGTTCAGAAACAGCTCATGTATTAAAGGAGAGGGTCAAAGACTGCACATACTGATTTATGAAAGCTCTCCAAGGCTGGAGAGAATACACTTTCAGAAGTGAAGCTGGGTGATCCAGAAAACATGGGATGGAGTTTTAAAACTCATTGCAATTTGCTATCAAGCGTTTTGAATCCTGGACCAGATCCATTCCAGGTTTGCTGATCACCCAGCCTCACTGATGAAAGTGTATTCTTTCCAGCCTTGGAGAGCTTTCATAAATCAGGGCCACAGAATCAAAAGTTGACAAATGCCAATATTCAGTCTATGCTTTTTAGCAATAAACTGGCACATAAATTACAAAAATTAAAGTAATGATAATATAAAAAGTATATTGGGCTAAAAACTGCATTTAATGATAAAAGAATCTTAGAACAAGAAACAGTAAAGAAACAAACTTCAAAAATACGACTTTTTAATGCATGATTAATAAAGCATATTAAGGAGTAAACAGTTCAGTCTCGGGCAAAAGATTTACATCAATAAATAATTTTAATTACTGTAATCAATTAATTAAATCTTTTAAATGAAGAATAAATGAAGGTGTTATGTGGAATAAAATTCCTGTCTGACAATATTAAATTGCAAGCAGCAGATTTTTCCTTCAGAGGATCAAAATCTATAAAAAATACACACAAGCACCAATTAAATTGGCATTTTCATTGTGTCAAATGAGTCAGTTTGAGTCAGATTCCACACTTCTATATAAAGTAAAAACAAATCTTAGAACACAATGTAGACATTTCTTTATGACTTGGTGCAATAAGTTTGATGCAAAACCTAATTGTAAAAAATTTTGTTTGCTACAGCTCTGTTTACCACAAACAATTGTCATGTTTTACAGTAAAATACTGATTTAACCTTATCTTTGTTGTTTTGTTACAGTGCTTATCTCCTGCAACCTCTTTTATTCAACTCTCTCTCCCTTGACTTCTTTTAAAGCTGAATGATGTTCTCAGGGGGGTTTCCTGATGGTGACAACAGTAGACCGCATCAGTGTGTTGAAATGACCACTTGTAGTCTTCATTGGAAGCCCTATGTGACAGAGTTGCAATAAAGGAGCACAACTGGGAGACAGACAAAGAGATTTGCCAAACTGTAACAGAAATTGCCTAAACATGGACTTTAAAGTCTGAATTTCTAAGTACAGTAATCTTCCTCTATATCGCGGGTTCGTATACCGTGGTCCCGGGATATTGCAGATTGTTATTCCGAAAAAATAACCATAGGCTACGCTGCTGTACACTACTGCCCATCAACACAACATCAATTACATAAAGACTAGTGTTGCCTAAATTTGCCTCTGTTCAGTTTGAGTACTGTTAAACCCAACAGCCAAAATGTTTGGTTAGGAACATCTACACCACAATTAGACTGTGTTCATAACTTTGCATTGATAGGTTTGCAGGAATGCTGCAGTCCAATATGTGCATTAGTTAGTCTTGAAAGTACTGGACTTGTAACCACATTGTGAATAGCTGTGAGTTCTATCATCGGTTGGTAGTGAGAGCAAAGGGCCATCCCTAAACACCACCAGTCAATGTAAATGGTAACTCTTCACCTTGACCACATGGTTACAAGCCTTTTAAATTAAATTGGTTACATGCTTACAACCAAGTAATCGAATATAACCCTGGGGAAAATTATTAACCCGAAAGAAACAATTATTAAGCCAACTTCAGTTAGCTCCAACAACAGATTTGTTTAGTTCTATTAAAAATAAACAGGCAGACTGCAATTTCAATCAGCAACTATAACAAATACATGGTTTGATGTGGAATAACTTGAGAGGCTTGCCCAACCTCAATATTACTGAATTTTCTTAGTATATATTGGAATGTCCATTGCAAGCCAAGGTCTTATCTTGCCTGCCCTTGCAAGTGTTCGTTTGGTTTACTGGGTACAAATTTCCACAGATACACTTCCAAATCTTTTGGAAAGCCAGAAAAGTGGTAATAGTCCCAGCTGAATATGGTTGACGAGGTCAGGGGTGGCAGCTCCATAGTGCCCAATGTTTTCAAATGGGATGCCCAACAATCTCATATAGGTTTAAAGATCCGATGTCCTCAAACTTCTGCAAATACAGTTTGTTTGTTAAATTTGCCATGACACATCCAATAAATAATGCAGACTTACATTTTAAAAAAACTCCTCTTTCATTTTACAGTATAGTTCTGCTGTAAATATTAATTCTCACAATCCTGGGACTTCCAACTCATGTCTTTGAGTTTTTGGTATATTCCCAATGTTGTGCTTTACGCTCGCATTCTATGTGTGTGAACTTTCATATTTGCTTTACATAACTGAATAAAAGTGAAAATGTTATGCCTATTGTATTGTCTTGTTCTCTAGATTCCATCAGCAGAAATTCAAGGAATTGCCACTTGTTTGTTTTCATACCTTATGCTTTATCAGTGTTGATTGCTGCTATTTCCTCTGGAGCAGCAGCAAACTGCTATGGGGCATATGTTTATTGCCTATCTCATTTGCATGTCGTTCTTCAGAGATTGCAGGATGTCAGCAAGTCCAATGCTTTTATCAAGGGCTTTGCTAATCTGCTTTGCCGCGCTCAGATCTGCTCCTTGAATTTGCACATTTTCAGAGAAGACATTAATTCTTTATGAACACCATAATGTTTAGATTTATGATTTGCTCATACAGAGAATAAAGGTGCTGCTTTTGATATATACTCTATTATACTGGTGGAAAAAAAATCAATTCAAGAAAGTAACTGCATTTGTTATATTGGAAGAACAAAGCTTAAAATACATCACCACATTTTTTTGATGAAATCTAGAATTTTTACAAGCCTTCAAAGAGCACCTGTTATGAATGGACTATGAATGGTATCAATGCTGCCTCCTTTGGGTATTTTCAAGCTTATTGGCTCTCTTATTGATCTTTCAGTCTAAATACTTAGAGTTGACACTCAGCTGCAATCATGAGAGCAAGAATAATATTATTGGAAATGCCAACCTGATGTTGTTTTATCAGGGACAAGCTACAAAATTTTGGATGTGATACCGGTTTGCTGCACCATTGTGCTCCATTGTGCACCATTGTGCATCGGTTTGCTGCACCATTGTGCACTATTGTGCTCTACTCTACTAATTTCAGCAGAGATTGCTGGGCATAGGCACCTTGTTTTGCATTGAATTCTATGATGTCTTGCCAGCCTTTAAAAATGAGCATGTGTGCAAGGGAGGATGACTACATTAGCTGAGCATGTAGGGTTAATGTAGCCACTTATATAAAACAAGTGCAAAACCCATATTTTGTAAAGGTATTTATGGCATGAATATACATGGAATGGTATTAGACATAAATACACATCCATGGCAATATATATATATGAGAATATTTATAGGATTGTATTATTTTTTACTTTTTTGCTCACTGATTTTCAACAAGAAACAGGTAAGGAGTTATGAATGATTCCGCTGTATACTTCCTTCAGGCCAGGTCAAACGGTTGCTTATTCATTATTAAAGTGTAACTGTGGTCAATAAAAGGGTGACAACTCTATGCATTGGAATGCAAAAAAGAGTTGCAACAGTTAACTAACTACCTCTATGAAGAACAACATGCAAGTGCCACAAATCTCCTTAAATTTGCCATCCAGCCTTCCCTTCAATCTTGCACCGGCTTCTCTTCTGGGCAAAAATTGCTTACTCGGATTCAAAGCACACAGTCAGCTTCTTGCAGCATGCATTAGAACAGGGGTGCCCAATAGGTGGATCACGATCTACCGGTAGATTGCAAAGGCAACGCGAGTAGATCTCGGAGCTCTGCCTTTCAAAATAAACTCCACCATGCACAGGAGTTATTAAGTCCAAATACCATTGTTGGTAGATTGATTTGGTAATTTTAAAAGTAGCTTGCAGGCCAAAAAAAGTGTGTGCATTCGAAGATTAAGCAATCAGACAGAGCTGCCTTATTTCCTAGCTACATATCCAGCATCCTTGAGCCCCTTTTCCCAGCCTAACCTTATTTTACCATGTAGTCTTGGGGTTCTATTTGTCTGACATCCACTAAACATTCTCTGGTGGGGAATCAATGACTGCCCTTGAAAAACATGGACCTGGAATGTACTCCTTTAGAGAATGTTTGGATAACGCCAATGTCAAGGATTTATAAAGAGATCCCTTAATCTCACATGGGGGCATTACCATAGCTAGACATGGTCTACTTGAATTGCAGAGACCTATTGATGATGCCACCGGATCTAAAATCAGAAATGTTATGAAAATGGAATGGTTTAATTTTGAAGTGTCAATAGATTAGAATAACAGAATCATGGAAAGCTAAATAATAGCCTTATAAACTTTGGCTGTGAATACAAAACTAGACCAAAAATGATGTACATCCATGGTTAATTTTCTGGAATATTGGCCAAGCCTTTTAAGACAGATAGGATTCCTGAGTCAATGAAGTTTAATTTGTAGTGCAAGAGGGCCCCAACAATGGAAGCCAAATATCAGCAAAACCCAGAATTAATTCTCAAGTTAAAGTAAGGCAGCCAGGACCGAACATAACATTGTAAGATTGTTTAAAGCAGAACTAAAGTCAAAATAAAAAAAAACACACTTACCACACTTAGATTCGTTGATTCACTGGGAGGTTTCTTTAATTGGGTTCTGCATCTTCTTCGGCCCAGTGCTGAGGAAGTGCCAGGCACCGCCATCTTCCTCACTCTTCTTCTGGGTTCTACTTTGTACGTCACCCATTCTTGTACTGCACTGGTATGAGATTGGGTGACATAAATATGGGAAAAATATTGCTGATCTCACTGCGCATGAGTGAGATTGGCAATTTTTTTCTCCAATTAAAAAAGGACTCTTTCCCTAAAATTTGTTAAAATATTGAGTTTAAGTCCACTTTAAGATTGTGATAAAAATATTACATGTAGCCCATATTAATAGGTAAAACTAAAACTAAAAAAAATAATAATAACAATACAAATATTACCTTTAACGACTCTGATTTACATTTGAGTATACTTCAAGAACTTAAACAATTATACACTTTTAAATAAATAGATCTTGATCAATTGTATTTGCAAAGTCATTTTTTTTTAATCCCCGTTGAGTTATATCAGCTTTTCCAGAATATAAAGAACTCACCAATTTAAAAATCAATTAATATAAAGCTAACAGACGGTGGTTGTAAAAAATGAACAATGTTCTGATGTCTGTATAAACTAATAATCTGAGGGCCTCTGAAGGACTATTTTTACGATGTCCTCTTATCTTAGTGTGCATCTGTTACATGAGTGACTACCCCTCAAGATAATAAATGTGGGCAGTACTGATTTAATGATGTACAGATTAGGAAACATTTTGCCAGGCTCTCATCTGGACCAATTTTGTTGAAATATTTGGAAGTCGGCCTTGATGATTCAATTTTAATGATAATGGCCACTCAGAATCTGGAAAGGTTATTGAAATACATTACCGGTTAGGCTGCCAATTTATAGAAAATTGGGTAGAAAAAAAAAGTTGAGACGCACAACAATAATGCCGGAGACCAACAATTAATGATGTCTGCAAATTAGTAGAGAAGACTGTTGGAGATAGCAGGTATATTTGAGTATCACCCAATTTCCTTAATGACCACAGTTATTTGTTGAGTTCAAAGGGACCTGTGTTGCCCGTATCTCCTCTAAGGATTGATGAATTCAAATAATTACTGTGAAGCACTGAAGAATTTTGCCAAGTGCCAAGAATTGTTGGAGGGCATTTACATATTTCATCTGTCGGAGTAACAAGGGGCCTTCTAATTGCGGAGAGATGGAGCGTTCATCTTGACTGACAAAAACCATCACCTCATTTTCATTCTGAGAAGCACTATGGGAATAGAGATGAACTATGTACTCCAGGCCAATTGTTAAAACGAAACATTGTGTTATGACAGACTTACTGAGCAAGAGTTTGCATGCGACTGCAGTCTTCTTGTCATGAGTGTCATATATGTAGTGATAAAACCATACTTGCTTTTCACATAACTATATAGAGTTAGGTTATAAAAAACACATTTTTTTATTTAAAAAAATCAAGGGTCCATTCATGAAGAAGTGAATCTGACTTTACTGTAACATCCCCTGGTGGAGAATTATCCAGGTCTATGAGTTTAATTGGCAGTAAATGACTCTCCACCAGGGAATATCTCTATATATAGAGCCCACAGTTGATCTAGAAGAAACATGGGACCTGTTCATACTTGAAATGCAGGGATGCTTACATTACAAAACATAAATGTATCCCATCCTGCATTCGTGTGCACTGTGAAAAAATAGTGCAGCCAACAATTTTATGCAGCTTAGTGGGTAGCAACACAATACACTTTAACTAATTGCAATACACATAATTAAATCCAGCCTTCCATGCTAAGATGAAATATCCTAATAACATGGCTTGCTGTGCCCTTTTGAAAAAATGAAAATTTGGGCCATCCATGACAACTGCCAGCCAAAGGGAGGATGGGCTGCATTGACTTAACTACATGATAATAAAGCTAAAAGTAAAAAATTGCAACAAGGCAGGTGCTTTATTGCAATGAAATAAACATAGCCAGCGGTTGGAAATTTGTTAAATGCACTCACTTGACTCCACTCCATTGCAGTCAATCTTTATCCTCTTTACTTTTCTCAAATCCCTAAGGCTAACCATTTTCTAGTCCAACCACCCTGCCTTTACCACCTTTTCTCCTGTTCTCTCTTTGCCCCCAGTCATCACAACCTTCTGCCTACACTCCTTTTCACTTGTGCTGCTCCAGGCTTTAATTTTATGAGCGTGTATTGTACACTGAGAAAAGTACCTCCTACTAGACCAGTGTTACTCAACCTTTATAACATTGGGGAACCCCTGAAACAACTTAGGTCTTGGGGAGTAATTAATATATCCACAGCATAGAGTACATTGGCATGGTGATCAATGTGAGGAATCTCTTACATGGGTAGCCATTGGGAACAATGTCACCCCTACAGATAGCCGAAAAGGTAATTGGGGGTAAAACTCACCTAAGATGAACAAATCATTGTTCAAGGGACCCCTAGCAACCTCTGGAGAGCCTCTGGTTAAGAAACACTGATCTTGACTATTATTCTGCTCTGACCTGTATTACACCAGGGGTGCCCAACACGTTGATGGCGATCTACTGGTCGATCGCAAAGGCAACACAAGTGGATCGCGAAGCCCTGCCTTATCCCCCCCTGTTGTTTACCAGCAGGCCTGCTGTAAATCTTTAGGGATGCTGGGGATGTTTTTCGTCAGACAACACCAGGAACTTTGCGTCCTTCACTCATGGACACTTTCCTATTGAGAAGGCGCGTGTAATAGTGGGGACTGGGGTGGGAAGCAGAGAGGGCGGAAAGGCAGTCTGAGGTGAGCAGTGCTGAGCAAACCAAGTCAGTTCAGGCTCGGTGTCAGGGATCATTTACAGGGATATCTTTGTATCTTTTTTTCTTGTGCAGCATGTCATTCTCCTATGACAGGTGAACTGTAGCTTTCCTGTCACTATAGTCTTGTAGTGCAATGTCTGTGCAATGTTCTGCCATTCAATGTCTCATTAGCTCCAGTCACTTCTGTGTCATGCTTGGTATAACATATATGTTTAACATTTTTATTGTTGGTAGATTATTTTGACTTGATCATTTTCAAGTTGCTCGCAAACCATAAAAGTGTGGGCCCCCTGTTTTACACCATCATGGACTTAGTTTCTTTAAACGTTGCTATGTAGCATGATTGTGCAGTTCCCATTCCATCTTCCTGAACTCTCCCTCATTTGCAGCTGGATTTTGGAAACACAAACATATTTCCTATTTTCTAAACTATGATAACTATTGCCAAAAAATACAACAGAATAAGTTCATCTATAACCTTGCAAATTGCCTTTGAATGTGTTAATCAATGGACCTGTGCATAACATATATGCAAATGTGCTTTTTTTTTGTCTTTTTGCCACAATTGATTTACTTTCGTTGACTTAATTTTTAAATCTGCAGTGTGGAAAAGGAAGATGATAAGAAAATTAAATTTAGCATAATTATTAATCCCCGCAATGCCAAGGGGGCAATAGAGCATTGCTGACATGAAATGAAGCATTAGTAGACAAATTGGTGAAAGTGGCTGTTTTGCTTAATGGAATATTCAGAAACGAATGAATATGAATGACTCATTTTTATCGGTATTATGTTTTGATTGTTCTGTTTGGAGTTTAAATATTTATAAGAATTAGAAGTCAATGGAAAATAATAAGCACTCTCATCTCACTTATTAGTATTTATTGTTATTTTAGTGAAAAAATTAACTACCTAGGCACATCTTCACAGCTACTACAATGTTTGATTTTTTTACTTTCATCTTGTTTTAAGAAGATGATATGAATCATTCATTTGCTTAGATGTTTGGGAAAATTAACATTGTGGCTTTGGTTGAGGTTCTGTCGAGTTTAGCGCTGATTAGGAAGACTGTTTGCATGGTGTTTGAATGCTTTTACTGTGAATGTGTAAGTTTTATTCTTTACTCCAAAAAACGTACAAGAAAAATATGGTTCAAGTGCAGCCAAAACTGTTTTTGGATAGAGATATTAGGTAAATGCTTTCAAGTTTTTGTTGTTATCTTTTGTCTTCTTTGGGAATATTTTTAGTAATTTTTTGTTTGAGTGATGTTCGGACAAGGAAAAGAACAGGTGTCATAGGAACGAAAACAGACAGCAATTAAAACTTATCAAGGGTATTCGTTCTTTTGTGCTTTTAACAGCAACAAGTTCAATGAAAAAGACTGCTTTTGAAGGAATTCATGGAAAGGGGGTGATTAACAGTTTTTTTTTTAGGCTTTTCACTTAGCAAGGTGAATTATCACTCTGTAAGGAAATGTATAGAGTTCAGTTTGCAAAGAATATCCAATCATGTGCTGGGAAAACTCCTGCTTTTTAGAGTTCCTTGCACATGATTGGATATTCTTTGCAAATTGAACTTGATTGGATGGGTGCAGTCAGCAACTTTATCTCATTCACTATTCTAAGTAAATTCTTCATTGGAAGGGGATAATTTACTTTGCAGTAAATGTGACAACCCTTTATTTCTTTAGTAAATCAATAATTATACAGGTCAACATGTCATTTTTATCAGATATAATTTTATGAGCTTTGCAGTATTTTTGATGTGGATTTCAAATCTGTTTTCAGTTTTTCTCTAGCACGTCTAGTTTTTGTGATGCAGCTTATTATATATTGTGTGAAATACGTTATAAATATCCTTAACATAGTACAACATTTAACAACAGTTTTCTTTTTTTAAGGTTAGAGACCACACTGACTGCGATTGATTTCATTTGTCATCATGCCTAGAAATTGTCCTAATAATCCAGACAGTTTCTGTTACGTGGGTGGTTCATTCACGACGAAAGCACAACGTCTCCAAATTACCACAGAACTTAAAAAGATATACAAATTATATTATGGCTGTCCACTTGGTGACCAGGATAAATCTTGAGGTCCACATGTCATCTGTATCAGTTGTTCCAATGGACTGTGTGACTGGCTAAATCGGCGTAAAGCAGGAATGCCATTTGCAATCCCGATGGTGTGGAGAGAACTACGAGACCATCTAATCGGTTATTTTTGCCGCATCAACAAAAGTGGATTCAAAGGTAAAACGTGGCACAAAATTGTATATCCCAGCCGCCATCCTGCAATTAGGCCTGTTCCCCATGAGGATTCATTGCCAGTTCTGGTACCGTCTCATGATGGACTTTCTTCTGTAGAAGGTGATGAGGAATGCGCTGGAGTTTCAGCCAGTTAAGACCCCGAATCCTGATTACTTGGCCGATGAAGATTCAGAACCAGAGACCTTTACACAAGTAGAGCTGAATGATCTCGTTCTCTATCTAAATCTCTCCGAAGACAAAGCAGAACTTCTTGCTTTAAGGCTTAAACAGAAGCACTTGCTTGCAAAGGGTGTAACCGTAACTCATTACAGAAAACAAAATCATAACTTGACAACATTCTTCACTAGTGATGGCTCACTGTGCTACTGGCATGATATAAATGCACTCTTTAACAGTTTGTCACAAGAGCATGATCCATCTGAATGGCGTATCTTCATTGATTCCTCTAAAAGAAGCTTGAAAGCAGTCTTACTGCATAATGGTAATTCCAAACCAAGTGTACCAATTGCCCATTCTGTTAGCCTAAAGGAGTCCTATGACAACATGAAGTTACTACTTGAAGCAATCCAGTATAAAACACACCAGTAAACATCTGTGGGGATCTAAAGGTCATTGGCTTGATGATGGGAATGCAAGGAGGATTCACAAAATATTGCTGTTTCCTATGCCTGCTGGACAACCGAACGCCACCACCAACCACCATTATGTCAAGCGTGATTGACCACTAAGAGATACCTATAAGTCCGGAACAAGCAGTGTCAAGTTTCTGCCTCTGGTTGATAAAATATTTCTGCCACCTCTCCATATCAAGTTAGGCTTGATGAAGAACCTTAAAGACCATGAGTAAATCAAACTCTATGGGTTTTCAGTACCTTTTTGAGAAGTTTCCAAACCTAAACACTGCAAAAATGAAGGAAGACATATTTAGAGGGTCACAGATCAAGTCTGTTTTGCAAAATGATGTTTTCAAACAATCTCTCTGGAGCTGAGCTAGAAGCTTGGGGTGCATTCAAGTGGTTGTGTGAAAATTTCCTGGGCAGCCATAAGTCTCCTGCATACAAGGAAGGAGTTCAGAGTCTGCTTGATTCATACCAGAAACTGGGTTGTTGCATGTCATTAAAAATACATTTCTTGTACTCACATCTGGAATTTTTCCTGGAAAATCTTGGTATGGTGAGTGACAAACAAGGAGAACGTTTTCACCAGGACATTCAGTTGATGGGGCACCATTCCAGGTTTCTAGAATGAAAGTATGATGGCTGATTACTGCTGGATGCTGTATCGCGATAATCCAGACAAAGTACACAAGAAAATCTTACTCTAATCATTTCTGAAACTGTTCAGTAGATCTATACCACGGTGTGCCAAATTTTACTTCACACTGAAGATGTATTATCATTCACTCTTGGGGCTTACCTTTTAGTACAAAATACATGCACGTACAATGTTAACTATAATAGTACTCATAACTCAGGAACTGTACGTGTTAGGGCAAAACTGAAAACAGATCTGAAATCTGATCACAAAAACTGATTTAGAAAAGTTTGCTGTGGTTTCTGATGAAATATCAAAACTAATTTTTTGTTGACCTGTGTAATATTAAAAATATTAATATTCTTAATTATAATAAAATCAACCCCAATATGTTTGTTGAGCAAGTGGTTGATAAACACCCTGGAGCTAGCATTAGCAGCAAGCACTTATCCAAGGGGCAAACACTTGGGGCTCTTAGCTTGCATTCAAAAACTCAGTTAACCACCCCTTGTACCTCTTTTCAACTGCTATGTGGTTTTAGGTGTCAACCACAGCCCCTGACAACTACTTTGTCATGCAGTTGAGTGAGAATGCATATGGTTGCTGTTTGGTTCTTACTCAAGAGGAGAATGGTGCAACCAGGGCTGATTTTTTGCTTCCGGTGTTCATTCTCTGATCTACTGCAGCTGTGTGTAAACGTACAAAATTATTGCCAACTGCTAACGTTAGAATGAATGATTTAGGAATGCGATTGAGCCTGCAGTCAACTACAAATCTGAAATGGCCTCTACCCTCCAAATGAATGAGCGTTCACTACAAATACTCAGTGGTGTGGCCAGAACAGACTTGTCCCTTACAAGAACTGTAATGCAATCTATCGCAAAAGCATCCAAGTGCAAATGCTTGCACAATATGGTTCCCAACTGCTTCCATTCAGTTAAATGGAAATGTTTGGCAATAATTTGCACCTTCAGTCTGAAAAGGCTTTTACAATCTGAATGAATGAGTGTTCACTACAAGCAGTTGATGTCTGAAGGGACAGACCATGTAGGTGCACAGTGGAAAGGAGGTTACATTAGTGTGCCATTTACTGCCCTCGTCATTTTTACTGGAAGTGATCTAAGATGAGGGGGCAATAGTATCTACCTACCCCAACCGACCCCATTCTACCTTACTCTGTCTCCCTCTACAAGCACATGTAAGGTCACACATATGCACCTCAATTCCCATCCATCGACTATGTTACTGTCGTAAAGTTGACTTTTGGCTGCAGAGTTAATAATCGTTTTGCCTCGTCCTGAAAACACAACTAATAGAACAGCTTTAGGAAATCCCACAGCTTATACTGAATGTTCCCGGTAATAGACGTGTCACAATTCTCATTTTAATTTTAAAATTTCTCTAAATGCAATGATTCATTTCATGCTTGTTTACAGTTTTAAACATCAATGCAAACCACCAGCATCCAGCAGATGTGCTGAAGGCGTTTAATGCACAGGTGCAACTTCTATGTTCTAATGTAATAGGTCCCAGTTAAAATGTTACCATCTTTACATAATTTAGATTCCTTAATTATGCCTATTTCCAAGCAAATAAAAAAAGGGAAATGAGAAAAGTAAAGCATTTACAAAAGCAGCTCTGGTAATTTAATGTCTTTCATGTAAACTAGTACTGATAGGGCAGGTAAATAAGAAAAATGGTTTTAGGATTAGCATACTCACTTTTTAGTTCAATGAAGGCACCAAATCTTTCATTATAAAATGCCTGGATTTCAGTTTAATATACAGGATATGGGGCTCCCGTTATAAACAGAGAGCCAAAGGATATGTGAATATATGTTTGGGACAAAATCCTATTTTCCGGCTTAAATACAGCGAAACTCTTTGCATATAAACATTGCCAACATTAGTCCTCATGTTTGTAATGATATTTAAAAAAAAGTGCTGCTTTACTTATGTAAATTAACTTTTTGAGTTTAGTGCAATGCACATTGCTGCAGAACAGTATCAATGGACACTAAAGGAGTATAGTCTGTTAGCAATGTCAGTTATTCATTTAAGTGGGGGACATTGGGAGGTGCAAAATTTGCTGCAGCACGAGGACTTCAGGGTCCCTTCAGGCAGCAGATGCGGCCAGGGCCATGGCCAGACCCATTAAAAGCAAAGCACAGAGAGGTGACAGAATCCGTGGGCCTGTGAGACCCTTTTTTAAGACCCCGTTCTGTAGACATCAGACTTGAAGTGAACCTATCATCAAAGTCAAATCACATAAAAGGGTGGCTATATCTTTGAAATGTTGGGTAAAAAAATGTGTTTTTTTGTTACATTTTGTAACTTTTTCAGGGAGCCCCCCCCTTCCGCCTCAGGAGTAAAGGCAGAAGGAGAGACCCCCAGCTTCCTGGGATATTTACATTATATATCCCAGGAGGCTGCTGTCTGCTCCTTCTGCGCATGCTTGGGATTGGGCATGCATCATTAGAAGGCTTTCCTCTAATGTTAAATAAAAAAGTGCTCAATATTTTTTTTTTTTACTTTTTAAGGAAGACACTTCAAACAATCTCGCACCTGTGCAGTGTGAGATCAGGTGAGGTAAGAAAGAATTAGGAAGATTGGAGAATAGAAATTGGTGGCACTGGATGGAACAGCAAGACCCACAAAGAAGAGGAAAGCCGAGACAGTGGACAGAGCAAGGGCTTTTCATATGTAAAGGTAAGTGAACTTTTTTTTAGCAAAAATTCCACTTTAAGGAAGGATGAGGATCTTTTGCACAACCTTTTTGGCAAAGGTAATCGGGCAATGCAGCCAAGCACAGAAACACTTGTTCCCATGCTTTGCTGTTGCTATATGACACTCAAGCACAACAGCAAGTAGAACATCTAGATGGGTAAGATTAACCGAATGTTATGTCAAGCCATCCAACCCATCCAGATGTCAAACTTGCCGTTGTCCTTTTGTGTCAAATTTTGGGTGGGCATGGGGGGGGGCAAGACATGGGGGTGCCCAAAGGAAATGAGTTCTGCTGTAGGGTCCACTGTGGGCTATGTTTGCCTCTGATCCTCTTACAAGTGAAACTTTACTGCAAAGAATACCCAGTCATGTGCAAAGAAAGAAAACAAGCTTTTTCCTTGCACATGAAAGGATGGTAGTTGATAGAGCTTCCTTTTATTCAGCAAGCTAAGTGAAAAATCCCTTGCAAAGGGATACATTTTTATCTGTGTTTCACAAAAATCCTTTACTCCTGCCTATATAGTAAAACAATGCCCATGTTTAAGACCAGGTAATACTATAAGGCTGGTTTAATAAAAGAACACTCACCTGGCCACAGTGACCACATTTTTTGTTAATTTTTTTTATATAATGAAAGGTAAACCTGACCAATGGCTATTGGCAACATCTTGCACCTATTTTCTTTTCTCCAATTTTGATAACTCAGCACTTTATTGGGTCCTAGTTTGCCGCAAGTCAGCTGTTTTAAAACATTTCCGAAGCGGGTGACACAATTTCTTATTAAATTAATGGGTGTTTCATTATCAGTCGATGTTTTTAAATCAAATATGGTGTTTTAACTTGTCCAGCATCTAATTATCAGAGAAAACCACATCATTATGTCTTCTTTTGTAGTAGAAAGCAAAAAAAGAGAGAAAATATATATTATACCTGTCCAACACTAGGTGGATAGAAGGTTATAAAAAGATGATAATAACCTTAAAATCTTAATAGCTTTGTCATTGACTTCAAATTGGAATCATTATAATGATTTATGGTAATTTTTCTAGTAGAAATTATATTTAAATTAGCCATTTGGGGCTCATGTTCTTTGTCTTTGATTTGTTCTAATTTTATGCAAACATGAGGGTATTAATCATGCAGAGAATAGAACGGATTAATGTAAAGCTATCCAGAAGATTCTCCTTAGACCTCGCGTATAACTTACTACATGCAAATGAGTTCCAAGACTGGATTTGTCTTCCTGCAACTCTATGATGACTGGCAATTTCCAAAAACAAAGGATGTACATAGAATACAAATTTTTAAGGAAGACCAATCGCATTTCACATGACAGTAAGGTATTACCAAAGTTCAATCTTGTTTTGGTTTAAAAAAGTGCCTCTTTCTTGTCATTAGTTCAAAATATTTGTAGGATAGATAAAAAAACATTCTTAGAATCTTTTTTGTACTATGTCACCAAGGTTGGAAAAGCCCTGGATGACCCCCACCTAGAGTAGAGCGACCCAACCTACAACAAGGTCTGCAAAGAGACAGGTATACTTAAAGTAAACTAAGGTAAAAATAAAAAAAATCACACTTACCTTAAATCATAGAGATCCATGGATCCATCTGGAGGTTCCTTCCATCGGGTCCCATGTCATCCCTGTATTCTTCCTCAGTCCGGAGCGGAGGAAGGGCCAGGAGCAGGCATCTTTTTTACTCTTCTTCCGGGTTCTTCTTTGTACATCATCCAATCTCGCACTGCGCAGGCGCAAGATTGGGTGATGAAAATTGGGGGAAAAAGTGCCAATCTTACTGCGCATGCATTTTTTCCCCCTATTAAAAAAGGCTCCTTCTGTGCATGCCTGAAATCTGACATGCGCAGAATGAGCAGCCAGAGCCTCCCTGGATGCATGACGTAGCCTCCTGGGAGGCTCTGCACACCCATTCTATATTGATAAAATTTTGACTACATGTAAAGTAAAAATTTTACAGTTTAGGTCTGCTTTAAGGCTAAAGTTTCGTAGACATCTGACCTTACTTATATGAGCTGTTGGATAACCCATTCCAAAATTACAAACAATTATATGGAGTTGGCCACCCTTTATAGCTATACCAGCTTCCATTCATCTGGAAAGGTTTTTGAGAAGATTTTAGAATGTGTCTGGGCACTATGCCAATTTAGCCAAAAGAGCCGAGCTCTGGTCAAGGTCAAGCTCTGATGTTAGACAAGAAGACGTAACTTGATGCTCCAGGTCAACAGAAAGATTTTCAGTAGGATTTGGTTTAGGGATCTGTTATGGTCACTTAAATTCCCCCAAACCAAGATAATCAAACTATGTCTTTATGGAGCTGGCTTTGTGCATAGTTTCATGGTGGCCACATATCTTGGGCTGCATTTTTTACAATGGCCACCCTTCAAGTTTAAAATTCCCTATTAATTTATAGCAGGATTTAAACTTTACATTAAAAGTGTATTTATATCTTGCCTTACACCTGAACTCGAATTTGAAATTTCTAAAGTATAAAAGGTCCGTGGATGCTTCTGCTATTGTTTTTCTCCATAACTACAGTCTTTCCCGAAAATACTGTGTTCCTCACCTTACAACCTATGCAATCTAGATCTGTCTGCCAACCATTTTTGCAGAATAATGTCAATAGGCAGTGACAAAGAAGAATGTACACCATTTAGCCCATGAGAGCTGAAATTAATCATTGTCTCTTTTTAATAGTACCTGTCAAGGGGCAGGATATGTTAAGTAGCAAGTGAATTGTCAGTTCTTAAAGATAGTTTGGTAAGGCAAGAAAAATTGTGCAAGCTGGGTAAGAACATTTTGGAAATGGCAGGTTTTATGGGGTGTTCTTAGTATCAAGTAGTTAGAATCTACCAAAAATGGGTTCTAGTAAGGATAATCAGTAAACCAATGTCGCAGGTGACCACTAACCATGACCAAAAGCACCTACAATGATCATGTTAACATTAGATCCAGGCCATACAGCAATGGAGAATGGCCTAGTCTGATAAGTTTACTGAATATTATTCAGATGGCATATGTGTTGACTACTTGGGTAAGAGATGGAAGCAAGATGCACTATGAACCAATGGCAGGCTGGCAAAAGCAGTGTGACCTAAAGGATGTGAAGCTATTGTGTTGGTGCCATACACTACAGAGCTCCTTTGGAGGTTCTGTCGAGTTCTTTCTTGGATAGGTCCGAGGTGTTTTGATGGCACAAAAGGTTCTTGTCACTGACACACTATTAGACAGGTGCTTTTGAAATTTTGGCTTGTCAATGTATAAAAGACAATAAAAATTATAAACAGAGAAAAGGCTTGCAATACCTAAATGCATAACTAAATTTATTGATTAGGTCAGTTTGTCTTTCATAAAACCTGAAAAAAACAAAATAACAGTAGATACTCCAAATGGAGCTTTCTGATCTCACAATAGGGTTGATGTAATAAAGGTATTTAGGCTATTCCTTACCAAGGTGAATTATCATCTTGCATGGAGAAACTCACTTAACGCAAAAAAAACCCAGTCATGTGCAAGGAAAACTAAAATAACCTAATTATTTCTTGCATATGATTGGGTGATTGAAGTCAGCAAAGATTAATTTTGTTTTCCAAACCTAGTTAAGCACTTGCAAGGTGATAATTCACTTTGCTATGTGATTACCTTGAAATCATTTTTGAAAGTTATTTTTTCTGGGAGCCACTAGAGGGAGATCTGGGCAAAGCAAAAGATGAAATCTTTAGCAGGTTGAGTAAGGAGCCCATCTCGTCTTGCCAATTGGCAACCTAAACTTTTGGATTTATCCTCATTCCTGGTAACATTTGGTGATCAGGATAGTGAATATGTCAGTAAAACGGACGCAGACAGCAATATAAACCCGATAGTGGGTCTATCCTCTCTCCACTCTATTCAAATGTAAAAAAATTATATCTGATGCTATGCTCACTTAAATTAAGATCACCAATGGCATTGAAAGAACCTAAAATGAAAAACATGACTACACATTAACTTTATTTTATTGTTGTCCCTTTAAAAAAATTAGGTTCCCTTTATATTTAGTTTGTATTTGTTTTGTTTTTAATTATAAAGAATAATTAACAAGTCTCCTGAAAAAACAGAAATGCGTAAGCTCACAAAATTAGAGAGCATAAAAGCCCAAGTAATGATCATTGTCATAATTTAACCTTACTTTAACCTGAATTGACCTTGTCTGTCACAAGCAAAAAGAATAACGCAAGACAGATTCAAAATTCTCATCCTAATTATTCTGTACCTGTGCTTCATTAAACTTCAGTGAAATGCATACTTTCATTTTGTAATTAACTCAGAATCCAATTAAAATAGTTATTATTCAGCAAGCAGTTAAGGGGGCATTTCAGCAAGTTGTCTTTGGAATATAAGCAAAGTTCAGGCGCCAAACTGTTTTTTCTTTATGATTTATGTTTTGAGAAGGCTAAATATTTCAGGTTGGGTTGAATGAACTCTTAACATCCAATGTAATAAATTACAGAAGTCAGCGGACCACCAAATCTATTTCCTTTTAATTGTTCATTAAGTGGTTGGAAAATTTGCCTGTAGTTTACGGATAATGTGACCTAATTTTAGTAGTTTTAATGCTGTTCTTGTATCTAATAAATAATATTGGACATATGTATGTGCATTTTTCTTGCGTTATAGTAATTATTCAGATTCCACCGTTTTTAAAACATAAATTGTGCATCAAAGGTAAAAAAAAAAAAAGAAAACACGAACACATTGCCCTTCTCACCATCATGAAAGTAAGTTCTTTCTGCCACTAGAAAGTCTTTCCTGTGGGCCCAAGTTGTCATATACCTAAACCTAGGTAGAAGACCATCACAACAAACAGGGACTGTTTGAATAGCAGTTAAACCAGGACTATCATTAAAAACATTAGCACTTACTTTTATAGGTGGAAAGCTATCGAACCCCCTGCAATCCTAGACCAGGTAGTCTTGCGCTGTTCTGTCTTGCTTCTTCATCCCAAGATGGTCTGGACACCAGGCACCACAATCTTCTTCCTTCTAATCCATTTTCTTCTTCCTACATCACCTGATCTTGCTCTGGGCAGACACGTGATTAGGCAATGAACTTTCGTAAGACGATCTTCCGTGCATGGGTCACTGTGCATGAGCGAGATTGGCCATTTTTTTTAACAATAGAGGAAAGTCTCTTCTGCTCAGGCCTGGTTGAACCAATTGGACATTTGGACAAAGGAGCAGCCTGTAGCCTCCTGGAATATGTGACGTAGGTATCCCAGGGGGCGGCAGGTTTCCTATGCAGTCTTTACTGCCGTGGTAGTAAAGACAGAAGGGGAGAGGTCTCCTCTTTATTTCAAAAAAGATATTTAGAAATAAAATTACTTTAAATGAAAAAGGGTTATCCACCCTTTTAAATAAATTAAAAAATGTGGTGATAGGTCAGCTTTAAAGCAGAATTATTCCCAGTTCATACCCACTGTCCCTGTTCTGTCACAGGTGCCGCCATCTTCCATCTTCTTCTTTTCCTAATTCACATTTATGACCATCTTGATTGCTCAGGGCTGAGATAACACAACTCCACATAAGCACATAAGAGTTTATTCAGCCCCAGCAGCCCGCATGGGAAGGCAAGATGTGCAGAGTATTGCAGTTTTGATGCAAACAAGACATTGCCTATATTACAAAACCTTCGTTCAGTTGATAGGACTGTCCATCACCACTGTAGGACAAAAAGAGGAAAGACTTCCAAAAACCCAGGACCACCCACATGACTGGATTTTTGATATGCATGATTTTTTGGTACAGGGAGCAGATGTTATGGAAGGAATGGAGTAAACGTAAGTCTGTAAAATAGGTTGACACTGGCTTTCAAACTACTTCTATAAACTTTTTTTGTTGGTAATTTTCGATAAGCCGAATATGAATATTGAACATACACTATGATGTATGTAAACCTGTTGGAGCAATCCCTCAACTTTCTGTATGGCAACCACTAGAATAGTAGGTTAGTTGATATCCATAGTAGTGTATGTATATAGTATAAGTATAAGTAGAGACAGTAATAAAATGTCACCAAGGATCTCACCTTTCTGTACTCTATACAGACAAAAAAATATATTTTAGCAGAAGTTTGGTTGTAAAGGACAGCTTGGCTTAAAAAAGCAAAAATGTAATATGGTACTGCTTACCAGTCCTTGAATGTGGTGGCTACATTAACTTTCATTTTGAGGCCAAGCAGCCAGGTATTGGATTCTCGCCAGAATTGAGGTTTCTAGAGAAGGAGACAACTACTGTAGTGGCAGTATGTTGGAGTTGAATTAGTCTTGAGTTACTTTATGGATCAGGCAAATTTACAAGTAAATCATTTTTAAGGAAAAGTCTCTTTTTAATGAAAAAAAGATGATGGTTACACGATAGAAGTAGTTTCGCCATGGGGTTGGGTATATTTGATTAAAAAAAGAAAATTCATTCCATAATAAAGATATTTTATGAAACAGGGACCTATTATGCCTCATCTTGACATTTTCTTCATCAACAGTGATTTATTCCACATTTTAACACAGGCAAAGGTTTTTTGCTGAATCATTTATCCAGACACCTGTCACATAAAATTATTTTACTATTGCGATAAGTTAAAAGCATAAAACTAGCACAACCTCTGTCCAGAAGGCAAGCAGGAATAAATTGTGAATGCCTGTAAGTTCTTTAGCTGTTGCTTTCTTCTATTTCTATCTTTTCAAATATCTTTATAGGAGCTCACCTTGTCTCTTTATATTACCAACTTACTAATGCACACTGAATTCTTCTTTAACTTTGTTTTTAAAAGCCGGGCTCAGATCCAGCAGTGTAACTGATTCAATTCACCTGAGTTCTAATTAAGTTAAGTAGCACGCCAACATGGCGAGGTGCACACAAATCAACAGCCTTTTGTTTTTTATGAAAATCCTAATTCATTCCATGAAAGTGTGCACACCTTGCTTTTTATATATCCACAGGAAATAATTAAATAAAATTGGGGAGGGGGAGGTAGTTGGCTTATTTTCTCATGTATCACAATATCTTTTTTCTGGCTGTGGTCTCCTTCTTAAAATTACCCCCAGGAGATCCCTACTTTATGAAGTGTCTACGATATGAGGCCAGATGTCTACATCTGTGGCTTTTGGCTTCTGCATTTCAGCAGCTTCCAGGGTGATTTAGGCATATTTGCATATAATAGATGTTTTGTTGTTCCAAGCACTGCTTGTAATAACAATAATTATAATACTGGTAAATAGGCAAATCAGGTTCTGTAATTTGTTTCACAGGGCACATTATTTGTCCATGCGTGCCAGCTATAAATGAACTGGTGGAGCTTTTTTTTCGTACCTATTACCAGTCCTTGTCCATCCTCAGAAGGTTCCCTATTCCCCATTGCTGCCCTAAGACTGACATTATAGTAATTAAGTATCATACAGCCTTACAGATACTTTAAAGTATCTTGATTTCTATTATCTAGGCAAAGAGACACTAATAATGCCACAATATTACCCATAAAGTTGTGCATCATCTTTTTGTAGTAAGTAGTTTGGGGCAAATGTACCTATTTGGTTTGCCAGTAGTTTGTTGAAATTGACCCCAATGCTTAGGTTAGTTTGTAGCCAAATGAGAATTAAAATAAAGTCAATAACAAAGACGGGTATTGTCCAGCCAACAGAGCTCAGCCAATCCAGCTGGTGGACTATGACACCTATAGTACAGCCTAGCCAATCTGGCAATCATAGTCTGCCGAAAATTGTCAACTACTCAAAGCCGAACACCAATCCTAATAGTAAGCATTTACTTGTCAGAAAAGGAGAGCAAAGGTGGGCAAAGTAAGAACACTCTACAATGCAGGAAATAACTGAAAAGAGTCTTGAATTAAGCCAGAGTGGCTCAAGTCAACATGGAATAAAATGTGCAGTCTGTAATGACTAATCACCGTGAATTGGCCCAATTTGTTACAAATTCCCGAATGAAGAGCTGAAGAAATTATTAAAGCGGCTGGGTCTGACCTCGCCACTACATCATACTGATTGAAAATGCTTATTTAACAGATAGGGACGTTTCTGCTGTATTAAACTCATTAAACTTAATGAGTAAGAATGGTTTGAATAATGAGTAAGGGTGGGTGGTCCTAACAAGAACATTTACATGAATAGGTGTAGTCCTGATAGGGAAAAAAGGCCACTCCCAATGTTTGCTTTTTGTTTATTACGGAACAATTTTAGTTAATATTTGGATAATTTATTCTTTAAAATGATATATTTTTGACCCAACAGCTTGAGAATCCAGGTTTTAAATGGTTTTGAGCGTATGCAGATGGACTAATTTGCTTTCATAATACATATTTTGCCATTTGAAAAAGATTCTTCTTAGATCCATCTAGATTCCTTCACAAGTGTCTGGCCTATTTCAAAGCAGCCCACAGCTGCCTTGAGCTTCTTTATTCCCAATGACTTTTAATGAGATATAAAGCAATTCTGGGGGAAACATAAGTCTATGTTCATAAGTCATTTTAAAAGTCCCATGAAAGGTTCTTGTATTCAAACAAGTATATGCAAATATACAGTATGTATTGCTTATGCTATTCAGATTTCTTTTTTCTAGAAAATATATGTCAACTACAAGATGGTTACAATACTCAATGATATGGATAAAACACATGGCTTGATTGGAACAAAAAGGCCACCTTAACCCCTGACATAAAGAACATACCGGCTCACACTTGTGTAGAGCAAGCAAAGCTTTCCAACCCTGCCTGGCTTGGTTTTTGCTTGCTAATCTAATAAAATACACTGTGGTGCCTGTTTTTGAAAATCAAGCTATTATTTTGTGTGCGATAGTTCTGAAGATAGTGATAGAAATATCTATTTTATTTATCTATATGTCTAATTCAAGAATGAGATTCACATGTCTACTCTATACACAAAACAAATTGTTTCCCCAACATTATTCTGTGGTCTTTGATTTTTTGTTTTGCACATGGGGGTTCTGCCTCAGCCAAGAACATTCATGGGAATAGGTGTTAAAGCGGACCTGAACTGAAAACAAAAAACCATTGGGGGGTAGTACTATTGAGTCCCTTATTAATATATTGGCTAATCCAAGCACCTATGGTCATCAGTGAGGACATCCGACACATTGTGCTACACACATAAAATGATGGATAGCAGGTGTGTCTCTAATGCTACAAAGAAATGAAAAATGGATGCGCTTCAGTATGTCCTCATTTTCTTCAATTGAAGGGTACAGCTACCGATAATATGTATAGTGCCACTTTAAAGTTTTATCATTTCCTTCCTGGATTATTACTTAGAAATTCCAATATTTATTGATAAATCTCCTTACATGACCTGATCCTACAGAATGCAAATATTCATAGATTGATAAATTGTTGTATTCATTCATAACAATAGCTTCAAAACCTGAATGTATTTTCCAGATGTAGGTAAACATGCAATGAGAGTCACATTACAAATCACGTTCTCAGTTGGGAGATTTCTAGCATTTAAGACTTGTAAATTATTTTAGGTTTACATACAAACCATTTTGTGTGTATCACTTCATATATCAAATGTGCCTAAAGGAATTTTAGTTACGCAATTTAAAACTCTAATGTTGTATTATCCATACCGTGCTTCATCTCCTAAATTGAATTAGGAAGAAATATGATCGTAGAGAGGGAGAATATTGATAGGAAATCACATTTCCAGTAATGTATCCATTCTCTCTGCTGAAGACTTTACAACACATCTGCGGGTATTTAATTGAAATATACATTGTTAGAATCCTAATCATACATTTGGTGATGTGAATTGCAAATGTTAAGCTCTGGTTACACTAGACCAGTGGTCACCAACCTTTTCGGACCTAGGGACCACTAAACTTACGGGCTCTGACCTGCGTGGGGAGCTGTGTATTAATCAAAGGGGAAGAAACTTCCCTCAAAGTGACGTCATGATGCCAGAACCAGTCCACTCTCCCATCGCAGACTGAGACCAGAGACCCAACTAGCCCAGCGCCCTGGTCCCTATCCTGACCCTGATGGGGGGCGCACTGGCCAGAGCCGTGAACCACAATTTTCTTGCGGACCACCGGTTGGTGCCCGCTGCTCTATAATGTTTCTCAACAAGTATTCCATGGAAAACTAGGACTCCTTCAGAGGTTGTTAGAGGTTACTTGAATAATAAGCAGTTTGTGTTTCTCAGGTCAATTAAGGTGACACCAAAGTGATATACTTCCTATTGGCCAGTGATGTTAGAGTACTTTTTCCTACTATCCACCACAATATCATACTGTGAGCTATGGCTATAATAATTTTAGTGGGGGTATATGAAGAAAGTTATTTAAGCTTTTCCCATGTTAAAATGATTGAGAAAGGCTGCACTGGTGGTTTGCACATAAGGACACACACCATAAGATCATAGACATACTGTTTTTTCAGTATATTCAATGTAATAAAGTAGTGCAAAAAAACTAATTATGCAAATACAGACTTTTGCACAGGTATAGACAAGGTCCAACGCTAAACAAATGTATTGTTTACGAGTGGCATGCTACTGCTTGACAAACTCTAAAACATTTTTCCCCCTGATGGGCTCTATGACTTAGCTCCACTAGGCCGTGAAATATGTCATGAGTTTTTTAAACCGTAGAATATTACTGTGAACCATATGGTTGTAATGAATTAGATCTTCATTGTACTGCAACTCCCTCTTGTCTGCTATAAATTTGGGAGATGAGAGAACCCAGAAGAACTGGTAACCATCAGACCAGCATTACTTATAATCAATTTATTTATCTATCTGCATATGCTAACACTACTAGCCTTCTTATACCACTCCTCTGATGCCTATTTATTTCTATATAACAGTGGGATATTAGGGAAGGAGATCAAATATTCATATATAGCTCCACAAACGTTTAGAGAATTTTAATGAAAACAAAATTAATACAAAAGCACACCATTGCTGTAAAACTGTAAAACATGTAAGTAGTTTGGAAGGGAATTGGTTCAAGAGACTGAGTTAATAGCAGAAGTTGATGCAAAAGCAACTGATTTTCACACTACACATTAAAAAGAGGGCTCCAGTTTTTGCAATGCTCCTTCGATGATCTGCTATTGGAAATGATCATGAAGGATCATTTCCAGTAACAATTATTCTACGTGGGTCCATAGCCTTAGTGCTGCTATACAGGGGATTGCAAGTGACTGATCCCAAGTCAGATATAATTGCATTAGTTTCCTATTTATATTTCTGCTTGAAATTCCGCTTCAATATTTGTTTTTCATCACCAACAAAAGGCTTGTAAAAGAACTAAAATTTGTTTTTAAAAAACCCAACTAGGAAGTGATCAAAGGTTTATACATGACAAATGTTCAGTGCTGCAGCTATTCAATCAAACTGGTATGTTGGGCAACCCAATAATTTGTTATTTGTATTACAAAGTTACCTTTATTCTTATTTTTATATATATTCAAGTATAAATCCTTTTTTTGTATCTCCTAATTGATGATATATTAAGGTATACATTTAATTGTTGCAGTGTACAGTAGAATTACAAAGCAAAAGTACTCCATCATAACTAATTCTGCTTCTTGAGTTTCAATTGCTATTGATTTTTTTTTCAAGGAAAAGTCCTTTGATAAATTTTCAATTGAAAAGTACTTATGCATCATTCAAAAAAATGTTTCTTTCTTTTATTTGAATGGCCTAAATCTATATCTTTTGAAACAATCAGATTTTTATAATATATTAAGTTGTCATAGCTACCAAAATATTAATGTAGCAATTTGTAGTCCTAAGTTTAGGAGAAAAAAAACAAACTTCTAATTGATGAACTTACCTTTAATAGTGTCTGCCCTTGAGTAATGGATTTAATCACTTCTCCTATTTGAGCCAAAACAAAGGGTTCCACATGAAAGTAATCTCTTTTAAATTGATATTTTCTCTTGACTTCTGGTACAAAGACTTCTTTTAAGATAAGACAAGGAACTTCAGTGATTGTTAAATAATATATGTTCAATGACAGCTAACATAATTATCCTTATGTTTCTGCTTTTTTACTTAAGAAAGTCCTTTTTTTCCCTCCATCCATCTTATCATTGCAAAAGTTTAGAATAACTGTGGATATTTTTTTTAGAAAGATCAGTTGAGGACAATGAAAATACATCTGAAAAGAGTCTTCTACAGCTAGATGGGGCAAGGGTTGAAATTTGGGGTTCAAACAATGCTGGAGAAGGATTGGTCAAGTTTCATAGTTTGTAGGGAATGTAACCTTTAACACTGATTTGTGAAGACTCATACAGATGTTGGATGGATATTAGATGATGGAAACGATCTTTTGTGATTTTTTCCAGAAAAAAAATGAATTTATGAGCATTGTACAATGAAAAGGGAAGGGGAAGGACAAGTGGACAGCACCAGGCTCTATAGGAGTGCATAGTGGTCATTCCCAATCCAAATGATAAACGGCATTGGAAAACCAATACACACACATCAGAACATGTCGAACAATCATGGTCATCATACATAGCTTTATATGCTCATATCAAAAGTTCCCTATGATATATTGCTGTAGCTTTTTTTTGCATATTGTATGGAAATGACAGTTCCAATCACTTACAGTCTAGAAGAGGACCTTCTATAAGTTTTCCAAAATGAGATTAAGATGGAGAACATATATATCATATATAGATCATATAAAAATTTAAAATTTACCTTTAAGGTTTGAATGATCTGGCATTTCATTATTGCAGAAATAGATAGGTAGTGTCCCTTTTGGAATATTGTGTCTTACTTGCGTGCTTGTGTGGGATTTACATCATCCCGCCACGGTCAATCAAAATGGAGGAAAATCGTCCAGAAGAAGATGTGGGAAGATGGTAGCACCTGGCACTGGAACGCAGACAGGTGTGTTTAGTTCCGCTTTAATGTTGCCATGATTTTAGATGATATATAAAATAGCAAACATCGTACAAATCAGAAAACAAAGTAAAATGCAAATAAAATCTACAATATTTTAACTATAGTCAGATAGTTGGTAAGAAGCAGACAGAGATGTGCTTAAAGCTCAATAAACTGTTTGTACTCATTGTCCCCATTCTGATGTGTGGGCCACCATCTTCCAACTACTTATTTTCCTTAGTTATCTAGGCTATCCCAATTGGCTGGGCCAGGTTGAATTTATTCAGTTCTGGCAGTCAGAAGGTAAGCCAGATGTGTTAGGTATCAGGGCAACCATCAATGAGAGATGCCCAACCCATCCGAGCTTCTGTGTAAAGGAGAGATCAGGCAGGTGAGTATGTTTTATTGCAGAAGGAACATCCCCTGTCCCTTTCTACAATATAACCCTGCCTGTTCTGTTTTTTTTTAAGTAAAAATTCAGTTTTTCTTTAAGAGGCAGGCAGAGAAGACGGGCAGAGCTATGCCATAGTTAGAAATCAATATGGTTAGCATCAAATAGTAGAACAGGTCCAGGTGAAAGATGTGTCAACCATAGGCAGGAAGAATAGAAGCAGGTCCAAAACATGGGAAATATTTTTTATGATGACTACTGTTAACAATACATCTGTGTCTCTGATGTGCAATGCACCCAAAGCAATTCATATTACACTACAGCTTATTTTACATAATAATGTTTCCATAGCAAAGTTGTAGCTTTGATGATTCTACATTAAGTTGCAAGTCATAACTACAGACTCTGAACTGAATAGCAATAGCAACAATGAAGACCCAATAAAGCGTAGGATCATTCTTCTAAAGTTCACTATGGTAGTTTTCGCTGAAGCTGGGTCATAGGAGTGCGGATCCAAATCTCTGGTAATACTGTAGGCTCTATCATTATGGAAGGTGGCAATTTTCTTTTTCCATGTCCATCTATTCCAATCAACTCATGCTTGATAATAATGTTTGCAAAATCCGGGAACTCAGAACAGAAATATCATCAATATAGTCTACAAAAAATCTAAAAAAGTCAGCTGAATAAACTGTTCAACTTCTAAATGAAAGTGTATACAATTTTGGTGAATTCTTCCTTTATGTTTCTTTTTTACTGGGGTGTATCTTGAATTTTGCCTAACCTTATAACTACATTAATAATATCTTCTTGATATAAATAGAACTGTATTTTGGGTTTATAAGTTTTTTTATTCCATTTACTGATTTTTAGCAGTTCTTATCTGTCTGTTTGCTCAGTGCAGCAACCATCTCCTGGGAATCACTGGTGTGGCTTAAATCAAATATGAAGCAGGAGTCAGTTTAGTGTTAAGTCCATGTAAGTTGTGTGTTTAAGGCTTTCCTAAGACAAACAACTGATTAATACACATTTATGACATGTGTATATTACATAATAAGCCTGATGACATTTTGCACAATCCCCTTTTGGATGGTTGCTCTTAATGCAATGATCCAGGGTAGCTATGTATCTTTGGAGATAATCCAAGAGCTGTCAATAGAAGAATCATTGCTCATACAATGCAGTTCCTCTAATGAGGGTACTTTATCTGTGCTGGTTTTAGAATGGCTTTGAAAATGCTCAGAGGTACAGAGAGATTTACAATGTACTACAGGATTTACAATGAACACAATGACAGTTTACAATGAATCCTTTCAATATGGGCAAAAAGGATTTGTTGTAATAGGAATGTGTTTAAAATTGAATTAAGATGAAGCCAAAACAAAGTAAGTGTAGAAAATAGTAATTAGGATATGGCAGTTTTTCAGTAAATAAATCTGAAGCAAAAATTGAGAAGGGACAGAAAAAGTGGACGGAAAGAAAGTAAAAAGAAAAGAGAGGAATGGACAGAAGATGGAGAAGGAAAGGAAAGGATGGAAGGACAGGATGGAAAAGAAAAGGACAAAAGAAGAAGGAAAATGAAAGGAAAAGAAAGTAAAGGACAGAAAAGAGGAAGGAAAAAAAGGAAATGATAAAAGCTGAAAGGATAGAAGAACAGGAAGGAGAAAGAAAGCATGGAAGAAATTGAATGGACGATAGAATAGGAAGTAAAGTTAAAGAAAAGCAAAAGACAGTAGAAGTTGAAGAAAGATACATAAGGATGGAAGATATATAGGGAAAAGGAAAGGAGAGAAAAAGAGAGAAAAGGACAGAAGTATAGGAAAGAAAAGGAGAGGACGGAAGAAGAGGATGGGGGGAGAGGACAGGAGCAAAGGAAGAGAGGAGAAGATAGGAGAGTAGAGAAGAGGAAGAAAGGAAGGTAGGTAGGAAGGGTAGGATGGAAATGCTTTGTTTATTTAATCAATTCTCTTCCTATTGTGTTTACAGGGCAATTATATTTATTATTATTAATTTGTATTTATATAGCACCAAATTATTATGCAGTTCATATATATGTCACTAAGGGCAAAGAGTAAAGGTTGTCAATAGAACATAAAAGGGTAGGAAAAAAACAGGAAATGTACTTGCAGGGTCACCAAATATTAATCACTAGTGTCAAAAATAGAGCATTGTGCTATTAGTGACCAATACTGAATGTCACACTGTTGTTTCCAATGTGAAGCAATCAAATGTTAGTGACTGGATGCAGGGTGATCATGGGTGGGGATATCTTTAGCAACAGGAAGGACAAGGACCATACGATCATAGGACTCCATAGCAAATTTTGATTGTGACCCCCTGGCAACCTTTCTATTGCCATTGATCTTAAAATAAATTACAAATATATAAAAAAAAAGATCCTCACAAAATTTTACTGCACATAATTACTCTAAAAGAATACGCTCAGATGTCCATTCCAGTGGTTCTTTGAGCTGTGGATAATTGCCCTTCCATAGGCTGGTGCCTGCATCGAGTCATCACCACTTGGGATCCAGCAGCATGACACCAGAGATTGTTTTAGGTGGCATTCGGACCAGTACTGCAAGTAGAACATTCTTCCAACTGAAAACTAATGTAATGGGTATTTTCCCCACTCACTCCCATTGCATTGGTTTCACTAGGCATTCCCCAAAACCTGGAAATTATTTTAGGGTTTGCCCTAGGGTGAAAAGAAAAGCTGCCTTAGATCCTGATATTTTCATGTGTTTCTAAAATGTAGATGTCACTGTGTGGTCAGCAGACAATTTAGAGGAAATATGAACATTGGAAAAAATAAACTACATAGACACCTGGAAAAGGTTCTAACCCCGCTTATCACAAACCTAAAGAAAATCATTGGCTTTTGTTTTGAAGATTTGATTCCAAATAGTTAAACAATGACTACATCAGCTTTTTCTTTAAAAAAAAAAGATTAGTTTCTCTCTGGGAACCAAACTAAAAAGTAACATAAATTAGATTCTTAGAAACATGCCTGAACCACAGCCATTTTTTTATCTATAATGCTTTTCATCAAATTGTTTTTCAGCCATTTGTTTGGATAATCATAACTATAATCTTTTTGCAACAGGGAATACATTACAAATCGATTATTGAAAACCTCTGGACCTGCCAAGTATTGGCCACCCATGATTGCCGCAATTTTTAAATGTTGAAATCTGGAAAGTTAGATATCAATTGGTTGGATCCAATGAACATTAAAAGAGCATTTCCAGGTGTGAACGAGTGAAAGCAATCAGCTAGCTATTGACGCCATCCAGTAAACAACGCAGCTGTACCAAATCACAGAGTTTCCTCTATTGAGTTTGTTCTCAATTCTATATATTTTCCTGCAGCCAGTCCTTATGTGGAATTCTTTAATTTTTTTTCCTCCTTTATAACCAATCACATACAACCTTCCAGACCGGGTTTGATTCGGGGGCTAGAAGCATGCCTTTTCCTTATGCAGTCAAAATCAATGGAAATATATCCAAAATGAATGCAACTAGGGATGAGTTGTGGCAAACCTAAACCTTACTTACTTTAATTAAAGTATTCAGTCTTCTTGAGTCTATCATGGTACATCTTGACTTGGCAATATTTGCCAACCCTTCCTTACAAAAGCGCTCCAACTTTGTCAGATTGTGGGGGCATCTCTTCTGCATCTCTTCTGCACAGCTCTCTCAGGTCACCGCACAGATTTTCTGTTTGATTTAGGTCTAGGCTCTGTTTGGCCCATTGCAAAACTTATTTTTTCTTCTAATGAAGCAGTTCCCTCATTGATTTGGATGTATGTTTGGGGTCAATGTCGTGTTGAAAAGTGAAATTCCTATTCATCTTCAACTTTCTAGCAGACATCTGAAGCTTTTGGGCCAATGGTGACTGGTATTTGGAACAGTTCAAACCCATGTTCCAGTGTTCCAGCTGAAGACAAGCAACCCCAAAGCATGATACTGCCACCACCATGCTTCACTGTGCGGATGGTATAGATTTGGTTATGCAAAGTGTTGTTTTTGCACCATATATATATATATATATATATATATATTTATATGACACAATAAATATACAGGTCTTTTTAAATATGCTTTGAGCAATAGAAAATAACAGGAAAAAAAGAATCAGATTATCCACATTGAATATGTATATAATATGGAGATAATAAGAAAACAAAAAACATTCTATACAGATATTATGCCTTTAACAGTGTAACCTTTCCAGA
Source organism: Pyxicephalus adspersus (assembly GCF_032062135.1). NCBI lineage: Eukaryota > Metazoa > Chordata > Amphibia > Anura > Pyxicephalidae > Pyxicephalus > Pyxicephalus adspersus. The sequence goes on along the minus strand of NC_092860.1, from coordinate 147,405,193 downwards.
TATTATTAGTTTATTTTTTTTACTTGCTACAGGGGCAACAAACATGATTAAAATCCTACATTAGCTTCTGACATAAATTTACTTTGGAATTCATTATCATTTATCCCAGTGCTTTGCGATATATCATTAACATATTATGAAACTGCTACTGGGATGTTGTTTAAAGTTCACCCTCTCCTCAGAGACGGACTGCTGTAAGATCTGAAGTTGTTTCCGACAGTTTATATTCAGTACTTTGTGCTTAACTCACTTTCTGACTGCATAAATCAAAAGCATGCTGCACCTGGTATGCATGTAAAAAAACATCATTACCAATATCTGAACTTAGAAGCTAGAAAAGGTACAGTATGTGATAAAAAGAGCTGTAAAACAAATTTTCTCATATTTTTTACTATGCCATATTGTAATGATACAATATCTGGTCTCCTATAGACATATCTGTGTTTTGTGTCCAATATACTACAACACTTTACAAATATAACACAGATTTTTAGGACCATTTCAGACTTATGCTTGACCACATGGCATCACATCAACTGTAATTTTTTGACTTGTTTGCACACATCTGGGGTTGCAGTGGATCCTAGCTTGGTTCTTAAAAGCAACATTTTGCTTTTTGCCATTGATTGCTCCATTGGAGGCAGAACTGCACCTCAACCTGAACTGCATGACAAATCAGCTGTCAAAGCTGATTGTGCCCTAGGCACTAAAAAAAGTATTGTAGTTGAATGGGGGAAAATTGCTAATAGCTAGCCACATGGCTTTTGACTGCATGTCTGAAAGGGTTCTTCCACATCAACATTGAGAAACTTCAAATTTCTACTGTGCACCCGAGAGGAGCAAATCACAACGAAAGGGTGCAACCATAGTTGAAATATTCAAGCACCAATCACAATGCCAAAAGTAAAATGTCATACCAGTCATGATACACAATTTGCCTGCTTAAAATTTGAAGTGTGTGTGCTTACTTTGGTTAGAGCTTTGAAACAGGTGAGATTAGGATACCTTCTATAATAAAGGAATGATCAAAAGTCCGGGAGGGACTGGAGATGTCATGGAAGACCGAAGGTCATACAAAGGGGTCAACACATATTTATTATAAAGAACATGCCTCAAAAGGAGAAAAGTACCATTGTTGTTCCCCATGTTGAAGAAAAAGTATGTGCCAGGGGCCAGGGGCCTGCTCTGCTAACCTTGTGTCTTAGCTTTTAACAACTTGATTCCAGACTCCTATGACTATACTTTTTAATGCCAACTTCACCAAGGTATTTTTTAAAATTCAGTGATGTTTACTAAGATTTCACTACTGTAAACTAATAGACCTTGCTAACTATTTACAGAATTGAATGGATTTTAAATTGAAGACGTTCTTCTTGGGTGAAGAACCAAGAAACTGGCAAAGAACATTACCTGGACAGGTATGCAAGACACCTTTAATACAATCACCTACTATAGACAATCCTTGTGTCATTGAGTGTGTGTGACAAACAAGAGCTCTGCTGTAAAAGCCCCTTAGTTATATATTATTCAACTTAATTATACACTGTCTGGGATATATTCATCAGTATGAAATGCCGACTTTCCTTTAACAGCTAATCAGGAATGATTGATTTCCTATTTACCAAATAAACAGCTTGGATGAGTTCTATCTATAAAAAGCTGTCCTGGGTTGACTTTTCAAAGTTGCTCAAACATCAGCACAACTGTAGCATGGAAAATATGGGATGCATAAAAATGTTAAAAGCAAAGACTAAGTATGCACGCAAAATTATTTAAAGCCTAGCTTGCAAAAATATATTAACAAAACAAGATTATGTTGAAAGCTTGTAATCCACATCATGAATATAAACAGGTAAGCCAGGGATTGCATGTACTGCACTAGGAGGACAAGTAGATACACCTTAACTGATCTTCTTATTTCTTTTTTTGTATCAGTAAAATAAACGAATGGCTTATTGCAGTGTTGGGGCAAGGTCCAATGGCATCCAAGGCGAACATGCTATAGGGTGCACCCCTATCTGAACTGAAGTAGATGGAGCTTGTGCATCAAAAATTGCACTGGCAAAGCATACAGAAATGACAGCCAGTGGGTTTAAGATTACCACCTTTTGTTCTGTTGATTGGGGTGGGAAAAGTTCCTCCCAGACTCATGGAGGACTATCTCATGTTACTCTGTCTGCAATAGGAAAGCCGTGCAGGAGGGCTAGAGCCGAATAGTGAGAAGTGGCCAACACTGAATGTATATATGAATAGCTTAATAGATGGAATGTAGAGCATAGGATTGGTATACTGATTCAGAAAAATTGAATACCTTAATTAGACTATATAAAGATGATGGCAATCGACTAGAAAAGGCATTACTCTGGCTCTTACCCTCTTGTTGTTTGGCATCAGATCATCCGAGATGTCCAGAAGAAGCAGACTGTATTTCCACGAAACGCTTCGAGATCCCCACATAATGGAATAATACACCTGATGGCGGATTTATTTTTAAAAAAGGTTTGATAAATAAATATTGTTGTTTTTATGTCATGTCCTAATAAAAATTGGGTAAAGAATAATGTATAAATAATGTAATTTAATACTGCCTAAAAAGTCTCATTCGTGCATTTTGGTAGTTTATGGGGTGGGGAAGGTATTACAAAGGTGTTAGTTATAATCTGTATGGTGAAAAAAAATTGACCCGCATTCAGAGAACATCAGAGGTTTTTTTGGTGCACCTTGTTGTACATCTACCACTTTTCCTCTCAAAATTAAATGGGGGGGGGTTACAAGTTTTCACTCTGATATATAAATATATTGTTCACTAATGAAGGTGGCATGTCCTTCATTTATTGATGATTATCTATGTGGCAGACATTGTTTAGGAGCTGTGAATTAATGGTGCCCTCACTATTTATCTGCAGGGCTGGCTGTCTACAGTTGATGCTGACCAAGTGTGCTTTTGCACTGCTGTTGAACAGTGTATTTTGCCTACACCATAGACGTTCATCCAGTTTTATAATGCTAACTTCCTTTCTTGTTTCAGCGCTGAGTCTGTATGATCACCATCAAGGTAATAAGCAATAACACAAACTTGCTATCCATCCCCTGAAGAAGCCGGCATATGCTCAAAATGTGTCGGGAATTATGATAGACAAGCAAGTTAATGTTATTGTCATTTGTTAAAACTTTTTTTATTAAAAAACAATTAAAAATGTCTTAACAATACAGTCAAAGTATATATATGTATTTAAATGTCTTATGTTTGCAATACATTGGATCTGATTTATCAAAGCTCTCCAAGACTGGAGAACATAGACTATCATGGGAGGGCCTGGGTGATCCATCAAATTTGGAATGGATTTGGCCCAGGATTGAAAACATTTGCCAACCAAAAACAAATGATTTTTAGAGAAATTCATTCTAGGTTTTCCGGATCTTATCCAATCTTGGAGAGCTTTAATAAATTAGGCCGGTTGTGTCTGCCACATGCCTTGTAGAAATGTCTACTTTCTTTATTTAATGGATCACATCACAGAGCAAAACAGTGTTTGGGGCTACCTCTTTGCCCCCATATGTCTGATGAAAGGCTCCTGTGTGGCCCCAAAAACATTTGCACTTTGATGTGATCCTTTGAATAAAAAATTTGAACAAGTAATGAGAAATGGGAAATTTAGTTATTTTAGCAAAAAAATGTGTATCATGCAAATGTATTTGCAAAAAAAACTAAACAGAATATTGTGACCAATTTTGGTACGAGTGTAAGGGAAACACATGATATGTAAGGACAAAAAAAAAATTTGTAGTTTTCTATTGTTCTAAAGCAAAATGTTCTTGGGCTTTGCAATGAACTTGTAATGTTGGCAGGTTTCTCCACTAGCAAAACAGGATTGTTAAACTGAAATCCACTTTTGTGGACATCACCTACCATTGATTCCAATAAGATCCATGGTGTGCTGGTGGCATATTCTCTTTATGTACTGTATGGATGTATTTCACAGCCACAGAACCCATCAACGCGATGTCCTGTTCAGTAAGGGGTACAATAGGAATACATACATGGAATTACTGGTAGTATGGGGGAAAGTATTGAGGAAAGCAATCTATAGTGGGGGTGGAAGCTGCACTGGGGTCCACTTCTTCCTGAAATTTTAGGAACAGGTAGCCCCAATGCCTTTTTCTGGTTTGGCTACAACTATGCAGGATTTATGTCTCACCTAAAGTCATTTCTTCCCCTCTACCCTTTCATTTTACTTTCCCACCCTATCATATAGATTCTGTAAAATGGCTCACTGGGGAAAATGGAAACCCATATATAGGTTTGGCATTTCATTCCATGCACAAATATCCTAGACAAACCTTTTATGTTACTAGGACTACTATGTAAGGCTTTCCAATAGATTGCAAGTTACCCTTAGCTAAGAGTTTCCCCTAACCACTCCATTGAGGGTAACTTGAAACACTTTCAATATTTAGAGTAGTAAAATGTATTTATTGTTTCTTAAGACACCCTATAATCTCCCACCATATCTACGTTTACATTCTATGAAAAGTCCAATAAAACTGAAGCAACTGGGGGAGAAGAATTCAAATTATTATTATATATACAGTATACATATATATATATATATATATATATATATATAGATGTGCCCCAAAAAGTCTATATAATATAGCAGGCTGATTAATAACGATAGAGGTAATGCTAAATAGATATCAAACAATGATTACTTTTAAATATTAATGATTATGAATTATTAATGTAAGAGTTAAAAAATGTCAGTGTTAGAAATGAGGCTGTTTTCTTGCTCCTGCTTGTAGCAGAACATTTTTTTAATAGTTTGACACCCTATAAGCAAAACAGCCATTAAGCAAGACACAGATTTACATGGTGAAATGGAGTCTGCAACATCAAATTTGCTATTTTTATAGTTTTCCATTACTCTGTAGTTCAGTATTGCCGGGAACTGTCTGTAGCATAATAAATAAGGGGGAAAATGCGCATTGAATAATGGTAGACTCCATCAAATTCAGTAACATTGATAATGATAAGATTTATATTGCTCAATATTAGGAAATCTGACTTGGGCTTCCATCATTTTTTGTCTTTATTAATATTAAATACCCTGTTGCAATAATTATCAAATTTCTTTTGTAGTATTTTCTAGTTCATTAATGAATTCCTTGTATATATAACCAAAACCTTTTTTAGCATAGTTCTGGATCAAAAAAGAAGAGGTAGACCCCCTAAAAGTGTTCCCAAACAGGGGATTAGCCTGGGAGGAAAGAGAGGTGGGAGGAAATCTCATGATTGGGACATTTGTTTTTGGTGACAACTGTCCAACAAAAGAATTCTCTTCACTTTTCCTCTCTGGGTCTCTTGTGTCTTTGGGACAGAAAGGTGCAGGACATCTGTTCAACAGTAGACATACAGCAGTAAATAAAGTGATCGGATTTCTAGCCCTTCAGTACTTGGAGAATGTAGAAAATGACTTCAAACTGGTGATCAGAAGCTTTATTTACTTTTTAAGTGGTTACCACCCATGCAAAAAGTGACATCAAAATGAGTGACATAGGCATTAGAGGAATATCAATTTGCAACAAGCTTCTTTTCAAACAATTTACCTTTAAATCTCTTCATGTTGTCATATGACCTCCATTATCTGTAATGACCTTCCTTCCCCGTAGGTGGTGGGCAGTAGGGGGTGTACCGACCTAATCTCATGCCACAGCTCTTTGGTTTTAGACTACACTTAGAGGGCTTATTCATGCCCAAGTATTCAAGTGTTGAAGTGAAGCTGGGAGGAGGGGAGAATGTAAAAGTTTTGTAACCCTAGAGGTTGATTGAACACTGGTTCTTGCCCAACAACACTTTATTGGTGATGGATACTGGGCTGATGAGACCACAGGAATAGGGAGACACAAACCAAGGGCCAACAACAGGGCTATATATTCAGCAGCCGTGAGTAATCAATAATGGCCCTGCACATCACTGGCAGGACTAACAGGTAAATACTCTATTCAGACTGAACATTTCATGATATTTATTGGTTAGTAGTGGATGTACATATTATTTTTTTTTTTTAAGTTTTTCTGTTTGGTTGCATTTTAAATGGTGCTTTGACCTGCAACCGAAAAAAAAAAATAATAGGCAGTGTACTTTATTGTCTCCTTGGCATTGGGTAGTCCATTTTTCTGTACTAAACCGAGTTGATATAACAATGTGGGCTAACAATGCAACATTTTCCCATGAGTTCTGGGCAGACTGATGGCACACCCACACTGAGAGTGTCAATGGCACCCTGGGTTCACAGCAAAAGGATTAAAGAAACTGTCCCAGTGCTGGCTCTTGAAGTCTGGGACAGTGCAGTAGAGAAGGTAAGTATGGTTATTAGGAGATGCTCATCTGGTCAACGATTCCGTGCTGTGTGGCAGCGTTCCGTGCTGTGTGACACCATCCCTTGCGCAGTAAGTCCTGGGGGCAACCGAGTGCTGGGAGACGCAACCAGTCTCCCGAGGCTGAGCGGGAGTTTGCTATAGGTGAAGACTGCGGTGTTAGATTGGGGGACTGGTGTCTGCTGGGGACTGGTGCTGACCAGGGTCTTACAATCGAACTCCATTTTTGTTCCATTTAAAGTAAAGCCGGAGGAGTAATTAAAATATATAAGATGGAATTGGTCCTTAAATAACAAACACTAATTTTTTTATTTATAACATGCTATGTGATTCTGTGATTCTCGACAAACATGCATATTAGGTGTCCTGTCTTCTCTCTCACTTTTATTTATCTTTCTCCCGGTTCCAGTTCCATAAATTAACCTATTGAAGCAACCAGGTCACAACCAAAGACAACTAGTATACTAGTCGAAGAAAGAGATCAATATTAATAGCCCTCGTTTTTTATTCAGAATAGGCTTCTTTGGAGCATCAGTTGGTCAAGAATTAATGTTAAATTATTGTTGCGAGAATTTGTATTTTTGGGGAGAATTCGACAGGTAATATGAGAAGAGACTGAAAATGGGTTTGTAACGGCATGAAGCAAAGCCTGAAATCAAACACCATAAGGGTTATATGAATCGACATCCCATGAACACCTACATGTTTTATTTTGGTGTATTGAGGGCTTCGGTTTCAAAATCCTGCCTGCTACTAGCCACTTATAATGGAGAGAGGTGACATCTCAAAAAGAGACTATCCTTTGTCAGAATAACAAGTAAATACCCCAATCCAAACACAATTCCTCAAGAAGCAGAAAATTATCTGTGAAATGCGTTGGGTAAAAGTTGAAAATATGGGGAATATGCCGTTTTAGCTATATTGTATCTTTGTAATGTTTGAATTTGCTGTGTATAGTTGTGTTCACTTGTTGAGAGACAAACATACAGTGTGTACTCGGGTAAATAATCCTGCTCAAACAGGAAAGGGTCTTCCTAAAACTGTTGCCATTAAATATGTCCTAACATTTGACTAACATTGAATGTTGAACCATTAACCATATGCTTAAAGCGGAATTATCATATAAAAGAAAAAAACACTTACTTTTGAAGGTGGAAAGCCATTAATCCCTTCAAGATCCCAGTCCAGTCGGTCCTGTGCTGTCCCATTTTCTTTCTTTGTCCCAGCGCGGATTGGACACCCAGCATTACCCACCCTTTGACATAAAGTAACAAATAATAAACTTTAAATCACTATTATAACTAATGTAAGTTTAAACATAATGTATTGTAAGTGTACAGTAGCATATATAATATATATATAATATAATTATATATATATATATATATATATATATATATATATATAATTTATTTAGATTTCTTTGTATTGGACTCAATACAGCTATTTTGTATTAAATCCAATACAAAATAATTAGAATTTCCCGCCGATCCTCCCCCCCACACTGACGCCACCGGATAAGTGGCTTTTTTTTAAATGTAGTGATAGGTCGACTTTAACTGGAAACTCAGGAAATCATTTGGAGGGTGTCCTTGGCATGCCTTTGACCAAATAATGTATGTAGAAGAAGTGCATGGAGAATGTCAATGGTGTCTTTCCTAATGACCCATTCCACTTAACCTACTTATCATGTATTTATGAATCAAACTTTACTAAAAATTATTAAACAGTAAGTTTGTTTATAATACTTTTTAAAAGAACAAGCATCTCAAAGAAAATATTTTGACATTTCCATAAAATTTATGCTGTGTTCATTCAGTTACGATATACCTATGTACGGCATCATCTACATCATTACTTCCACCATGTTATCTGTCATATATATTTGCCTAAAATTATGTCTGTGTATGACACTACAAAAACAATACTAGGTTGTTAAACTTTAATTAAAGAGTAAAACATGTAGGCCAGAAAGTACAAATTCTCTTTATATCACTGTATAAGAAGACAGATAATAAAATTTGCTTTATGCATGAGAGTTATTCAAGTGTGAAAGGTCTATAAATAAAAGCATTCATGTCATCGGGTAATATGACTGTAAAGGTCAACCAAGTTAAAAATATTATTTGATTCACTTACTTTTCAGCATGTACATAATTAAAGTTTAAAGAGCTAAAGACAGAAAAAAACAGCAATTTTTGTTCTAAAGTTATTTGCTTCCAAAGTGAATATATCCTGATGACCTCGAGATTTAGTCACTTGCAAGGGATTTCTTTTACTTTTTAAAGCAGAACTATCACCATTTTTTACATTATATTAAGGGTGATTAACCCTTTTATATAATGAATAAATTTTTTTTAATACTCTTTTTATTTGAAGGAAAGACCCCTCAGTTCTAACAGCTGTTAGAAGGCATGCAGGGGCATGAAGTTTACAAAGTTGTAAATAATGGAGTAGAAGTTTACAGTACATTATAACAGTGTTTCTAACTAGAGTTCCCTTGAATCCCTTGGTTTCTCCAAAATATGCTAGAGGTTCCTTGAGCAATGAGCAATTTGTACCTCTTAGTAAGGATGAGCGATAATGCCTCTGGCATTGTCTCGGAAATTTCCTCGAAATTCCAATGCCGCTCTGGACGTCCTCCTGTTCACAGAATCCCCGGGCACTGGAGGTTAATTACCTCTAGTGCTTTGAGGATCTCACACTTTTCTCAATGAATGCAGCCACAGCTGCAATCATTGAGAAGATGCCTGGCAAAGGAGAACCTCCTGACATTGTAATATAAGTATCTCTAAAAAATGATACATTTGTTACAGATACAAATGTATCATTTGTAGGTGTAGGATACTTATATTACATTGTAATACTTATATTATAATGTCAGGAGGTTCTCCTGTGCTGGGCATCTTCTGAATGATTGCAGCTGTGGCTGCCTTCATTGAGAAGAGTGTGCAATTCCCGGGGCACTAGAGGTAATTAACCTCTATTGCCCGGGGATTGCAGAGAATTTACAGGGCTGTATGATGCGAATCAGAAAGCCGTTCTCGCATAAATTATCAGGAATTTAGGTTTCGGAAATTGATTTTTTGGCTATTTACTAAGGAGGAGATCCACAGATACCAACTCAAAGTCCTTGCTACTGCCTTTTTCTGAAACCCTCAGCACCTTTACACCAAATTCTTAATCATTCTCCTAATTCATAACTTCATTCCAGCTGTCTTGTGACCATTCTGGTGACAGGTCCTTATTTTTCTTCCAGTGGTAGTGGTTAATAGTCCTTACTGTAGCACTGACATATGGCACATGAGCACCGTGCAGTGTTTGAGAACTGTAAACCTTGGCTCGCAAGATAACGCACCTCTACAGGAAATCTCCATGAAAAGATCCCAGTATGAAGTCAAAAGTCACTGGCCTTTCAGAAATGTGTAGCCACAATAACCATTATAGGGCATAGCAGGCAGCACAGGAGTATAGAAAGGGTTAATGGTGCATTTTTTTTCTTTAGACAGTGTGTGGATTTTAAAAAAATCAGGTTTTATACTTTAATGATTAGGAGGTCCTACTGAATTTGTTGGTTGGAACCTTAAAGTAATTGGTTCATCTAAATCAAACATCTTGTCATTACTGTTATTTTTATGTTCCTCACTTTTCTACTCGAGAAAAAGTCCCATGTAAGTGCAAAAATTGCTCCATGAGTTTGACAAACCACATCAGACAATGATTTAAAAAAAAGAGCTAATGTATTATCTCTCCTACAAAGATTTTTTTTTTTTTTATGCTATCCAAGAGCTATTTTCTAGAGAAATTGAAAAAAAGAAAACAAGAATGTAATTCTTGGCAAGGTAATGCAGAATCTTCATTCTGGAAACCAACAGTGCAGAAGGATGGATTTTACCTGGTGTTCTATCAGTCTATAAAAATGTTAGTCAATGTTCATCATAGTGGGCCCATTTATAAAGATTGGGGAAATAATTGCTTTTTCTTCTTGATCGGTTTGCCCGATTCTGCTGCAATATTTTTCAGTTTTATAAAAGTTAGAAAGCTGTAATGCCAAAGTAAATTAAAAACCAAATAAAAAAGTAAATTAGTACATTTTTCAAAGGTAAATTATGGGGAGAAAGTTTATTGTCAAACAGTCATAATAAACAATATTGCAAAAAAGAAACATAATTACTATACTAAGAAAAAAGTAAAATAAATATAAAAAATGGTGGTAATATAAAAAGTGGTCATAATTAGTGTTGGTCTAATAGCTCACTATTCGATTCGGCAGCTATTCGCTCGCTTCTGAAAATTGATCTGTTTATTTCCTGTTCATTATGTATGGTAATGTCATAACCTTTCTAGTACCAAAATGAATCGTTTTTGACACACAAGAGGGATCAAACCCATCTGCTGAAAGATAGAAAACATTGCTTTTTACAGTTATTAAATTAGCGACATTTAAGACCATCTGCTTTCTCTCTAAATAAATGGGAGAGCTGTCATATTTAATTTAGAGCTGTTGTCAGTTTTACAGTCTGAATTCTTACTGTGCTTGATGCAGAAGATGTGTGATTGACCTACTGTTTAGCAGCTATGGAGGAAATTATTTCAGCATTTTTTCACATTTGGAATGTGGAAACATTATATTATTATATTATTATTAAACATTATAACAAGTATTTTGAAGAATACAAGAACAAGAAAAATATGGAAATTTAACGGCAGTGGATTTAAAAAAAATTGTCATATATCTTTTATTTCCTTCATTAAGAAAACAGAGTTAAAACATATACATGCCTCTTGCAGTATACCAAGTTTCAGAAAGAGTTAATCAACATTGTTAGCATACATGGGCTGGATACATTCTACACATTACATATGATGAGATCATCCGACGGGTTTCACAGACTGTGTCCGCTTCCTCGGGGATATAATTAGTACAGCTAGTAGGTGTATCAGCACAATGGATGTTGCATTCACAGGTATGCTTATTCTCTTGGTATGAAGGTAGGCAAAAGGCAGAATTAAAATCACAACACACAGAGGGGGAGTATCCCATTTATGTTCTCCAAGGATATTCAGTACTTCGCCAGATATTATTGGTAATACTCACTCCATTATGGAGTGATAATAAATAATTATCTCCAAAAACTAGATTCAATCATATGATTCCATCCATAAACGGATTTGCCCTTAAATTGTAAGTAGAACCGCCATCCTCTGTGACACCAAATGTGTCACACATTTGGTGGCACAGAGGATGGCGGTTCTACTTACAATTACAAGTTTTTATAAATCTGCTGCCGTTAAAGTCCTGTATATTTCTTGTTCTTGTATTCTTCAATGTATATTTCAGGTGTTGGCAGGATTACAAATGTTAGAAGACCAGACAATAATAATGTTTTAACACATATTTGATATTTTTCATATTTAGGGCAGGAAGACGTAACTGATAATGTGATATATTGTGTCTGATTACAACCTGCTGTCACCCGAGGAGTCTCCCCTACCTATATCAGTTGAACCATGAGCAATATGGCAGTGGGTTCCACTTTTCCTTGCAACACTAGTGTCACAGGATCCATTCTCAAAAAAAGGTAAAAGCCTATAAAACCACTCGTTTAGCAAAAGTCAACTACTAGCTACATCAGTTCATAAAAGACACTGCACGTTAGGCCACAACACTTTGGAGCTGCCTTTAAATGCATTTCTGGATGGTTTCCAGGTGTTTGCATAGCCTTTAAAGGTGGCAAAACAAGAGGAAATGAGGGTTCTCCCGTGGTAATCTATCTTCTCTCCTCTTGGAGAGTTTTTAAAATTCCTGTCCAATAGGTTTATAATTATTAGCTCAGAACACAAAGATATCACATGTGTGGTCAAAATGTATGAATGATATAAGAAAAGATATGGGACACCATATCTGAGTGGACACCACTAAGTTGATTTTGCAGCATTTTGAGCAATCAGGTGATACTTTTTTGGAACTTGTCATCACTGTGTTATTGAAACTTGAACTAAGATCAGGAGACAAAACAATTCCACCTGCCATTGTGGTTCTAGGATTCTCCATAGCTGAAGAGATTTAGAACCAAATGTCAGTAGAAAAGGTCATGGCCATATTTTTTTTTGTAACAAAGAAGGAATTTGGATGGCTGACTTTCTTTTCAGGGGCCAAAACAGTAATACTATTCTAGCTTCCTGTGCAAATAAAAGGAGGCCTTGACAGAAAAAGGGGCAAAAGAAGGTGCGGAGAGGTGTCCTCTCAATGTAGGACAAAGTCCCTGCTCACAAGATGAGAATGTTTTGAGGAATTTTGGGTTTCAGTGCCTAATCCACCAACCCTTCTTACCAGATCTTGCTCCATCTGATTAGTTTCTGTTTCTGGACCCTGAAAACTATATATACATATACATATTATACATGTACATATTTATATGGTGGACAGTTTGAATGATATGGAAGTGATAACAAAACAGTAGTATAAGTAGAAGGAATAAAAATGAAAACTGTTTTAAAAGTGTTAAAGATAAATTTGTCAAAATATATTAAATCTTGGTGTGAATAGGTGGAATGGCATGCAGTTTCATCGTTTCTTGGTTGGCCAAGACTTTTCAATACTTTTCAGTACTTTTTAGCATATTTCAAAAGCAGTCATAGCTAAGTAGCGACCCTGTGCCCTGCCAGAATGCTCTAGAATGGTACCTTTGCTCTACATGTGCAAGTATTAGTCCTTGCAAAATGCAACAATCAAAGTTCATAATGATTGATAAGCTCCAGGTCTGACTCAGTATACGCAATTTTTTCAAAAAGACAACTGTTGGTTGGATTTGTCTTTTTATTAATGGCATCAATAGTGACTTCAGTTTGAGAAGTTTCTGGGATCATTTGGCATTTGTTAATAGGTGCATAGATTACATTTTGCATTCTTATAGACTTGTATAAGAATTCAAAAACTCACTTGAAATTAAAAAGGCCACCAACTTATACCCGAAAAGTTCAATTTGGCCTTAAGTTTGTTTTAAACATGACAGGAAATGTTTTTCTTTTTGCCTGTAAATAGGAGATTTGAATAAGAAGAAAAATAAATTATGGTAAAAGTTGGTCCAACATTTATTGATTTCAGAACTGCTGAATAGTTGTAAGTCAGGCTAAACCTACTGTGCAAATAGAAAAAGAACAATTAGCATGCTTGGCAGCATGTCATTTTATGACAGAACAGGTAAAACTATCCTCCAGGTAGTACAGGAATACAGGAAGAAAAAAAAGTAATTTCACGACTGGGAGATCATTGATGATAGCTGAATATCTGTTCAGCTATAAATAAATAGGAAAGGCCCAAGCAATAATTCTCCTTCCATGTTTATTCTGAATGTAATTGCCTTATCTCTGTGACCAGATAATTGAATTCACTATTAATAAGAAATGCTTCAAAACTCTGTTATATATTTTGAATGAGCAATTTAAAAAGATGTGAGTGTAATGACTGCATCTCTCGGAGTTTATTTCAAAAACTTATTTACTTGAAAAGTATATTTTGATGATGTTTTGATGATATTGATGGCAAGAGATCATGTGTCCATATTTAATATTCTAAACTTGGAGATTCATCTTTATTAAACATAAATGCTGATACTCCTTGAGGTTGGTATTTATTTCTCTAAGATTGTAAAGCTTGTCTTTCTTTCATTAAAGGATATTGACAAAAATGCAGTTTCCTTCTCCATTACAGTGTGCCGTTGTGAACAGAATTAAACAGATTTGTGGATTGTGTTGCTGGAATGGTTGGATGATTCCCTGGTGGAAATGTCCAGCATGTGATGGACTAGGGCAGTAATTTTCAACCACTGTGCCGCGGCACACTAGTGTGTCGTGAGAGATCTTCAGGTGTACCATGGGAAATTATCCAATTACCATTGACAAGTGTCTGTGCTGTAAGGACTGGCAGAGTAATGTAATACTTTTCCATGTCAGTGGGTGGCAGTAGGTAGCTTAATTGCCATGTTTATCCTTGGAGACAAGACAATTAGCTACACAGTGTCATTTTGTAACATTTTTGATTTGTGGTGTGCTGCAGGATTTTTACAATGTAAAAAAAATGCTGTGGCTCAAAAATTATTGAAAAACACTGGACTCGGGAACAGATGTATAAAAGGGTTTGGTTGAAATCAAAGGCAGTATGAAACAATTATTGGAATTCTTTTTGCCAAATAAAAGTAAGATTTCAAATTGAAGTTACTTCACAAAGCCGCTGTCACAAATGAACACTTTGACCCTCACTATGGTGCTATACACAGCCTCACAAGAATTATCACAGAACTTTATTAAATGGGTAGCAATAAGTTAAAAAAGTCAGTACCAGAACTCACCAGACGCCAGTCCCCTAATCTAACACCGCAGTGTTCATCTTTAGTAAGCTCCCGCTCAGCCTCGGCAGACTGGTTGTGTCTCCCAGCACTCGCTTGCCCCCAGAATTTAATGCCCAAAGGATGGAGTCTGGGAATGGGCTGGCAGGGGACCAGGCGCCCACAGATTTAGCAGTACAAGAACTACAAGTCAAATCAAGAGTATAAATTCAAGATCAGTCCACCAAATGAGGTACAGAGGGAGTAGCACAGGCACAGGTTGGTCCAGACTGCGTATAAATGATGGTTCAGGAACAGACAATCGTCAGCAACAGTAAATCACACGAGAAACACCCCAGCACAAATTACCCTAGGTAAATGCTACAACAGGGACTGCAATCTGAGAACAGAGAGGCTATAAGGACCCAGCAGCCAAGTGTAGCATGAAGCATTGATCAGAAACCATTCTGCTAATCAGCTGGAGCACAGCTCCAAATCCCCTTCAGCTGTGTAACCTCAGTACTGAGGACGCTGACAGAGAAAACACAGCTAAAGGCAAAGAAGGATGTTGCAAGCCGCAGATCACTAATTCCCAAAACTCCTCTGCTGCTGGGGAATAGGCCGGGTGCAGTTGGCCTGGAATTGTCAGCCAGAAGATCGTCTCCTATCAGGATCGTCTCCTATCAGCTACCTTTTTCTTCCACCAGTGGTAGCAGCTACGAAAGCATTTTTAAAAGCCAAATGAAAGAATTATTGACAAAAGCCACCCCTCTGTTCTATGAGTTTGCTGCCATGAGGCTCAAAAAATAGAATGATATGGATCCGTTGGATCTATGCCTACCAAACAAGATAACACTTGTAATGGAAACAAAGGTGAAAAGCAACAGCAAAAGCAGATATAGATTTATAATTACAAGAATCTAAAAAGCTCTGTCATTATGGTCCTTTTTCACTAGTAAGAAATGGTGCATGTGTAAGGTTCTGATCCAACTCAAGTGCCACTTGATGGGGTTTGATTTGGTGAACAAATTTACACATGATCCCAAATCCCTTTGAATCAAACATAAACTTAACCTTCTAATATTAATTGAAGTATCCTTTTTGGAAATACAGTGTGAAAGGATAAACTTTATGTCAAGTTTTTAATTGCTTTCTGTGTGCCTGCTGGGGAAGTTTACAGTCAGTCTAGGTGACAATTGTTACCTGGGGAGAAAGTGATGGGGAATCCAAAGTCCTCTGGAGAAAATAGTGAAACTCTTCCAATAGGATCCATAGTTTTCATGCTTTTTCTGCTTTTGCAGTAGTGATTTTCCCTCCCTGGGAACTAAACCTAACAATCCACCAACACACCAACAGTAATTACTATGTTTAAAGTGCAGAACAGCATACAGGCCATGAGAATAAGGCCAATTGGATTATTAACCGTGGGAACTCAACAAAGGTGCAGTAACAAAAGAAACAAGGGAAAAACAATTGATTGTTTAACTGCAGATGGTGGGACCACAAAGCACTAGAGAAAAGTGAGAAAATAAAAGCAATAAAATTGCAAATAGAGCAGTCTCAAACAAGCCCATATCAACCTAAGAGGTAAAGTGAAACTTTAATTTAAAAAAAGACACTTATCTTTACTTTCCAAGATCTCTTGATCCCTCCGCAAACAGATTTCTGTAGTTCCCGTGCCATCCTAATTCTTCTTCTTTCCAGCACAGAGGAATCTGTGGGCGTCAACATCAATTTCAATGCATCAATCCCCCCCCTAAAAAAGTGTCTATCTCATGCATGAGCAGTGAGATCCGGGAAATGCCCTTCTGTACATGCGCAGAATGAGCAGCCTGAAGCTTCCTGGTTTCCCATTCAGTCTTTACTGCTGTGGCGGTAAAGATGGAGGGGGTCTTCCCCTTCTAACATAAAAAAAAGATATGAAAATTTTTTTTAAAAGATCCACCCTTTTATGCAATGTTAAAATGTCATAATAAGTCCTCTTTAACCTAACCTAACTGTTTCTCTACTGCCCAGTGATACTATCAGTCCCAGAACTGTCCGCTTTGAGGTCAGTGATGATATTGGATTTCTCTACCTCTCAAAGAGAGTATTTTTAATCCACAAAAAACTTTTTCCAAAGGGGCAACTGCAAACACTCACTGAAAGATAAAACAGCCTTCTTTAGAGAACCAGCCCCAGCGTTTGTCAGCGGTAAGGTCACCTTAGCTTAAAATATTGGTCAGACCATCCAGGAAGGAACCGAAAACATCAGAGTCAACATTCAGACCCCTAAAGCTCCTGAAGCTTATCTTTAACCCTAATATTCAATCTCAATTCATAAAATTTATACTTAGCTTTTTTATATGCATCCCATTAAGCCTTAGCTTTAATCCATGACTTTACCCCTTTACGTTCCAACCATACGCAAATGTTCACAGCTATGCAATTTTATACCCAATATCATACCAAAATCTCTAAAAAGACCTTTTAAGAGCGGTGTTTCCCAAATAGTCGGCACAAATACATCTTTTTATTTACATTATAGCTGACCTTTTCTATACTTACAGTTAACTTGGCTTTAATTTTACATCTACTTTGCTTAATGAGCTGTGCAATGTTTTAAAAATTCCCCTTTCACAAAATTATCATCCAGAAACAGATGGTCTTGCTGAGTGTTTTAATCAAATACTTACACAGATGTTGAAAAATTAATCATCAGTGAACCACAACACTGGGATAAATTGTAGAACATAGCTTATTCAGTGGATTGGGAGGGTCCAATCATCCACAGCATTCTCCCATATTGTAACTTTACAAAACCCAAGACTATGGCAGAATTAATTACTAAACACTAACAACACAAAATCTTTCATTGAGATTATTCTAATTAATGTCATGTTGATGCTAATACTAATACTTAGTTAAAAAGAGTTGTCCCTCTTAGGAGGAATAAGAACATAATTCAAGTTATGAAATTTCTGCAATAAACAGCATTAATACTTTGTTTTTTTTTTTAATATGCATTTAAGAAAGTTCTAGGGAGTAAAAACTTCAGGGCAATAACACATAATTTCAAGCATTACAATGCATTTTATAGGAGTCATTCAGGCCTGAATGGCCATAGTCATAGACAGAAGAACAAATAAAAAGAGGCCTATGGGAGTGACTAGATAAATATATAAATATAAATATATATATATTTAAGAGTACATACAACTAAGCAGATGGATTTGGAGTTAGAGTGAAAAGTCAATCTTGGGTAACCAAAGTTGGTAAAAGTGTACTGATTCTGATTGTAATTATTGTCCTATTTCAAGGTTATAATAAATTGTTACTCTGCTCTTGTGTTTATCTCATAGTGTCATTTTATGTACCCAGAGCTAGGTTATCCAGCAAGCGACCTCTCTTGTCCACATGTGTTCTTACAAGGATTGTATTTCTGCATGGTATCTCCACTGTCCTTGCTTGAAGTCCATATAAAGCATTCTTTCTAAATCAGGTTTCATGGAACCCTAGGTATCCTCCAGAAGTTGGCAAGGGTTTTATTGAGCTGTGGATGAATAACTTCCCACATGAATGGCTAACACCACTGGCCAAGTCATCATCTTGAAACCAAGGACCATTTTAGTTGTCTGTTAATGTATTCTGGCATTCTGACCACTAATGCATTGGGCCATTCTTCTTACTAACAACCAATGCAAATCGAATTTTGATTTATACTTACACCCAATAATTTTTTTTAGGGTTTCTTATGCGTAAAAGAGTTGAGAAAGAATGATATGAAGGGTATGGGGGGGGGGGGGGGTTGCTGGTTGGCATAGGGTTAGATAATTTGTGATTGTGTAAAGGGGCTTACTGGGTGTCTTCAGCAAGCTGCCATGGTGACTACCACATAAAAATTACCATAAAGGGGTAACATTGCCGAAAGGCAGTTAAACACTACTCACTAACATAAATTTTTATAGAATGCCTTCTATGTTGCATGCTTTTATTTAATATTGAAAATAGATAATTATCATAATAAAAAAATAAAGGAGTAGGAATTGGCTTTGGAATTGGGGGCACCATAAAGTGAAGAGTCAAAATTGAAGAAGTTATATACCTCCGGAACCCTGCATATAAGTAAAGTTCCACTTTCATGCAAAATTGTAGCCCATATGGCATTATAAAGCTTCAGTAATTGAGTTCCGCATAATGTGGAGCACAGGAGGTGTTTTCTGTTCTGAGTATTCATGTCAAGTGACTTTATGGTCCATCATATGTTTAATAAGCAACATATGATTAAGGTACTAGTCCATTGCTATATTACATGATCAAGGTATTAGAGATGAAATCTTGATCAGAAGTTTGGAAAACACTCAAAATATAATCCAAAAACACCTTCATCCATAAATTATCAGTAGTTCCAAGATGACCTCATCTTCGATCTTATGTATTAGATATCCTTTGAGTAAACTATTTTCTTTGGGAATATTTATGTTCCCCGATTTCATAGCAAATATAACACTGCCACCATCCCTAATATAGAGTTAGAGCCACAAGAAGCATAATATGGGACTTTAACGGCAGTTAATATAATAAAACATTACATTTTATTTACTTCATTCTAAAAACATGGTTTAAAATCATGCGTGACTTTTCCCTTATACCAAGATTCAGTGTCGGGGAATGGCGTCACACCTGGGTAGGCCGGACATCCGGTAGTCATAGAACGCAGTGTGCTAGGCTTGTGTCCCAGAGATCGGAAATCATCAGAAGCACGTGGCGGCGCCATGTTTTATGATATTATATGCCGTTTAAGTCCCATAATATGCTTCTTGTGACTCTAACTCTATTTTCTCAGGGAAACAAAACTTATGTTTTGGTCAAATGGGAAGGTTGAGTTATCACAAAACTCTGGAGAACAGGTCGTTTTCTCTTTGACTACCTCTCCAAGGCTTTTCCCCACCCATTATTAGTGTCCTTTCTCCTTACTGAAGGAAAAATTCCTGCAACCAAAGAATAGGACTTCTGTGGCACACTACTAGACGATAAGACAAGAATAATGAAAAACTTCCTTTAATGCTTAATGTACTGTAAGAGAAACAGATTTAGAAACTGAAAAAAAAAAAAATAATTTGAAAAAAAAAAAAATTGTAATGCAAACACAGAATATTATTTTTAGAGGTCAGCCCCTTAATGTTTTTTGTCTCTGATTTTTTCTCACTTCCCATTTGGTAAAAGGCAATCTCTGAACAGGGAAAGGATCGAAATCTCCCTAACAGAGCCCTCTATAGCAGTGAAACCTTATGGGAGGTTCTAACATTTTAATTGTTTTAACCTTTTTGATTATTTCATTGTTATTTATTAATAAACATTAAATTAAATAGAAGAAAAAATATTTGGGTATGGATATACAAATGTTGTACTTTTTTGTGTGGAAATGGCCCACTTCCTTTTAATTTGAGCCGTTCCAGGTATCATTGTAGCTTACGTAACAAGGCAGACAAGACAATCAATCATCATCAAGCTACATACAACAATGTAACATAATTTTTCTCCTTGTAGATTTAGTTTTATTGTGTTTAGATTCTGCAAATGAAGATCGTTGTTAAATGGCTTCCTAATATGGAGTGGGTGATAAATGTTCCTGTCTCGAACCTCAAAACTCCAAACTCATTGCATGGTCCCATTCCACTATTCACTCCATCAAGAAATTCTCACTACGTACATGTAGACTTAAAATCCTCCTAAAGAGGCCTGGAGAGATATTTAGGAGAAGATCACTTGCAGACAATTTCCAGTGTTCTTGGACCCCAGTAGTGTGTGGATGGTCCTGCTGTCAATCAACTCTTAGCTGATGTACTTAGTTTGCTAGGCTGGAATCATGTGAAATTGTACATCTTTCTGTTTTAAAAACAGTTTTTTGGTTTACACAGTTAAAAAAAGCTAGTGAAAGTAAAACCTGCATTAAGTAATTTTCTACTTTGTGTGAACTGACCCAAATCTAACTCAATTCTTGTACATGGCAGATCGATTTTCTCATCTCTACTAAGCACTAATGTTGACTTAATTTACATTAGAAAACCCAAGAGAGAGAGACAGTTTTTCAAGAAAACATTGTATTTTATATAATATATGCTTTCCTGGGTGCCTCACATCTCAGCTTTCATTAGTCTTTCCATATTTTAATGGTTCTGTAATTAAAGTGTAATTGGACATCTAAACGTTTGAATATTCATGGTTGTGCAGATACAGCAAAACAAGCAAAGTAACCTGAGGATATGAAGACTCACTAAGCTTTTCTTGTTCCAAGATTCTTGGTCTGCTGGTGCTAGTGCCTTATCACTGGCATGCACCTGTAGCTTACATGGTGTTGCTATAGTTAGGAGCAAAATAAACAAAGTTTTGTTCCAGGAGGTACATAATTGCACTGAAAAGTAATTGAAGGAAAATAGGCTTTCATTTGTTCTCCCTGATTACTGTCCACATAGATTTATAGGCTTTTTTTTACCTTTTCAAAGCCTAATTATTAGATCTTGGGTGTGTCCACTTTTAAGTCAGATTGTAATGGTTGCAGTGGCTATTGCCTTCCATAATGTACCTAGCATTCTTTAGGTGACGGGATAGGATATGGGTTGTCCAGCTAGAGGAGTGTCATTTTTAGAATAGTGAAAAGACACATGGGAAATAAAGCCCAGTGAGAGATTTCCTGAATTACAGATAGCTCATTACCCAGTACATATAGCATAGGGAGATCTGCACCCCAGAACACCCCATTACCAAATATTTATAATAAAAGTCGGCCGGCTTCGTGTGCGTGCGTGCGCGATGACGTTGGCACGTGTGCGGGAAATTCAAATTGAAACTTATTCATTCATTTTGTATTGGATTGGATACAGGAGTTTGTATTCAATCCAATACAAAATGAATAAATGAGTTTCAATTAAAAATAAATACAAAGTATGTATTTTGTATTGGATTGGATACAGGAATTTGTATTCAATCCAATACATAATGAGAGTTTTCAAACATTTTTTATATTCATTATATCTACTAGAACCCTGTTCGGACATATTTCTGTAAGTTACAGGTCTACAATTTAAAAAAAAAAACTTCATGAAAACCTGTAACGCTTTTGGTACAGAAATATTACCTATACTATATTACCTTACTTATTCTGCTATGATAATTACTATCAGAACACATATAACTCCAGAATAATATTACTATGCACACAATGGGCCTGATTTATTAAAGCTCTCCAAAGCTGGAGAGGATACACTTTCAGCAATGAAGTTGAGTGATCCAGCAATTCTTGAAGGATCTTGTCCAGGATTAAAAACATTTACTATCAAATATCAAATGATTTTCAGAAATCCAATCCAGATATGCTGGATCACCCGGGTTCACTGATGAAAGTGTATCCTCTCCAGCCTGGAGATAAATCAGGCTCATTGTATGGTACCAGTTAGTTGTTCACATCAATAGGCATAGCTAACTCTCTGCTATCCCTGTCATCTGAGGTCTACACCCAGCACATAGGGTTCACTCCATAAAATCCCTGCCACCAGTAATAAAAAAACTTCTAAACACCCATTTTCTATTTTCATATTTATATCATAAATTAAAGAGAGTGAGATGATTCATACCTCTTTACTGCAAACATTGCTTCAGTACATTCAGTACGTCATACCTCTCTATAAAACAC
This sequence comes from Pyxicephalus adspersus, assembly GCF_032062135.1. Lineage (NCBI taxonomy): Eukaryota > Metazoa > Chordata > Amphibia > Anura > Pyxicephalidae > Pyxicephalus > Pyxicephalus adspersus. The sequence continues at coordinate 147,382,816 of NC_092860.1, read as the reverse complement.
AGTACTTGATACTTTTGTATTTTATTCATTGCCTGACATATTGGTGTTAAATGCAAAGTGTAATATCTCCATAATAAAAACAGTGATTCATAAAAAATACAAAACACATAAAACATATTGTTCTCTGACTGACTAATATGATCATGAATCGAATGACACAAATAATAGTATGACTGCGGCAGGTCAGAGCCCTTTGACAGCAGCACCTTCTTTATACCCTCAGCCCAATAACGACCCCTGCGGTTATAGTGAAAATAGCCTCTCGGCTGTTAATTACAACTTCATAAGCATTCTTACACAAGGTCATCACATTAACCTGATACCATTACAACAATACAACTTTCAATATTCCAATGTAACCACACCATTTAAAGAAAAACTAAACTGAAAATTGTGAAAAAAAAATCAATTTACCTTCAATCCCGCAGGACAGTCCGATCGATTTGTGGGTGTCCTCCGTCGTCCCAGCCATCCGATCATCTGGAACACCTCCATATTTGTCTCTTCTTCTGTGTTCTTCAACCTACGTCACCCAACCCAGGCGCAAGATCGGGTGACATAGGATGGAAAAAAACTTGCTCATCTCGCTCCGCATGTGTGAGATCAGCAAATTTTTTTTTCTTTGCGTGAAAAGGCTCGGGCATGAGCAGAAGGAGGACCCAAGAGCTGATTGAGAATGAATGTGAGTGCAAAGCCTCACGGGATACCTACCTAGGTGATGGAGAATTAGGGGTGGTGCTGTACCCTTTTTTTTTTTTTTTAATAGGGTGAAAAAGGGTGTTGCACAAACAGAATTTTTACTTTACATTAAAGGGTTTTCTACCCTATTATCTCAAGTGACATTTCTGAGTTTAGGTACGCTTTAAGTTGCAGGTCATCGAAAGTATTACCTCTTTCCTCACCATTAACCAGGGATCTGCGCTTGATATACCAGACTCCAGGGGCAATTCTACTGCCTCAGGAATTATTTCAACTATGCATACTATCCCTAAACATATTACCACCCACTTGCTGACAACTTACACCATTTAGCAGTACAATAAATTTACTAAGATCTACAAAAACTGGATCAATGTATCAAACCGTTGTTCAATGCAACTTCATTGAAGTGTTATGCATACAATGGAGCCCACTCACCATTATATTTTTCTTAAAACCATTCTAAACTCTAATCTAAAAACTGTAAATCACACTGTGTTTTGAAATGTGGCCAATTTAGCACAATTGCCAGTTTCAGGCCTAGAAAATCAAAAATAATTTAATATTTTTTCTCTAATGCCTCCCCTGAGTCTTACATATGGACATCACATGTGTGCTTTACCCATCTTCCTTTATTGTACTCCATTAACCTAAACCAGGCTTTTTAAACCTTTTTACCATGGAGGAACCCTTTTTTTAGGTCCTGGGGAATCTCTCCTTTATTACTATTTCTCAGTAATACTACCCCAGTAAGTACTGTAGAGCAGAGCCCATAGAGAGGAGGAAGAAGCAGCACAAGGTATTCTGCTGTACAGGAGCATTGCAAAAGCAGGCTAGCCGAGTGATAGAAAGAAGCTTATGTATGTGCTAAATCACCTTTCACTGTCATAGCATGGGGTGGAAAGAAGTTCGGTAAAAAAAAACTTCAATTGCAGTAAAGAAAAGTCTCTTTTTTTGGCCCATGACGATTGCCAGAACTGGTTACATTTTAAAATTGGAAGAACCACTTTTATATATGTATTTCATCTGTGTACTGCGGAGATGCAGGTTTGAATACAAAATTGCCATAAAATCAAATACAACTCAAATGAGCAGCACAATATAAAACAAAAAGGGTGTGTTATAAACTATTTTTTTTATGGAATCAATCCCAACGTTTTTATGAACTATAACTTTATATTTTTCATAACAGAAGGCAAAAAAGGCTCTAGCTTGCTTTTTATTACGGAGGAAGTGTAAGGAGAGTAAAAGGATAAAAACAAACATGAACTTCTGCCTAAAGATCTGTTTTCAGCTCTGAGATCAATGTGTTTTCTTCTTACAAATTTCATGTAAAAAGTACTTTTTTTTTTTTTATCTCAGTCTCAGTCAGCACAACACAGGTAATTGATATCACCTCTCCTCTCATATGCACATATGCATCAAATCTTTGCCAAGGTAATTAGCAAGTAAAATATATTGAAGTGAGATATGGCATTAACAGCTTGCCTGACATGTGTTCCAAATTTACTGTATGCACTCCTGATAAAAACCACAAATAGCTTGATATTGAATGATGGTAAAGGATTATTTAAGATATTGTGATTTATTTTGTGCATAAAGATGAGTAACTCAATTATCCAGGTTCAGGGTTAGCAGCAGACTGGACCGATTCTTAGCCAACAGAACATCACCTTATCTACCTGACTTGGCTGATGTTTACTTTCTTCCTACTTAAATATCAGACGTTCCATTATATTATTGTGATAAGACTGCTTATATTGAATATATATGCTCCATCAGGTTTCAATACAAATATAACAGAAAGTATCTGATATATGGGCTACCACGATGGCTGCTGCCCTATATTGTGAGCATTTAATGCCTTTTTATAAGTCTTTTTTATGAATGCTATGGGTCCTCGGACCATCGTTATAAGTTTATTAATTTTTCTCTATTTTCTATTTCAGAAAATATGGTGCACTAAATGTTCATTTTGATATTTAGTGAATTTCCTGTCCTTTGGTCCAACTAGTTGTAACCATTACAGTTTTCTGCTACCCATGTTTTCTAGCGTCTAGCTCTGATTTCACATATTTACGTTTCCTGTGTTTTGCAAATCGTTTTGTGTGGAAATATTTGTACGTTTGTGGTTATTACTTACGTTGGCTGTTCTGGATAAATATAGTCCTCTGAGAAGTAATGATGAAAGGTTGAGACTGATTATTTGGGTGTTTGGAGGTCAAACAATGTGAGAATTTCCAGTATTAGAACAGTAATACTGTGCAAATAATTTAATTTGCTTTGATTAACATATTGGGATTTTGTCAAATAATCTGTTGAAAGAAAATTGGTACATTGGCCCAATAGGTCGCGTATTGGATCAGTTATAGTAATATTTTCAATGACAGGTATAGCATAGGGCTTAGCAAATCCAATTGGTGGATAATGACAACTACAGCATGCAGCCCAGCAAAATTAGCTGGCAGTTGATAACAGATACCCTTAGCAGCTTGGGAGAGCAAGTGTATTATAAGGAAGATCCTAAGCACCAAATACAATTGATGATCATCAGTGATGTTCAGCTTTATACTAGGCAAGTCAAAAGACCAATATTTGGGTGGAATGTGACATGGATTGAAAGCTGAGCAACAAGCCTAGTCCAAGTCGCTGCCATATACACTGCATAGCACTGGCTGTGGCATTCTGTACACTGTTGTATGTTACATAGTACTGCCGGTTTTAGTCTATACACACTTTTTCTTTTAACATTCAGCACTATACAGTAAATAGTCCTGACCTCTGCACTGTATATGCCACATAGTCTGAACTGTCCCACTCTCTATGACAGTGTCCTACCAGAGCAGTCTTTACGCTAAGTTGAATGTTACAAAGTGTTTTCATCTAACCAATCCTTAGTGGCTAAGTAGTCTCCAACTATTTTGAAAAAGTTCTTTGTTAAGGTAGACCAAGGCTACCTACCATGTGCAATATTTGTCGTTGGAAAGGATCTTCCACAATCCTTTCCAACAAAAAAATGCATTACATACAGCACCATTCTATTCTATGGAGAGGAGAGGGGGAGAACGGGGAACTCTCTCCCCTTCACTTCATTATGATTGTTCCTCACCCGTGGGTCCTGGACAGTCCTTTGGGCAAGTGCTGTACACACGCCAGATTCTAGTCCATCATCCTTTAGCCGATTATCGAGCGAGAACCATCTGACGTGTGTACGTAGCTTTAGACCTTATGTTAGCTCTTTATCTTCTTGCTTTGTGCAGAACATTATATGAAATGGATGAGTTATTTTTGTCATTTTGTTTAATTGATTTATTAAAGGTCTCCAAGACTGCAGAAGAATATTATTAGAATTATTAGAATACCTGGGTGGTCAAGCAAACTTGGGATGGATTTCTTAAAAATCATTTGCTATTAGTTGACAAATGTTTTCAATCCTAGACCAAGTCTATGCCAGGTTTGCTGTATCCCCCAGGTTCTCCCATGATAGTCTGTTTTCTCCAGTCTTGGAGAAATTTAATATTTTGGTTTATTGTGTCTGACCTAAAGGGCCAGATTTTGAAGTATTGGGGGAATAAATTGTCAGCATGCCACAGGTCTTGTAGAAATGTCTACATTTTTGATTCAATGTATCACATCACACAAAACAGTTTAATTTATCTAGGCTACCATCCTCATGTGTCTGATGAAAGGGTCCTGTTTGGCCCCAAACTGTGTCTGTGAAACTGATACATTAATTAAAGTTGAACTGAGTCCATCCCCCTCAATATATACATAGTTCCTAATACAATTCCTAATGCAAACTGCATTCTTACCTGTAGGGAAATCTTAACATATATTGTTGAGGAAACTTTGCCTATACATGCATTTAAGGGCTTATTTCTCCAATTGCAATGTGCTAATGAAAGTGTGTTAGTGTACTTTGCATTAGAGCATCCTATTGAAAATAAATGAACGACCAACACACTCCAACATACTGAAAAAAGCCCATGACTCCTTTTCTTCATATAACACAAGGCAAGCTTTTGGCAACCTACAACACATTGCCTTAAAGCATTGTGTTGGCATTTAAAATGTTAAAATCATAACTTACAAACCAAATATATTTAAGATTTTAAGTGAATGACATTTTAAACAGCAGATACAGATAGCTGCAATGCTAGTATACCTCTGATACTTCTGATCTCTTTGTAAATAACAAAACGAGAAGCCTGTTTGCTGGAGCCAATTACAGCAAACATCTAATATCAATAATTCATATTGTGTGTTTACTGGTGTAAGACCTGAAACGCAGAGGAGAATGTATATATAGAGGAATGAATTCAGATTTGTGCTCCCTGCTCATTAAAATACATTTAATTATGAATCTTGTGTGTTTGTTACCCATGCATCCATTTTGTAACAATGTGATCATAGTATCTTGTGAATCCTTTGTAAATATATATATATATATATATATATATATATATAGTGTTAATTAAAAAATGAAACAATAAAATAAAAAATGAAAATAAACTCTAAGGACAAAGAGAATAAAAAGGATAGAAAGATAGAAGGTGATAGAGCGACTCAGGAAACTGCCAACGTATTAAGCTGCAAATTTAACAAACCTAGAGATCCGAGGTACAAGCGACAAAGAAGATTTCATTTGTTTTATTTGTCTTGAGCAGGAAATAGGCCCAGATGATATTGGTAGGAACATTTTGCTCTGGAGTTTAATAATGAGTAGATGTTGCAGCATACTGAGGGGGAAAAATTGACAATGTTATTATAGACATCAAAATATGAGCTACCAATATTATCATGCACAGTTTGGTATAATATTATTCAGGTTCTCATTGTTGTGGGGCATTTCTTCTATTACCTCCTGTGGTGTCATAAAAAATGCCACCTGCACTAATTTCTTTTGAGTTCATTTTACAATGCCGGATAAACAGGCATTCCACCACACTTGCGGGAATAATTATATACTTCTGCACCTGGTCAATCATTCAATCGTGTGCACCAAAACATTCTGTCTAATTTTCCTTGTGTATGATTGAGTATTTCAGTGAATTTTGACTACTTTGTTTCACCTCACTAAGATAAGTGGAAACTCACTTTGAAAGTAAAAAGGCTTAAAGTGTAACTATACAAAAATTGTTGGAAACTCACTTTGAAAGTAAAAAAGCTTAAAGTGTAACTATACAAAAATTGTGACCAGGCAGATTCTTATTGTAAAAGGGACAGACAGTGTCCGTTCTGCAATAAAACACACTTACCTGCCTCTTTACAATATTCTTTTCATAATATCTTATTCTTAGCGTGGACAGCTCAGAGTAGGATGTCAGGATATGCTAGGTACCTTGCCGGAGTTGAATTAATTCCCACCAGGTCAATAAAGAAAGGAAAAGTTCTGACACCTGGAAAGGAGTAGAAGAAGATGGTCGGTGCCTGGGATGAGCTTGGACAAGTGAAATTAAATAAAAAATTGTGATCAGGCATGTAGGCTTATTTTATTGCTGGAGGAACATTACCTGTCCCTTCTTTGGTAAATGACCTACCTGGTTGCAGTTTGTTTGGATACTTTAGTCTTGTCTTAAGTCAATCAGGGCCATTTATAGGACATTGCAATGGGCAACATCACTGAATATTATGAGGCTCCGAGTACAATTATTGGATTTATATAGCACCAGCATATTACGTAGTACTTGTAGCACTGTTTCTCAGAAGGGATGACAATCTAATGTCCCTACCATTGTCATATGTCAATAACACAGACTAAGGCCAATTTTTTGGGGGAAGTCAATTAACCTTATCACATGTTTAAGTGGGAGGAAACCAAAGTGCCAGAGGAAACCCACACAAACATGGGGATAACAGATAAACTCAATGCAACTAATGTCCAAGAAGAGATTTGAGCCTGGGACCCTGACGCTGCAAAGGAAAGAGTGCTAGCTCCCGGAGTCACGGTATGTTCATGAGGTTGGTATATTTGTTTAATACATGCAAAACAATGTAAAAAATGGTAATCCCACTGGAATTAGAATATCTGAATAGGCATGCCAAGTTTACCTCTGTGAAATACATTATACTACCTAGCTATATTTTGAAGAAGAGGAGATATTGAAGTTTTTTATACAATACAGTGTGTGTGTGGGGGGGTGACTCTAACAATCATGTCAGTAATAGATCTGCCAACCCCATAATAAATCAAAATGAAGAAATAATGAGAAAAGACTGGGGTTTACTTGGCAAAACAATATATTCAAATATATTCATTTATATAACATCCAAAGTGTAAATAACAATAAGGATCAATTACAAAAACAAAAAGAAGTGATATAAAAGACATTCAGTCTAAGGCATCCCTGAACCACTATAGGCAGGGAAATCCTTTGCTTACTAGACAATCAGTTGTCTGACTAAGAGTTGCAACAAGTGTAGAAAGGAGGCTCAGTTTTGTCCAGCCAGACGCGTTTCTCCAGAAGGCTTCTTCAGGGGATAGAGGTAGAGAGTCAGAGCAATCAATACACAAAATGACATGCAGAAGCGGTATGAACTGGTGGTGGGAAGGAAAAGAACGCAATATCCCTATCAAACCCGAGATGCAAGAACCAGTCTCCTGGGTTGTTTAACCCATGATATGACAAAATGCTTCCAAGCCGATAAATTCAAAGAAAAAACAACAATATGCCAGGTTCAAAAAGACAAAATCCTTAGGTCAAACCACATCTCGGCTTTGATAGGGTTATTGCATTCTTTTTCTTCCCACCACCAGTTCATACCACTTCTCCATGTCATTTTGTGTACTGATTGTTCTGACTCTCTACGTATATCCCCTGAAGAAGCCTTCTGGCGTAACGTGTCGGGCAAGATAAATAAATAATGCAGGCACCTAATCTAAGGGCTGATAAGTCTGTTTTGTACTGAGAATATTAATATTGAAAGAATTATTATTATTGTTACCTAAAATTGCTTATGTTGGGTTTAAAGCTAACTTGTAGGAAAACTGTGAGCTACTGGCTGGTTGTATTTAAAGGACAGGAACACTAGCTCATCTCCACCTGCCACCTGCAAACCCAATAATGACATTACTTTCAAAATTGTAACCAATGCAAGTCTTGGGCTGTAAGCCCGGACAGGTTTTTTGAACCTTCCAGTCCTCCCAAGTATCCGGGTTGATTCGTATTTTGCAAACACTGCACTGAATCTAATTTAAATATACTTAAAATTTTAAAATTCTTTACATCTGAAATGGTGCTCTTTTGAATGCATTCCATTACTTGTTGATGATAAATAGTCAAATAAAAGGGATACAAATTTCTCACAAGCAGATTCCTTCCAACACTCATTTATTTTTCACACTTGACCAAAATATCTGTTTAGAACAAGAAAGTGAATGCAATTTATTTTTTCTAACTGTAGATTGTATTTTTTTTCCCAAATTGAGTATACTAAGCGTGCAGTGTAGGGATTTCTCTCTGTATATATTATTTTGATTACAATTATTTTTAGCAGGAACATTGCTCGCCTGTATTAAAGAAAAATTATCCGACAAATTGATAAGAAAGTCCTCATAAATATTGCTGTAGCTTTCATTCAATTACAATTTGTATTTAATTACCAAAGTTTAAATGTAATTAAAAAAATTACAAACTTTTAAATAATATTTCATTATAAATATTAATGTACTGTGAATTTTATTGGACTCTTTATAATTAAAAATAGAGATTAAACTCTTATTTTATAATAGTCTTTGTTTAGTTTTATTTATCTTCTAGATGCATCTGACTGTATATTAAAACGATCGTATAAATTACTAATTAAGAATTTCTTTGAACAATTATTAGTGATGCATCATAGCAACTTAATGTATTAGTAAGATTCTAGTATATATTTAGTTATGTTTGAGCACAGCTAGTTCTATTGAACATTGAGCCTGATTTTTTACAGTTTGCAAGACTGAAGAAGATAGACTATCATGTGAAATTCTTGTTGACCCAGCAAGCTCATGTACTATTATTTGGCAAATATTTTAGACATAGGTCCTCTCATTATAGTTTATCTTCTCCTTTCTTGAAGAGCTTTGATAAATCAGGCCCATTGTTTTCATCATTTTCCATTGGGCCTTCCTTGGTTGATGTTGCTCGCCCTTTAGCCTGGGTATTGTTGGCCCTTTTGACAAATGTAGAAAAACATAAAGGGATTTTTAAAAAATGGGAACTATTTGTATACTTTCCAAACGCGTATCTCCTATCCATCATGCAAAATTCATGGGACATCTAAGGTATGTATGGTCCTTCTGTCCTGTTGTCCCTCTTCTCCTTGCAGTAGCCAGATACTCCTGGCTTTAAATATGAAAGCTGGGAGTTGTGAGTAAAAAGTCTAGCAACTTCGGTCAAAAAACAGCCTACCACACAGTGTGTAATTCTGATGTTTGGATTTTGCAATTTGCCAGGACGCTTTGCTTGTGTTACGGGTTGCTCTACGACAAGTGGCAAAAGATAACCTAAGGCATGGGCCCTGATGTATTGAAGCTCTCCAAGGCTGGAAAAGATACACTTTCATCAGTTAAGCTGAGTGATCTGCAAAACCTGGAACAGATCTGGTCCAGGATTAAAAACATTTGTTAACAAATAGCAAATGACTTTTAGGAAATTTATTCCAGGTTTGCCGGATCATCCAGCTTCACTAATGAAACTGTATACTCTCCGGGCTTGGAGAGTTTTAATAAATCAAGTCTTTGGAATCTATGTGGCTCCTGGTCTCCAGGAGAGCACCCCAAGGGTATTGTTGAGGCAGGGACCCTAGTGGGCACTAGACTACTTTGCTGCCAAGAGGTCACCCGGTTGCAGCTCCTCGACTTTTCTCACCACAGGTGACAGAAATCAGACTGCTTCAGAGTAGGAATTGCAAACAGGAACACAGTAAGTAGGTAAACAGGCTAAGGTCTGGGCAGGCAGTAATCATAGGCAAAGTTGAGGTCAAAATCCAGAATACCAGAAATGAGAACACACTGGCAGAATAGCTGATAACAAACTGAAGATCCAACAGCCAGAAGCTGGAACTAGAGAAGTTTAAATATAGCTAGCAGCCCATAGCAGGACCATGTCCAGGAACTGCTGGCTGTAGGAGATACCCTGTAATCCCCTCTATCTGTGTATTTTGGGCCATGAATGCAGAAACTGATGGAATGAGTTTAACTAAAGGGATTGGGGGGATGCTGTAAACTGGTAAACAAACGATCCCCGTGCAAAGTTTGGTTCTATTAGATTAGAACAGTCCTGTTGTTCGAGCTAACTTCAGTAGGCAAACTACTGTCAAAAAAAAAAGGGCATGAAGAATTGACATTGCCTTAAAGAACATTAACCAATACAAAAATCAAGAATCGTGGTAAAGTATATTAGTAAACTTACTGAAACTTATTTTTAGGGTGGTTGTTATTTATAATATTGTTAATAATTACAATACACCTAATTGGTACCACCAGGTACTATGTTATCCCAGTTAAAAACTGTGCAGTATTTTTAGAAACTTGATTTTATCTTATCAGGAATATGAATAAATATGCTATTGAGTTGTTTTTTGTTTTTTTTTTAATTAATTATTCTCCATGGAGGAATAGAGATACACCAAAGGTAATACACTTTCATTTATAAAATCTTATATGTGTCAAGCACACCAACATATGAAAAAGCTTCATTTAACTTAGCTTCAAGCTTTGCATTTGTAAATGTAAGAGTGAGTTTCTAGCCACAGTATATCACCTGTCACCCTAAAATTAATGCAACACGACATTCTTTTTCCAAGGGATTGAAGGATTCTTTGGGAGCCCAAAGCTCTGGCATTTTAAAGTAACATGCAGATCACTTAAACAAGACCTGACACATTTTAATTCTAATTGCATTTTAAAATCAAATATGTGTGGGTAAATACATCCAAGACACGCCTGGGGCAAACTAGAAGTGTACATTTCAATTTATAAAATTCAGCTACAAAGCTTGAAAAATGCCTTGGTGCTGTCTTGGTATTTTATTGCTACTATGTGCATGTCATTGTCACTGGTCGTCGATGTTTAAATATTGCAAAGGTAATGGAAGACTATAACTACATCTTTACATAACAAAAAAAATAAAATTTCAGATCTCATTAATCGAAGAAATGGAAACACAGCCAAATGTATCCTATATACTTAGTACATTTTTTTGGGGTGCTTGGGACAAGTGAACCTTTAACCTGCATGTGTATGCTGGGTTGTTCGGTATAATAGTAGCATTATGACATTAGCACTTACAGATTTGTTCTACCACAATTCAAAACTATTGTTAGAAACCTACTGCCCGTGTCTACCTTTTGTCCTTTATGCTTTTCCTTCTTACCTGCAGGTCGGTCTGGCTTTCATTGATGCAAACACCTTTTCTGTGGTCGTGTTGAGATCAGTTTAACTGTTTACCCCCTAATACTTTCCTAAAAGGACTCTCATTCACAGTCTAGTTTCCTATTGTAGTGTTTGGATGCCTGCCACTGGGGTCTATGTTTTCCTGGTGACCTCTATATTATATCGTTGTCACAACCCTTTTTATCCTGTTTTTAGGGTGTCTGTAGTTCCCCATACATTGAATATATTTTTCCCTTGCCTGTGACCCAAAATCTGTTCCTCTCCTGGGTATTGTCTGTTCTATTTTTGCCTAGACCCTGTCACCTGACTCTGTCCTAAATCCTTGATTCTGTTTGCTTCTACCACTGGACGGTTGGTCCTCTTGGCTCTAACTTACCTTACTAGAAAGCCTACTGCTCTGACCTTGGATTTGGTATCGACTTAATGAACTCTTAAGCTTGTAATCCCATGCAAGACCTAACCTACCTACCTTTACAGTCCATAGTCCTTTTCTTGCCTTCATGGGGGGTCACAAGTTAAGGCGTGTCAATTGGAGCTTCTGATATTATGGTATGTACATTGGTGGCAATAACTGTTTGCTGTGTATGTGGTCTTCTGACCATATGAGAGACCTTACCATGATGTCAGGTTAACTGACCTAAACTGATTCAACCATGAGTATATTCATGTATTATTCTAGTGTGGGATATTACATTGCAAGCAATTATAGAGTCTGTAAATGTTTTAATTGAGCCAGGTCATGGTATAGCTAGTAGTAGTTGGTCAAATAACTTAACTTGCATTTTAATATTGAATATATTTCTATGTTCATCCAAGTGGCCTTCCTTGGTTCATCTGTGTTGGGAACTTACCTCAGGATTATTACACACATGGGTGACTCTATTAGCCTAAACTGTATCTCACCCGGGTATTTTATTTATTCTGGTATTTTATTTATTTTATTCTGTTTTCTTGTTGCAGATTTTCTGTCACTTCCTACCTGGTGAAGTCACAAATAAGTAAGGACACTGGTTAGCACCAAGAATTCAACAAGGGAATTATCCTTTCCCCCTAAAAAAGTTCAAAGGGTACATTTTTTATTATTATTTTTAGTATTATTAATAATACTAATAATAATAATAATAATAATAAAAAACAGGATTTATATGGCGCCAACATATTACGCAGTGTTGTACATTAAATAGGTGTAGTTAATGACAGACAGATACAATCAGTGACTCAGGAGGAGGAGAAGACCCTGCCCCGAAGAGCTTATACATGTGTATATACATGTGTATACATATGTATACACTTTTTTTTCAAAGCCTTTGGTTTCTGGAAACTTAGATCTCCATTGTCCAAGACAGAAAATAATGTATGAAAGTTTGAACTAACCTAAATAATCAAGTTGGTACCATAAATTTATGTGACAGGTGTGAATTCTTTAACATACATGACTGTATCAAGAGGGGAAAATGTAAAATCAATGTTAAGTAAGAGATAGTTAGTTGCTGTCAAAGACCACAAGATTTCTGGGTTGTTTTATTCAGTTTCACACAATGTGTTATAGTCAATTATGTTGTAGAAAAAGTGATGTAAAGGTTTTATGGTGTTTTTTTAAGGGGAAAATGGTTTCTGGGGTCTTGATCTTGTTTTCATGCAAAAGAAAAAAAAAAGAAATTTGACCAAGCACCATAATGAGGGAAATTGAAGGCCCTTTCACACCTACAGGGAACGATAATATTCTTCCACATGTTCATCTGCAGTCCCAGCCATTGCCACTAAAGTTGTAAACCATTTTGTGCATATGGCTGCATGCAGCTGCCTTGGCATGCAGCGCAGTTCCAGGAAGCAATACTTTACTTTTGGGTACATGGCTGCTTTTGGAAAAACAGCACAAAGCACAACCAAAGTGTATGCAAATGTGTTACCTACTGTGCAAATCAGCAATTTGTTAGGTAACCATGAGTGGCCAACCACTGGTTTTCTACAGCAGGTTTGAAAGGGGCATAAGAATTTCCACTTTCATGAAATCGGTTTGCTTGTCCACAATGGTGAAAAGTTTTCTTCAGCATTATAAAATAGAGTAAATATACAGACTGACATGAGTGGTTCAACATTCCCTATAAAAAGTAATCATTGTCAATATTATATATATTAGAAAAAAAAAGGAATTTGTATAGATCATTATACCTGTATGGTTTTATTGCAGATCGGTCTTGTTGTTGTAGGCTATGTATAGGTTTTTTTTATCATCTGTGTGAAAATTATGCATTGGTTGATTCACATAGGGGGTCGCAATACATTATTAATTCTAAAGCCTTATTTTAATTGTTGATTTAGTTTAAATGATGATTACCAATTTTGTGTACTATTACATAGTTAATGATCATTTACTACCATAAATAAACATATCTTACAATATACAGCTACGAATAAATAATGCATGAAACAAAAACATAATGTAAACAATATTTTTAATCAAGCATGAACTGAGAAAAATGATTAAAAACATTTCTTAGAAACATCCCTAATAAAAAAAAACTACCAATTAAGACAACCAGCAGTAAATGTATCATCTCTAAGTGCAATAAAATAATATGGGATAGCATAAAATATAATTAAAGAAAAACATCTAAACTGTACTTACAAAAAAAAATTAGTAAGTACAGTTAGAGATGAGTTGAATGAATTGTTAGATACTAGAGCAGCCTTTCTCAACCTTTTAATTTACATAGGAGAATCCCTTAACTTTCATATCTTTAGATATCTAATTTTCAGATCCTTGGTGTTACTCTTGTCGCCCATGTCTCAAGGAAATCTTACCAACCTAACAGAACCCTGGTTGAGAAACAGTGGTCTAGAGTTTTACAAATAAATAAAAAGGTTTTGTTTAAGGAAATCTCCAAAATAAAGAGAATATGACTGTTTGTTTAGTAATATACTACTCCTAATAAAATAATTATATAATTTTTTTTATTAAAAAATGTTTTACCTAGCTCTGTGAAATGGGAATGGGTCAAAAAGATCATAGATCTAGATCATAGAAGGTAGGGATGGAGGATCATAGAAGGTAGGGATGGAGGATAGTATTATGGAGAATAGTAATAATTGAACATTACCTGGTTTGTAGAACCTGAACTTACACTTAATTAAAAGAGTGCCATGTGTTATGAGATAGGAGCCCCACTTTAGGCCAGTTTTGACTCAGAATTGAGGACAATCCTGAATCCCTCAGACACTTACCTTTCCTTCCACAGCTCTTCTTTCCGGAGCTGAGGAATCACTAGGGGCCGCCATGTTCATCCTTCTTCTCCCAGCTTCTGCTTCTTTCACCTGTTCTTGAACTGTGCATGCCTGAGATGGGCACTTTTTTCATTATGGGAAAAAACCCTTTCTGAGCATGCCCGATATTGGGCATGCACAGAAGAAGCAGCCCACAGCTTCATGGGATACGTGATGTAGACACCCTAGGAGGCTCTGGGTTTCCATTCAGTCTTTACGCCACGGTGGTAAGGAAAGAAGGGGTGCGGACCTCCCGTTTTTAAAAAAAAAGTAAAATAGAAAAAAAAAAATACATTATTTTTTTTTTTATAAAAGACTTTTCTACCCTCATGTACCCTTGTTGTGGTGATAGGTCTGCTTTACCAGTACAGCACCCCAGGGGTGGACATAGGAAGGTGCAATATGTGCCACTGCATGAGAGCCCCTTATCCTTCTCAGCCAACAAGGGCTACCACTGCCCCCAGGTCACCAGTAAGGGCCAAGTTCTGAACAGGGGCCCAGTGTTAGTATGTTTGCCACTGCAGAACCCCATACCATTTAACCCTACGCTACTCCACCTGATTTACAATAGGTACAATCTTGGAAATATGTAATTATAAGTGTAAGTCTGTTTAAAAACAATGGGAGCATATTGGCTGGTAGTTGTTAACAGGTGAGAATTTTCCCTTATCTTAGTGAATAAAGGAAACAACTTAAAAATGTACTTTGTAAAGAATACCTTATCAAGTTCCAGAAACATTTATGAAAACATGATTTTTTTACTCACATAGGATTAAACGATTGAAGCCAGTACAACCTCACCCTATTTTCTAAGCTTAGTACATTTTCTCCTTGTTAGGTGCTTTTTAATTTTTTTTACACTCATTGTAAATGTTAGATGTAGTTTGCATGTTTTTGATGCAATAAAACTAGACATGTGCTGTATATACTCAAATATAAACCAACTGTTTTCTACCTGAAATGACAGGAAACTTAAATTTCAAGTATAAACTTAGGGCACACTCCTCAGATGGCAAAAGTTTGTTTTACACATCACATAAGGGCACAGCATTATTTAGTGATCCAAGAATAAACCGAGATTCATTTTCTACTAGTATTTTTTCATTTTCTACTAGGGAAAATATCTTAATTTATACTTGAGTATGTATGGTAGTATATGTATATGGTTTATCAAGTATTTAAAGTTTTTTATTATAAAATACATCAAAGATCCACACCTACAGTTCATCTCCAATGTGCAGATGTACATCATGTGAATATTTATGTAAATAATTCAAACATATGTAGATGAAATCACAAAGAGAAATGTGTTTTTCTTTAAATATTTGAAGTGAATATTGACACAGATTATTTTGTAAAGATGATCGACTATTAGCAGATTTTTCTTTAAATTTTGAACACAAATACATTGTTCCTGGTTCATTGTGAATATTAAACTAGGTGGATTTTAATATTACTGCCTAACTAAGACAAATCATGGCACACACAATGCAAAATTACAAACATCAGCTTCCAGCCCCCCAAAGATTTTTTCCTTCAGTTATGAGCTATTACAAGTCATTATCTACCATATGCTATTTTTCTAAAGGCAACAATTTCATTTACTATATTTTACATGTTTAGTTATGTTTGAAATCAAATCAAGCTGGTGTATTTTTCATTTGCTATGACAACGGTAAAATACCCATGGGATATGCCATGTCACGGGATGGCAATAGTTGCATTACATTATGTGTTTATTTGAGAACAGAGCCCCAGTTAGGAGTTTTCATACACTTAGTGATAGTCAATACCAGAATTTTAAAGTATTTTTCCCCTTGAAATGCTTTTTACAAAGCAGGGATATTATATCCTTACTAAAAGCTTTTTATTTGGAAATATGTCCGCGTGGGGGGGGGGGGTATGGCAGATGAAAAGACCCTTGCATTGGCGGCTTGTGGACATATTGTTCTTTTGCAGTGGTGCTCAAAATCCACAGAAAGCTAAAAATCTTGTTAATGACCTGCAGCTCATTTTCCCAAATGGTAATGACACTATTAAATGGGAGGTCATTCAGCCACAGCTCAAGGAACCCCTAACATCCTTGGAAAGGTCTGAAGGATTTCATGGTACCCTGGTTGAGAATGGTCAAAATATTGGCTAAGGATTTAAAGTAGCTGAAAGTAGCTTGTATTGTATGTACTGTTTGTGTTCATCACATGTAATATTCATGCACAAGTGTCAATAGGCTTCATACTATTTTATAGTAATGGTTGTAAAGTGATATTTGTAATCTCAACATTATCAATAGAAGCCATTCTTTGGACAATTTTTGGAAAAAACTTAGAAAAAGTTGATAAACAAAAAATGTTAAAGGGATGATTGTTGTTTCACATCATTGGATCTTTTGACAGAGACAGACATCATCAAGATGTCGTCAGCTTACCTGGATGATCCCAAGGTTGCTCCATGCCATCCAGCCATCCGAGTCCCATGCCAGTCTCAAAAAAAGCAGGGATGTGTGCAGCCTTTCACCTCTCTGAGTGATAAAAGGAGGGTGGTGGGTACCAGATTATATTAGCCTCTATTGTACAGTTGTACAGCTGTGATTTTGTAAGGAAGGTCAGCATGGGTCTTTACACAGCTTTGTCTTACCTTATGTACAGGAGGATGGCGCCATTTTCCATATTACATTTACAGATAGCAGTATAAATACAGCACCATCCTCTTTCCACTGCTCTCCATCTGATTCCAAATAGATTCCAAATAGAAAGAGCAGAAACAGAGTGATCCATTCATCTCTCTGCTCCCCCGGCTTACCGAATTTCTTGCTTACCGAAATTGTAAGCGAGAATGGCCGGTGTAAATTCACCAATCGAGCTCGAAATAAAAGAAAAAAAAAGTGCGGGCTGTGCTAATCAATGAATGCAGCGCCGGCTGCATTCATTGATCAGCTTAGTGTGCAATCCCCAGCACTAGGGGTTTAATGAGGAAAAGTCTCCCCATTCAAAACCTCTAGTGCCGTGGATCACACTAGAGGTTTTGAATGGGAAGACTTGTCCCCATTTAACCTCTAGTGCCAGGGATCACAAACAGGATTCCCAGGGCTGCAAGAATGATTGCAGCCTTGAGAATCCACTGCGATCCCAGGACACTAGAGGTTAAAAAACCTCTAAAGCCCTGGGATCGCAGTCGAAAACTATTGGAGAAATGTTTACAAAATTAGGTTGATTTTCATCATGTAATAAATTTGCATTAGTAACTTTGTAAGTTAATTGCAAAACCCTTAAGCATTGTATTTTCATAAAAAAACAAGGGTAATGGTGTGCTAGAGGAGGTTTCATTTAGGAAAACAATAGCTGGAAAACATGTATTTCAAGATCCTGCCACGGTAATTGCAAAACCTTTAAACATATTTTCTTGACAATTGCTTGGAAGGGGGCATGGGGACATATGGGAATATGCCTCAAGTAAAACATAAATGAAAAGTCACTGTGGGCTTTACTTTTAAAACGGGGAATATGCCATTACTTTGTGGGAATCGTCCACGTCCATGTGTTTCAATTGCAGTAATAGACTCCCACCAGGAAGCAAACTTGTTTTCTGGAATGTCAGATTCCTTGTTTTATAAATAGAGCCCTTTCAAAGCCCCTGAACATGTACTGGAAGGGGAGGCAAAGAGAACATGTCCCAAGTAAAAAATGTAATGTTCCAGTAAATATTAATCATGCTACCGGAATTTTTAAGTTAAATACAAACCTTTAGTAAACATAGTATTGTCACCAAAATGACTAAGGGGATAAGGTGAGCTTTAGGACCTTGTTCCAAGTGGAAAAATGTAAAAAGAATGTAGTTTTTCATGAAATAAAGTTTTAAATGATATTTAGAAAAATACAGTAAGGGTTAATTTGCATCAGAATGTAATTTAATAAAATCGCAATACTATAATATCTACAACACTTTTTTTTACTGTAATTTGGAAATTGCTACTGTTTTTCTAAATTTCTAAAAATGTATCTACCGCTTCTGGTTCCTTAAAACAATTATAGCTTTATCAAATACACAAATTTTATAGTTACAAGGTTGGGGGGTTTCCTAAAGCTGTGTATAATTCAAGTATAATGAAATCAGATTTTAAAATTATTAATTAATATTTATTGAAAAAAAAGGAACTCATATACAGTTTGAAGCTTAAATGTTAATACATTTTTTGTAAAGTTGTTTGTAAAAATTAAATGATTTCTCTGTTTTCTTTACTATCCCCTTGCTTCTGCTATTTGCCAGCCCTCCCGAGTCCTCCCTATCCCACCACTACCACAATTATGTCATCTAATACAATTCTAACAAGAAAAATTTAAGCAAGACTGTAAATTTGCAGTTATTAATTTATAGAGCTATGTGGCCCTGTCTTGCCACCACCTAAGGGTTTCTCTTTAGGAGTCTCATAACTTCATTGACAGCAAACGTATCACAGCCTGAACTAAAAATCCCATCACAAGGCAAATATGTAAATCAAAAAGTAATATTTGTTATAACATGAAAGAGTCTTTAACAGAAAGTGTAATATAATGACAATACAAGTAATAATCCGTTAATGTTGTCATAAATTTAATGACATCACGATAATAATCCAATTTTTTTTATTAAGGAGAGTAAATTAAAAATGTATTCATTAAAATGTTACTCCACAGGCAATGAAGCAGGCCGCCTTTTATTAAACTAAAAGTCATAAAAATTAATTTTCCTCCTAGAATGACAACTGAAACATGTGTGAAGATTTATATCTGAAATTCATAAATGTTAATGTCCCATTGAAAAACAGAGAGCAAGCGCTAAAAACATATTAAAGTGAGCCATGTTCACATAAGAAAATACAAATGGAGATCAGGAAATGTTGGCCAGATGTTGCTTATTTTCTGGGATTGTCCCATGTCATGAAGATTTATATACATTTTTTTTTTTACCTGTAGCGATGCCCCAGTTTTAATGACTGCACTGCAATTGTAATTTGGCTATATTTCTCAGTACCAGGAGGGGTATTTTTAATTTGTATTCTAAAGATAGTAATTCATATATTCTCTTTATGTCTGGGAAATTGAGTAATACTGTAGACAACTTTGGGTTTTCCCGAAGGTTATTTTTTTGTTCCTCAAGGACAACTTTTTTTTATGGTAAGGAGAGCAGATGTCATAATTGCAAAAAGAATACAGCAGATGGTTGAGAAACGGAACTGATAATGCCTCCTGGTTAACTGAGAACAGTTATTTCCTATATAGACCTATGTAGTTTGCCTCCTGATGCTTTTATTCTTGAAGTCAATGGAAACAAATGGCAATATGCGTCGACCAACGCGAACGTGTGTTGTCTTTCCCATTGGCGCTCATCCTGAGGCTTGGATTTGCATTTTTATTCTTATAATAAAATTCATGTGCTACTACTAACTTTATTGTAATGCTCAAAATTAAAATAAATAGGTGGCAATAGGTTCTTTGTATTTAGGGGTATTTAGGGGTATGTATTTAGGGCTCCTTGACACCCCTATATCTAGGTGCATGGAATTAATAATATTATTTTTAATTTATAAAGCATTGTACTGTACGATATCTATAGGCTGCAGCCAATTTACCTGTTAACAATTACAAACTATGATACAGAAGGAGTAGACCCTATACAACCAACCCTACTGTCCAGGAGAATTGCATTCTAGAGAAAAAACTTAAATAAAATGGATTACATTGGTTTTAAAACAAGTATATATAGCTTAGTATTTATTAAACTTTAGATTTAAACTCAATCACTAAAATTTCAAATAAGCCCTAATAATTACATAGTTAGTTACGTTGAAAAAAATACATAAGTCCATCAAGTTCAACCACGAGGGAAATAAACATATCCCAGATATAAAACCCTATAGGACATAGTTGGTCCAGAGGAAGGCAAAAAAAAAAAACTCAATTTGCTTCAACAGAGGAAAAAATTCCTTCCTGATTCCATGACTTCCTGAGTCACTGTTATTTTTTACTTTAAAGCCTTAATCCCCAGGTATATTCTGTGCTTCTAGAAATCATCCGGCTTTTTCTTAAAGCAATCTATAGTAGTTGCTGAAACTACTTCCTGAAGGAGCCGATTCCACATTTTCACAGACCTTACAGTGAAGAATCCCTTCCTTATCCGGAGCTTAAACTTCTTTTCCTCCAACTATGATACAGAAGGAGTAGACCCTATACAACCAACCCTACTGTCCAGGAGAATTGCATTCTAGAGAAAAAACTTAAATAAAATGGATTACATTTGTACAAATGTTCTTTGTAATGATCTCAAAGTGAATAATGGGGAAGAGAGTTCTCTATTGGGACCATTTATATATTTATACAGGGTGATCATATCCCCCCTTATACATCTCTAGGTAGAATACATTCAGTTCAGCTAATCTCTCCTCATAGCTGAGCTCCTCCATTCCTTTTATTAAAAGAATGAAAAACTAATATTTTATTTACATTTTATTGGTTGTTTTCATTCTTTTAAAATTCATACCATTCATTAAAAAAAGGTTTTTTTTCCTACTGACCACCACGCTAATGTACTGTGAGCTATGGATATAGTAATTTTAGTAGGGTTCTTTAAAGACCTACTATAGCACAGGCATGTTCTATGATGTCAATGCCAGGATTCACTGGGTTCATAATATGAAAGCGTGGTTCAGGGAGTATAAGACACTATCTTCACACATGGATCGACCACCACTGAGTCAGTCCAGACCTTAACTCCACTCCAGACAGTGTGACTCCCCCATTGTCAAAATTATTTCAATTTAAATAAACGTTGGGGCTTTTCTATTCAAAACAGCCTATGTTTGTTTAAAATAAAATAGAAATGGCAGCAGGCTAAAATTCTGCTAAATGTGGGGTCTACACATACCAGAGTCGAGTATTGATTAAAAGGAGTTGTTACAAATACAAAATGCAGCCTCATTTATTGTTCATCTTGCATCACCTTGATTCCTACTCACCTTCATCTTGGATCATCAGAAGCAACCTTAGCACATGTCCAAGGCAATCGTACCATAATACCTAAATCCATTCATGGTGTCATAAAATTCTTAATCTGACAAATTCTCATGCATTCTCTGAGGAATTCTAACCCATTCACTGATGAAAATGTCATCATTTATCTTATAAATCTCAAAGAAACGAAATTCTTCATCCATCCACTGATGGAAACCTCACCCATCATCTGGTAAATTCTCATCGACCTGCTGGGAAAAACCCATCCTTTATCTGATAAATTGTCTCCTATGCTTTGATGACACTTCAAGATCTCACTTTAATTCTCAAATTTCTCATGCTTTTATGAAACTTCATCCGTTAACTGCTTCTCATCTACTAACAGGCAATGTAGAATTAAACACAATATAAATAATTAAAAACACAAAATGGTTATACTGGCGTTATACACTAGATGCTGCCACCCGATGTTATATCTTTTATATTTCAAATGCATGGATTAATATACTGATATGATGTGTATGTCACCAATGTCTCCCTTACGAAAAATAAATAACATCAAAGTACCAAAACAAATTTGGTAATAAGTATATAGAAAAAAATCAGTGAAAGTGAGGTTCTATTATTAGGATTATTTATAAAAACCTTTGTGTAGCCCAATTTGTGCCAGTTTTTCCAAGTTTGGTGGAACCCTACGGTTCCTCTAAAGATTTCTAGGACATCCTTAAGCAATGAGCAATTTGTGCCTCTCGGGTCAGTTTAAGTGACACCAATGATCTTTTTGGCTATCTATAAGCGTATAAGCATGACATTCTTCCCAATACCCAGAAATTTAAGAGGTATTCGACCTTTTGACCACCCCACTAATATATTGCAAACTGTGGATATAGTAATTATTGAAGGGGTTCTCTGAAGACCTGAAAGGTATTTTCACGTGTTTCTCCATGTTAAAAGGTCTGGGGAGCAGCTTGCATTCTGTGAATTGAAGATTTAGCAGCATTTTCCCAAATATAAGCCTGACCCCTGTTGTCCAGTTGCTGAAGCCTCACTGGCCACCAAGGTTTTACCATTCCATTTCTAAATAGGATGGGGTAGAGCCTAATATCAGGTGGAGAATCTAGAGCTTCCAACTTCTTAGTGTGTCATCTGACTGTGTGCCATGTTGCATGCTGTCGTTCCACTCACAGGCCACTACATGACCGATCGGTACTTTTTGCCCTTTAATTTTTTTCCTTTTATAGGTTTTTTTTTTTTGAGGGAGGACAGGAGGAGAAACCCACAGCCTCCTGGGATATATATGTCACATGTCCTAGGATGTTGCAGACCATTTTCAGAAAGGTACATCATCCAATCTCGCACCTGCCCACGTGAAGGATCGAGTGACGTAAGAAGACGGCGCTCAGCGTTCAGTCCGCGTCGGACAAAAGATGGAAGAAAGGACACCGCAGGACTGACAGGACTATGATTGTGGAGGGTTTGAGGGCCACAATCATTTTTTTTCACTGAAACCCCCGCTTTAAGGGGTCCAATTTAAGTCACCTTCACTTCGTTTCATTTCTAGAATGTCTCCAAGCATTTATAAAATAAAACAATACAGTTTCCAATTTTAGCTACTTCATTTTTTTTTTGAAAGTTAATTTGCCAAGCAAGAACAGTTTTGCATGAAAGATGTTTTAATAATCATGCATACCTCACATTTAAATAAAAAAGGAACTTGGTGACTCGATAACACGTATAAACACTGTGGTGCCAATTTTAATTAATCTCTTCAAAATTGGGTCACCTGATATATGTGACAAGCTATTGGGATATAGAGAAAAAAAAAAAGAGGCGAGAAGAACGACTCTTTGTGGCAACCTAAATATTTTAAATATTCATTATAATTGACATCTTGTTTTTAACATAGCCTAACTAGATATTCAAAGCCAAACAGAAAGTATAACAGGTAGTCATAAAACATAAAATCCTTTCTTAGAATAACACCAAGGTACAGGGTTGTCTGTTTTCCCGACGCGTTTCGCCATTTTGGCTTCCTCAGGGGATAATAGAAACTGCATTGATATGATCTGAGATTTAATTTGAACTGACAACCTTGATGCTACTGGGTAATATATTGTTGGAATATATGATGAGATATTATGAAGTATACATACAAGATTAATTTGATGTGATTAATTTGTTTATATCGGATAGTCCATATAGGGGACCTTGGTGGACTGAAAGTTCTGGGTGTGGAATTATCACGATGCTTGGGATATAAAGAAGAAATTAATAATGATTATGTATTGGATCATCCATAAGCGAGACCTTGATGGACTTAATAATCTGTGCATATCCAAAAGATTCAAAGAGGATTCAATGGCACTAAATTAAAGGAAACACAATAAAAATATTTTTCTGATCATAGCAAAAAACAATATTAGAGAACATTTTCTTACATATGGGGAAACTATATGTAAGAAAATGTTCTCTAATATTGTTTCCCCCCTTTGACAATCTTCTAAAAAAAAAAATTTTAATAAAATAAAATTTTAATGATTATTTAGTTCTGTGAAATTGTAACAATATAATTTTTCAATGACATACATCACATGTACACTTTTTTATTAATACAGTGCATTAGAATTCCTGCATAATATTTTATCATTATGATTGTGATATTCATCTCATCTTTAGTTCTTGATTGAATTACTGATAACAATATACATTGCTTTCAAAACAAAATGATTACAAGCCTTTCAAGTAGAACAACTCAATTTTGAAATTCTTATAACCTGTGAGCTCTCAGCAAAATCTCCATCTTGTTGGATTAGGAAGAGAAATATTTATGCCTATACAATAAAATTATATAGTCCTTTATTTAAAGTGACATTACATTTAACAATATTGAAATATTGTGGTGATGTAGGTCATTTTTGCCGCGTTTTCAGTAATACAAACTTGCCTGCCTGTTAGCAATTTTCTAGAATGTGCACTGAGCTTTACCTGTAAATTCTCAGCATTCCTTTGCATGTTCATGTGCAGGAGTTTCAGCCTGGCCAATGAAGATCTGCTGCTCAAAATGACGATACAGTTTGGATTTACTGGGTCAACCCACTAAGTCTGAGTAGAGTCTATCCACACTTCTTTACCTTAGGGGACTTTTTCATAAACTTTTGGCCAAAATGACAAAATCAATAGGTAGGCATATTTGCCCGTAGCACGCTTTACTATTTCTTCAATTAAAACATACCTAAACTCAGAATTTTTACTTTACATAAAAGGGTGGACCACCCTTTGTTTGTTTGTGCTTTTTATTAACCCCCTAACCGCTAAGCCCGTAATTTCTCGCACTAAATATTTTTGCTCTTTTGGTTAATCCCGTATTTTTTCGCCTACACTAAAATCCCCACTTACCTGGTCCCGCTGTGCTAATCCAGCGTCGGTTCCGTGTTCTATAAGTCATGGATACGAAAATGTTATCAGGGTTAATTAAGCTTTAAAGGCTGTATAGCAGGTCGATCACACAATTTTATCTAACAATGATTAGGGACTGTGTAGGACTCATGACAGGAGCAGAAAATTGCTTTTATCAGGTGCGTTTCTACAAAGCAAAAAATAGCGAGATATAAGAAAACAAGCATAGAATGCACAAAGTGCATATACTGTGTCCCCCACGACAAAGAAAAATTAATCTGAAGTAATCACTCCTATTATTGAGGTTCATAATAGTTTGGAATAGAGTTGTTACAGTGCAATTGTAGAGTCAAGCAGTACTTTATTACATCCATCCTATTCATTTTAAATGAGAATATCTCTTTAAAGCATACCTAAATTCAACATTTTTACTTTACATAGAACCTTAGACAACGCTTCTATATCAAGTAAAAATGTTGGTGTTTTTTTTAGGTGCAACACCATAGCACCGCTGCAGCGATTAAGACTTAATGGGAGCCCAGATCCTTCCGGGATACCTACGTTATGTAACCCGGGAGGCTCTGTGCTGTTCAGGCATACCCAGAAAGGGCATTTTTTTCCTCCCACGGGAGATCGGCTCTCTTTTTTCCCTCTTCACAACCGGCTACATCACCCGATTCTGCACCTGCGCAGTGCGAGATCGGGTGATGGAGCAAGAAGACCAGAAGAGAAGGCAGAAGATGGCGGAGCCCGGCGCTTCCTCCGTGCCGGGAAGCCCAGAACAATACAGGACCAGATCACAAGAAGGACCAGTGTCACTGAGGGATCTCCTGGATTAAAGGTGTCATTTTTGTGTTTTTAGTTTACTTTTAAAAATTAGTCTAAAGCTGAAATACATATAGGGATAAAAATCATTAGGCTGTGCCCCCCCTTTTTAGGTAATTAGTGTTAAATGCTTATTTTTTTAGGTTAGTGTTTCTCAAACTTTTTAACATAGGGTAAACCATTAATATAACTTTCAGGTCTAAGGGAACCCCTGCTATAATGACTATATCCACAGCTCATAGTACTTTAGTGCGGTGGTTGGTGGGAAGAATGTCACCCTTACAGATAGCCAAAAAGATCATTTGCGTCCGTTTCAACTGACTTGAGAGGCACACACTGGTCATTGTTAATCGTACCCCTAGCAGCCTCTGGAAGATCCCTGCTCTAGGAGGGACCAAAAAAATAAATAAAAAAAAAAACCTAACTTTTTCCTTTGTTCTGTAGGTGTTCTACCCAATATTTGACCTTCTAGCAGGACACAAGGTTATGACCTTTATGACACCATTAATTACAATGCAAGACCATTGTTGTATGGACCTTGAGTGCCCTTCCAAATACCTTAAGTATAGAAGAGTGCGAGCTTCTGAGAAAGCAAGGAAGAATGTAAGGCTTTCACATCTTTGTACACCCCCAAGACTAGACCTTAATTGTTATCTAGGGAAGAATGCACAAAGTACCAATTTGTTATTGTTAATTGAAGTTCAGCTTAAACATTTATTCAACATTCATAAGTATTGTACATTTAAAAGAATGTATATCATAAATATAATGATTAATTTGCAAGATATTTGTTTATACTCGAATATAAACCAATCCCTAAACAAATAGATGTACCTAGTTGAAAAAAAACATCAGGAAAACTACATTGATTCAAGTACAAAACTAGGTTACAAAAGGGTTTGTCACTGCCAAAACTCTAAACAGTAATCAACAAAAATGACAATAAAATAAATGTGGATAAATAAATACACAGTGTGTTATTTTTCAAACTTTGGAAAAAATAAAACTCAGTCTGTTTAGCTTTTTTTTAGCTATTTTTACAGGTAAAGAATTTGTTCTTTTGAGTTTGTCACTTACTTCTAAAAAAGTTTTGTGAATAATTGTTGGCCAGCAGTAGATGGCAGTGTATATGCAACCTAAACTAACACTGAACCCATTAAACAGGACTAATATTTCCATTTTATTTGTGTTTTCTCAATATTTATATTTTGTGTTTTCTCTTATATTTATATTTTTCTCTCTATATTTATATTATAATATCAGCCATCCTGCTGCTTAAATTTGCAAAGACAACGGTGGATAGTAAAAAGGGCAATATTGATGACAATATCATGCCCAAGGGAATGGCAAAAAAAAATGTTCAGTACATCAACTTATTTTAGTAGAACTAAATTAAAAAAAACAAAAAAACAAACTCACTTATCTTTATTTCTGTAGATCCTTTGATCACTCAAGAGCTTTCCTGGGTTTGGTCCCACTCCATCCTGGAATCCTCCTTCATCCCGCCACAAAGAAAGTGCCAGGGCTCCGTCATCTTCGTCTGTTTTCTTTTGACCTATGTCACCTGATCTTCCATTACACGTGCGTGATATCAGGTGACATAGCCTGTTCTAAAAGAGTAAATGATATGTCTGCTTTAAGTTCAACTTTGGAAAACTTTGAACTTTTTTTGGAAGGGGATCAGCAATAGCAAATTTTGTATTCCTCAGTTTACTTTATAATATATAAACTATTGTACACATGTAAACGACCCCGTACCTGGACCATTTAAGCCTGATCCTAAAAAAATGGCAAGGAGACCCATGCACTAATAATCCATACGGGCCAGGGTTCATATAATTGACCAGAACTAAATGATAATATTTTGGTGTAAATTGAGGATTGCTCTTTTCTTTATTTGCCCATTTCTCATGATATGTTGTTAGCCAAAAATGAATTGAGAAGATCATCAGTTTTCTGATATCTAAACTAAATCTAAAGGGTGGAAAAATTTTCTCTGTCTGCTGTCCCTTGGGAAAATACCTTTACTTCCTTTTCCTGACATTTGTAACACCTACTGACCCCTCCTTTCTCCTCCTACCCGCCCCTCCTCTCCCCCTTTTGTTTGCTCTAGTCAGAAATGTAATCCTATGCTGTCGACTCCCTGTCTGCCCAGTTATGCCAGCCTTCAACTAGCTCACTACAGGCCTAACTTCACTCAAAGAAGTGCATCATCACACAGACTGGGTTCACATTACTCCAGGACGTTGTAGAAAAAAGTTGCTGAAAGCGGTAATCCCGAGTCACACCAATAGGAAAGATAGTAAATGAACCTCCGGCGTCCCGCGTCATCCATCGCCGCAATCTCTGTCTTCTTCATTCTTCCTCCGGCATCTTCTGCACACAATGACCCTGATTTATGAAAGCTCTCCAAGGCTGGAGAGAATACACTTTCATCAGTGAAGCTCGGTCAACCAGCAAACCTGGAATGGATCTGGTCAAGGATTCAAAACATTTGCTAGCAAATAGCAAGTGATTTTTAAAAATCCATTTCATGTTTTCTGGATCACCCAGTTCACTTCTGAAAGTTTATTCTCTCCAGCCTTGGAGAGCTTTCATAGATCAAGGCCAATGAGTCACGTTGTGTACGTTGCCAGCGGGGTGGGGGCGGAAACTCAAAATCTATTTGTATTGCATTCAAAACAAAATAACTGTATTGAATGCAATACATCAGATTTATATGTGTACATTGTTTTCAAGAACATTTATTTTACACTATATATAATAGTATGAGTATAACATTTATTTTTTGAAAAAATGTTTTAAAAAATTAAAAAAACTATATATATATACATATAAATATATATATATATATTTTTTTTTTATTATTATTATTTTAACATGATTTTGTGTTTAAAACTTTAATATACTCATACTATTATATTATACTGTAAAATAAATTTTCATGAAAAACACTTCATATTTTAAATAAAATTTTCTTTCTCAAGGGTAAAACAGGAATGTTTTGATCCCAGAAACTGATCTAACTTGTGAAGTTGGAGAGGCATCTTCATCCCACCACCATCATGATCACCACCTTTATCTTTTATTTTCTTCGGCACAATTGGCTTTGCCTTTACCATGACCAAAACTGTGGGATTAGAAAACGTTGGACTTAATTGAAATTTGTCCTTTTTTCCCTAATTACCTATTTCCCTATATTTAGAATAAAACAAGTATAGGATTGGTGACAAAGTCAGTTTATCCTGTATTCTAAAAATATTCACTTAGGAGCCCATGCATCTGCTCTTGTGTCTCGGCGAGCCCGGTAATTAAATAGTAGTTTTAAGTGGTGTCTGCTTAGGAATGCAACCTTGTTCACCCGCAAACTCTAATTGATGAAATTATAAAAAGAGCAGATGACAAAAAATGGAGTCACAGAAGGAATCCGGCCAGCTGGCACAGCGTGCGGCATCGTGCACTGTCACAAATAGATGACGAAAATCTGAGACATGTTCTCTCCTGGCTTGCAGGCATTACAAAGTGTAGCAAGTAAATATGACTGGCTCCTCGCCATCTACAGAAAGATGATAATTCTCAGTGACCTCTGGATCGCAGCAAGCAGTTCAGAACTTTATGAAACTAACTTAGGCACAGAGAACTTGCACTTCTGGAAACTTCTTCTTTCCATCATATAAATAAAAAAAGCTGACATTTGGCGAGGGTTCTGAATTTTAAAATGGTTTGAGGTTGAACAACGGCAAACATGCCAACCTATTAGGTCTGACAGACATCGAATAGAGCTGAAGGAAAACAGAAATAAAATTATTTCAAATGATTTACCACTTAACTGCCTATTAACCAGGTGAATAAGGAACAACTTGAATTGTAAATGATTTTAGAAAATTAAATTATGTGATTGGGATAATTATGCAAGTTCTAGACCACTGGGAGGCAAGGTGATGATGGCGATGGTGGTGATAGTGGTGGTGGTGAAGGTGATGATAGTGGTGGTGGTGAAGGTGATGATAGTGGTGGTGGTGATGATAGTGGTGGTGATGGTGGTGATGATGAATTAGTGGGTGGTGGTTGTACAAGAAAGTCCAAAGCCTCTTACTACAACTTAAGGAAGGGGAGTGTGAAAATGTATGCCACAATGACAACCTGGTGTCCCAAGCATAGATGCTTCATTGGGATGTACAGATATTGGTTTCAGATGGCTGCTGTTGTGGACACAGATCCCAGTCAGCCTGGCCGCTAGCTCTTGTGGCTTGACTAGAATGGGCATTTTACGCAGAAACCCAACTCTGAATGGATCAACTATGTCTATAGGGTTGTTAGTTGGGTTATGTTTATTTCCCTAGTGGTTGAACTTGATAGGCTTGTGTCAACTTAACTATGTAACCCAACTTTTATTTATGCTGCCATCAGCACCAGACTATTTCATTGCCCAATTTCTTTACCCTCACAAAAGATTTGCCGATTATCTACCCAGACAAAAGACAGAAAACCATAAGGCAATACAAACCCAACCTAACTTGAAGGCAGCCCAGTGCATTGAAAACATTGAAGGTGAAATTGGTTTTCAGATAGGGGAGGGTTTCCAAGCTGCATATATTCCCCTCTTAAGGGAAAAAAGACTTGCTATAGATAAAGCTTTTATTAACACTTGTGGCTATTGCTCAACAATGTTTATGTTGTGCATGAGTTTTTTATACAGCATAATCAAAAAGGAACAACCTATTATAGGAGTTTCTACCGTACAAAATTACCAATAAATGTACACATTTTGCACTGTATAGAAACCTTCTAGGTACCTATTTACTTAACTTTTGGATTTTATTTTGAGAGTCCAGAAATAACTGTCATGGGTTTCAGCTATAAAAAATAAATATGTTGTTTTTTCATGTCATAGACTTATGACATGATATTTGACTTATGACATAGACTTTCATGTCATAGATTTATTGACTTTTTTTAACATGGGAAAAATCGTTGAAATAACTTTCAGGTCTTCAGGGAGCCCCTCCTATAAATAATATATCCACAGCCCACAGTGCATTAGTGTTGTGGTCAGTAGGAAGAATGCCATTCACATTGTTGCCCATTGGGAGGAATATCACTTTTACAGATAGCCAAAAAGTCATCATCATTGGTTTTCACAAATCATTGGTTTCATAAATTGACCTGAGAGGCACAAATTGCTGATTGCTCAAGGAACACTGGTTCAGAAACACTGTGATAGAACAATGGCAGGGTCTTGGGTGCCCAAGGCTCGCTATTACATGTATGTGGCTTTCCCACAGAAGAGCTTTTGCATCACAAGCTGAAATATGTAATTACAGACATTATTAGTATTATGACACAGTATTAATGTAGCACCTACATATTACACAGCGCTGTACAAAGTCCATATCATGGTATTAGCTGTCCCTCAAAGGAGCTCACAATCTAATGCCCCTACCATAGTCATATGTATTTACCACAGTCTAGGGTCAACTTTAGGAGGAAGCCAATTACCCTAACTGCATGTTTTTGGAATGTGGAAGGAAACCCGGAGAACCCAGAGGAACCCATGCAAACATGGGGAGAACCTGCAAACTCAATGCAGATAGTGTCCTGGCTGTGATTCAAACCTGGGACCTAGCGCTGCAAAGGCAAGAGTGCTAACCACTGAGCCACAGTGCTGAAAGGAGGAAGATGTCACAAAATTGCACTTTTTGTGCTGTGTAGTCGCAGAGAAGATAGAGAACCCATGCTGACTGATGAGCACTGCCAAAAGCACCCACAATCAGCATTTGAGTATCAAAACAGGACCATGTTAAATTAGAAATAAAAAAATGCATGCCTAAATAATTTTAATATATTTTAAATATTATAACAATAAAAGTACTCTTCTTTTTTATTATGGAATAAAATAGGCAAAAATTATATATATACATATATATATTTCCACTGATTCTAGTGGCTATGCTGTTACAGTAACATATGGCATTGCAGATGATCAGATGATTATATCCAAAGGCTCACATCTAGAAAAGGAATTTTCTTTTTTATTTATTTGTCCTCTATATTTTCTCCAAGCTTTAATATTACCAACTTTCCATTCCAAACCTCTATAAATTAAGCATGAAAAAAGCGTGAAATGTAATGAAAATGGGAAACAATTATTCATCAGTCGTTAAAAATAGACACATACCTTCCAAACCTTTTGTTAATATTTCATTATAAAGTTACAGCTGATTACATTTTTGAAAGAAAAAAATGTAAAATCTTTATAAAACATTAGAAAAAAAAGTCTAGCGCATAAAAGAAAATATTCCCAGCACATCATTATATAGTGTCAGAAGAGGTGAGCGGGAAAATAAAATTGCCTGCAGTCTGCTGAAGGCTGAATTCATTTGATGGTGTAAAGTCGGAAAGGAATGGGAGAGAAAACACACGTATTTTAGTCACAAAGAAAAGCTGAAAGAACTGAAAAGTAAACTGCGGTAACAAGCTGACATAATGGCAGAGGCCATCATAGATCAGCTTCTATTAAGAAGGAAATAACTATGGAGGAGTAAGCTGCAAATTTCACCAATACTAAAATAATGAAAAAGAGATGCAAAAAAGGGAAAAAAACCTTTATAGCAAATCATCCCAAAATAGCTAAACCTTGCATGAAAACTTTTTTTTGTAGCGGAGATTTTTTTTTGTAACCATTTTTACAATTTTTATTTTTCAATGTATTATGTGAACCGAAACATTTGCATATTTGTGTATTGTTAGGTAATATTCATAATCAGTGAAAAGAGATCTGCCATGTTCGCGGTATGATTGCTATGATTTGCAGCTGCATTTGCTAAACACATGTTGATTCTGCCTGCCCTTGAGAAGCCAGCCTCTTCTATTGACTTTTATTAAGCCAAATCTCAACCAAAACTATACAAAGGTTGATAGGGGCAATTGGGGGCAAAAACAGCAGCGGTTTTCAACTTCAAGTCTGAAGGGGATCTTACTCATTTTTGTAAAACTTGCCCTTTATTGCTCTTTTTTCTTCACTTTTTGTGAAATATCCAATAATCCTGCCTCCAGATTCCTTTTTATTCCTACTATATAAAGCCGGTAGCAAACCTTTGCTTTTGTGGTGAGTTTGCTTCCCTGGGGTGTTGCTTGGAGGTATTGGATGGATGGTTGGCCTTGAATCTGCACAGACATGAAAACGTGGCATCAACTGAATGTCTGCTTGCTTACTAGGTGTTGGAAAGTGGTATTCCAAAAAAAAAGGCATAGGTTGACCAGAGATCCATAGCAAAAATTAAAAAAACAATTTCCTCATAGTGCTGGATGTAAACATGTCCAACATTATGGGCTTGATTTATTAAAGCTCTCCAACACTGGAAAGGATACACTTGTATACATTTGTTTTCAATCCTGGACCAGATCCATTCCAGGTTTGCTGGATCACCCATCTTCACTAATGAAAGTGTATCCTCTCCAGCCTTGAAGAGCTTTAATAAATCAGGCCCTATGATTTAAAGAATAAAAAAGGAAAGTTGTGCAGATTTATATGATCACAGAAGACAGACTGCGAATGTGGGGTGCCATGGCTCAGCCTCTGAGAACAGTGCCCTTTACTCACAATCTATTGATACTAAGGGATGTGATTTCTTAAGCAATTTAGGCTACCGAGGAAAGTTATTACCTTGCAATGGATAATTCATTTGAATATGGTGAGTTTCCCCTTTTTTTGTGGCCTCACAAAATCATTTTAAGAGTCTACTTTGGGGGAAGAATGGTGGCTTATTGGCTAGCACTAGGGTGCGTGAACCCAGGTTTGAACCTAAGGAAAGATGCGGCCTGTATGGAGTTTTCATGTTTTCCTGTATTTTTGTCGGTTTTTACCTATATCCAAAAAATATAGTAGGTTAGTTAGCTCTTCCTTCTCCATTTGGTCTTAGATGATAAGATCATATGCTGGTGCTATATAATTATAATAATAAAATACGACATACATTGTAACCCATGTATCCGGAGCAGACCTGTTGAGTTACAGTTGGTCAATATCTGCTCTCAGCAACTTCAGGTCTTCATTCAACCATCACATCCAAAACAAAATGTAGTCATGTAGAAGCAGTTATTCTGACAGCTGATACTTTTCGTTCTTAATGGAGCTCTTCTTTAATACATTTGCTATTAATGTGTAATATCCATCTGTTCAAAAGTTTTCACATATCTACACACGCTGACACAAAAGGGAAATGTTCTTGAGCATTATCTTTGCACATATTGGGTTTTCTCAGGTCATTAAGTGCATTATGGGAAAAAAAGAAATACATTAACAAACAATGGCTTATACCAACAGTAAAAAAATAAATGTGCTTGAGATTTGCGTTAACAGTTTTAATGCTGAGGTGTTACATTAGTTTTTTTAAATCTCACATGACACATTTTAAAAAATACAAAGAGTATTCAGGTCTGTCTTGTCTCTTACTGCAATGACAGATTTGTATTGAATTGCTGCTAGCATATGGGATCGATCACTATTATAATTTTGTATTTATATAGTGCCAACATATTATGCAGTGCTGCCCATATGTCATATCCCTTCCATGGTCAAATATCATTAACACAGTCTAAGATGAATTTTGAGGGGAAGCTAATTAACCTACCTGTATGTTTTTGGCTTGTGGTAGGAAATCAGTGTGCCCTAGGAGAACATACAAACTCCATGCAGATAGTATCATAGCCAAGATTAAAACCTGGGACCCAGCATTACAAAAGTGCTAGCCTCTGAGCCAACCATGCAAAGACTGTTTGTAATGCTGTAAATGTTACATTGTTTTATATTTCTGGTCTCTCTGGACAGATTATGACAGCTGCAAATCCATCGTTCAGGGCAGAGCATGCCCGAGTTTGCAGATGTGAAGGTATCTATGAAAAAGGTCATCCACTCTTCTCCATCCTAAAGGTCCCAGCCTGATTTGCTGAGCACTGATTGGATGAGGGGTAATTTGTTAAAATGGCCAGCCAGAGTGTTGCATGGGGTTATTCATTTTTATTGAACTCCAAGACCAGACAACATTCAGGTTGAACTCTGTGGAGGTTAAAGGCGCCATGAGTTGTCTGTGGTTGTATTTTTCAGCCATGATCCCACTTCTATACACCTCTTGGCTTTAGTTTTACTTTGTGCAGAATCAGAGAGGTGCACCATGAAGGCTGCAGCTGCCTCTGCACTGTCCAATCAAAGGCAGAAATTAGGTGACTCAGGTATATTGGGTAACAGTAGCAAAGAAAAGTGCTTTTAGTTATGGCTGTAAATATCTCAAAATTAAACATATTTTTTCAGGTAATACATCTCTGACATATTCATTTCAATTGTATCTTTAGCTGTTTGAAAAAAAGTTGGAGACAAACTGCAGACT
Organism: Pyxicephalus adspersus; assembly: GCF_032062135.1. Taxonomy (NCBI): domain Eukaryota; kingdom Metazoa; phylum Chordata; class Amphibia; order Anura; family Pyxicephalidae; genus Pyxicephalus; species Pyxicephalus adspersus. Next base: position 147,347,885 of record NC_092860.1, on the reverse strand, counting down.
GTGCCCTCCAACTTCTAGTCATCCATGTATTTACCTTTTCCGGATATCCTTAGGCCGGTCATATGGTGCATAAGGTAGGTCTTTGTTTTCTTGTCGAAAGGCAGTCTTGACCATTTCAGAGGACAGTACTGACATAGTTCAGAAGTCTTTTTAAAACTGATCCTTCACCATTCTCCACCCTGAAGATCCTGGGCTGTAAGTGGATAGTACATTGAAGACACAATCTCAAAGGGTGAGTCCATTACTTACAGTATGCTTTTAGTCTTTCAGATTGAATGATGTTGGGTTTTTATTTACTCTAAAAACTGAAAAGAATTACTGATGGGGACAGTAATACCAAGATTCCCTGGCTGGCTAATATTCTTTAAGGAAATCCTGAATTCTGCTGTCAAGAAGTTGAAGATAGGATAATTCTTTAGATAAAGTAGAAGACTTTTTTTTTTTTAATTTACTGGAAAAAATTAATGCAAAGCCATTCTATCTGTAAAGGACAGATCTGTTGTCCTACATTCAGTGTAACTTATCTATCATGATCAAACACATGGGTCGGTACCAATCAATGGAGAAGTATAGTGACACTGAATAATAGCCGGTTCAAATATTTTCTATGCATAATGTAATTTATTCTTTTCCCTTGTGGTTAAGAGGGAAGAAAATAGAAAAAACTGTATTTCGCAAGAACACGGTACTGTCTTGATATTTGTAAAAGTGTTAGGTGTGCGTGACTTTTACTTTTTACTTTTTTATCAGAGATAATGAAGGGTTGCATTACCTGCATATTACTTAAATTGCATGGGAGAGCTAATCTTTGCCAACCAGCCAATAATTTGTCTTCATATATATGTGAATGTTCAGTATTAAACCCTGGGCAAATGCTAGGTGAATTTGGCGTGAAATCCTTGATAAATACACCTTTAAAGTAATAAACAGGTCTAAAGAGACTGCCTATATTTTTGGGAGTGTTACTATACACACACATAGGGATTTCCCCGCTGTTGGTGCATGTTGCACTTAGGGTGCTGTTTGCAGTAGGAAAATACCTTCAGTGGCACAGTTAGCATTTACCAAGCTTTCACAAAGGGAATTTAGAACACTATAAGGATTTGCAGAGCCATTACTAAATGCTTTATTATTCCCAAAACTGAGTTTTCAAACTCCACTTTGCTAGACTATACTCATTTTGACTGCTGGTGTTTATTGCATTTGGCTGAAGCTATGCTAAACATTCATGTAGTGGCCCATATGAGTCCAGAACCGCTGGTGTCTATAATAAAGTATGCAGCCATTTTTCAAACCTTTATATTTACACATTGGCACTCTATGCTTACAAGGAATTCATGAATGTGCAATTGAAGATGTTTGTAAAGAATAATCCTACAATAAATGTATTGCTTTTGTGATGCACATGTTACCTCTGTAAGCTACAAGCCTGAATTGAATGCCAAATATAGCAAACATAGATACATTGTAACTAGATGACCTTGATAGATATATTTATACCTGCCCGGGGACATGTTACATTATAAATCGGTGACCCTGTATTCAATGTTAGCATTTCTCACAAAAACGGCATCATAACATTCTAAAGCTATAGACCTCTGTGCTATTTCATCAACTTAACATTCAGGCTGTTAACACAGATAAAAAATACTGCAAGAACTAGTGATGAACAGACAACAGGACTAAATAATCTTTCTACTAGGTTTATAAACACCAGATTGGGTTCTCTGGGTGAATGAATGATTCACAGGCATCTACAGCATATCCAAATTCTGGCACCATCACTTGCCTATTTTGAAGTAAATAAATATTAGATACCGATTAAAACAAAATCTTTTTATAGTCTTGTAAAATAATCTTGTTATCAATATTCTATCCCCTTTATTACCCCTAAATGCTATAAGTGAGAAGTAAGAGAAATCTATGTATTTTTGGAGTTGGAGACCCAGGACATCCTTTGGCATAACTGGAGTGAAAAGTTACCTTTATTACCTTTATTTAAGAGTACTTTTATTACGACTATTGACCCTTTTTTGTTTCCTTTTTTTCCTGTATTCCCTTTATATATGTTCTCTTTGCTCATTGCCATTTGTACAGTATTCCATCATCTCTAGTAGTGTTATAATAATGTTCATAATAAAGTACAAAGATAATTTGCCTTCCTACTGTTTGTCCTTTTGTGTGAGATAGAAAAATCTCATACACTTTCCAACCAAGACTAAAGGTTGAACCTTGCACAAGGATACCTATATGGTTAAAATTCTTTTTTTGTGTGTTCCCCTAAACCCAAACAGTTATTATTCATCCAGCCTATAAAATAGTGGCTGCAGATTTGAGCCCAAGGAACCTGAATTGAAACTTGAAACAATGCCACAGGGGACAGTGGCCCTGATTTATTAAAGTTCTCCAGGGCTGGAGAGAATACACTTTCATCAGTAAAGCTGGGTGATACAAAAAACCTAGAATGCATTTCCTAAATGTCATTAGCTATTTATTAGCAAATGTTTTTTTTAATTCTGGACCAGATTTGCTGGATCACCCAGCTTTACTGGTGAAAGTGTATTGTCTCCAGCCCTGGAGAAGTTTAATAAATCAGGGCCAGTATGTCCAGCAATACAACTAGGTGTATTGGGTGTAACCTACTGGTGTATTACTTACAGTAAGTTACACCCAATGCCCACTCAATGATCATCATTTCTTATTTATTGCATTGGCATTCTCAGTTACAACTATAGCATATTCTTATGCCTAGTAAAAAAAAATAACAGTGTAATCACAAGACTATGAATAATGATAAAATTTACTTTAATTTTTGCTATAACTGATGAAAGCACCCATTATTTATCTACTTCTTTTGTACAGTAGAGTATATTTATCATATATGCAATGCTATCCTTAGCAGTGATCTATGATTTCCTTGTTGTATATACTTAAGTATCAACAATTCAAAATATAAGTTAAAAATGGTCTACTTTATCCTAAAAATACAGGAAAGTGCTTTGACTCGAGTATAAACCTAAGGCACAAAATGTTGACTGCTACCATTCAACAGCAATGCAAACAGTTAATGTGAATAAATACATCAATAGTGTGTTATGCTTAAAATATTTATTTCAAAGACAATAAAAATAACTGGATTGTATTTAAACATGTTAGCAATGCTTAAAAAAAGGCCATAAACAATTTTCTATGGTTCTTTTAGTTTTTAATCTTTTTTTAAAACCTTTACATTTATAAGTAAGTTCTTCATACAAACAAAATGGTTAACTTTTCCACTTCAGGCCAAAAAGCACTGAAACATTGCACTCGATGAACATCGCTGAAAGCTTTTCAAACTGGTGACAGTGAAGGAACGCGATCTTTCGCTGCAGTCCTTGCCCTGTCATGCGGATAATAAAATATAGATATCCAGCACAGCAGCCATGCTGTTCTTGCAGCGGAATCCCTTTGTTTCACCTCTGCGATGACACCTGATGTCCCAGGAGCTGATGAAAAGTCAGGATTTAACAGACTCCCGTGATTTACATGACCTTCTGAGCCCTCGTGAGTACCGGCCTCCGTTTCTGCTGACAACAACGTCACTTTGAGGTTTAACTTTTGGCTTTGAGAGTTAATTTAGTTAAATTAAATACAGAATTCTGGATTTTTATTCTTTTGAATGTTTAATTTCTTTAAAGGACAGCTCCAGTGGGAACAAAATAACTGGTTGAATTTTAAAACAACTGGTGATATGGGCATTATGTTTTTACAGGGGAACTCTGCTAAATGATTCCTGTGTCTAAATGACCATGTAGCATAAATGCTAGTGCCAATGGGCTCTTTGTTTGCATTGTAAATGCTTTGGTTCTTGTACAAGTCAATGGAAATTCTCGAGAATTTTAAAGAAGGTGGAAGCAAAGAAGGAGGTCAGTTGGGCAGCCCGTTGGCATAGAGGTTAGCACTGTGGCCTTTGCAGCGTTGGGTCCCAGGTTTGAATCTTGGCCACTATCTGTATGGAATTTGCAGGTTCTTCCTGTGTTTGTATGGTCGAATCCTCCCAAATTTTAAAAACATGCATTTAAGTTATTTGGCTTTCCCCAAAAATTGACCTTATACTGTAATAAAGACATACAGTATGACTGAGGTAGGGAGATTAGATTGTAAGCCTCTTTGAGGGACAGCTAGTGACATGACTACGGACTTTGTAAAACACTGCGTAATATGTTGGCGTTATATAAATACTGAATAATAATAATTGCAGGATGATTTGCCAGGAATAAATAACTCTACAACATGCATGCACACTGAGATAAGCCAGTGGAGGAAATTTTGGAAGAACAGCAGTACGGCTCTAGGATGATCTTTGAAACACCTTAGAATTTAATGCACGAGAATGGGATTTCAAGAAGGACAAGATCACTAAAAGTCCTTTAACATGAAATCTCTTATTGTTGAGTACCAAAAATCATTTCTAAGTTATTCACATTGTAAGGATGTTAGCAATGAGCATTGCAGTTTTCTGCATGACAGGATCATTGGAGTACACCTACGGACAATGCTAGGGATGCCTAAAATCTTCTCAATCTTACCAATAAAACATGCAACAACAGAGACAGAGAATTGGAGATTATGTACATTTAATACTAGCCATGGCTGCAAGAAACTGGTGGCAGATTTTAAAAACACCCATTTAAACCCAGTACCTAAAATCTCATATAATCTTTGGCATGGTGATGCCAACTCAAAAATTTCGCCATTTCATTATTTTATTTTTTAATTATTTTTTCTTTATTAATCAGAGTTTCTTTATTAAGCTCTGTACAGATGTGAGATAGACATCAAAATCACCATTCTGTTCAATGTAGACGGGAAAGGGAAGGGTGAGTGAGTGGCACCCCACTGTGCTCACCAAAAGAGTGAGCAGCGGTCATTTGTGATCAGTCCTCCAATCCACTATGGCATATTGATAAGCATTGTACAAATGACAGATTTTTCTCTAGGACAAGTAGGACTATTCATCTTGGATGGGAATCATCTGACATGTTGTGGAGATTGGGAAGTGTTCTGTTATTTAGCAAATTACAACTTTTGTGCAGTTGATAGCATTGGTCGTTTAGCTAAATTAGGTTATTTGCCAGGTTTATCCAAGTTCATGTGTTTTCAATGGCAGTGGTTGGTTCTCCTGGTGAATGTCAGATTTATTACTATATATATAGAGCCCTAAAAATTAAAAGAAAATGCATTAATATTACTATGTACCATATACCAGTATGAATGGAAATGGGTGCCATGTTGTTTTTTAGAAACTTTTATTGAATATACCATGAGGCTCTAAAATTCTCTGCAATCACAATACTTGTTTGCCTCTGGCTTCGTGCTGTTGTTACCAATTCCACTATACAGTAATTTGATGTGATGGTATCGGGATAATTAGTATGTCTCCTGATGCAATTAGGCATTCGTTTTTTGAGCTGTCCGTTTTCCTCTTTTTTCACACATTATATGCGCTCTGCTTTCTACCTAAATCCTTCACACTGCATTTAAAGCTAAATAAACCATTAACATGTCTCTCATTGTAAAATGTTCCATCAAATATTACCTTGGGCCATCATCTAGCTGAATTTGATAGTGAGAACACATTGACATTGTTAAGGTTAATAGCCATATGATTAAAGTTACAAATCTTCCGTCAAATTGTCTAGTTAATTGTTTTCAAAGAGCAGAAGAGGCAACAAGGGATGTTCAAATTAGGAAAACATAAAAGCAAGCTGGTACATTACATTTGGTGAGCTGAAAAAAGAAATGCGTATGTCCACCGTGTATTAGTCTCCCCTAAAGCTGCTAAAGAAAGATTTCCCTTCCTCCGTGGGAGCTTTGCTTTCTTCCATTTACATTGCAAGAAGAGAAGAAGAATCCCCCGAAGGGACAAACAATCCCCTACTTGGCTGCAAAGTTGTTGGGTTGGTACTTAATGAACATCTAGCATCTCAACCATGGGGGTGGTTCATGATTGTGATAAAAACAGTAATGCATAATATTCTTACAACTGAACTCCCAATTAGCTCTATGGCCTGCTTTAAACCTTGTTTTGTTGTGTGTTAATATTCATTACATAAGCCAATTCATTTTCAATAGGCTACCAGTTAATCTTAGTACACGTTACACTACACCACTCCTGACTCTCTTTAGCAATACAACATAGTGTTATAGAGTGCAGTTCAAATTAATGAAAATAACACACGAACTGCACATTAACTTTAAGGTGTTAAGCTGGTCCCCAAAACTTTGTGTAAAAAAAAGCAATCCTTAACAACTCATCAAATCCCACCACTTAACCTTATCAATCTTTCACCTTAACTCATAAAGTAACTCTAGTTGACCTGATCAGAATATAACTGGGCATAAAAATTTTAAAGTAAAGATAACAGACGATTGATCCAGGAACATCCAATTGCCTCACAGGTCAGAAAGGAGTTATTTTCCCCTCTTGAACCATGTTTAGGGTTTTTTGCCTACCTCTTGATCAATGATGCATGTATGGTTTTACCTTGGATATGCTGGTTTGTAGTATGTTGTAGTATGAAAAACACACTCAAAGGGTGTTGGAGCGAGACTGACAAACATGATCAACATATTAGAAGCGTTTTTGAAGCCTGAAAGTCTTGGGTCCTGGGTGTAAGCTGAATGTTATGTTGCTGAGTTGCTGTACCCAAGCTTATAAAAGGACCTTCACTGGTTTTTGCCGCAGTCACTAACTAATTCTTTGAAGCTTCTTTAGCTTGGAGTGCATGGGTTGCCTGAGCATCTGATAAATGTTAAGTAAAACAAAACTATGTTTAAACTTGTAAAACTATTTAAAAACTTAAGTAAACATTCCTACCGTGTTTATATGTGTTTTATACAATTTTACTAGTGTTTTAAATCTTTCCTTTACACCCCTGTAAAACGCTGGAAAACGTCCATGCCATGTGTTCCCGCTTTTTTACCGTGTTTCCTTGTGTTTTTACAGCGTTTACATTTCAAGCATTTATAAACCTGGGAAATCACCCCCATTAATATCAATGGGCTCGTGGCTCAAAAACGTGCCTCAAGGAAACGCTCCCTGGTGTAGCTTAGCCTATTGGAATACATGGTAATTGCAAACATGGGCTTTTAAGCCTCAGGGTAAACACTGGGGAAAAGGTCTATGTACGCCACTTTGCTATCAAGTTGTCCTAAACTTCAAAAAGATACCAGCACTATTTGACAAAAGAGACATGCTTGCTGCTAATGATGGAAGCTCACCTCCCACCAGTGAATGTAGTTCTGCTTTATTGTCTATGAAACTTCCTACACAAAGGATCATTTACTTTGCTTAGTATAGACAAAACTCAAATCCAGTTTATTACAGTTTAGCTAAAGAGTCTATATTATTTCATATTCCTAGGAAATAACTCCTAAAATTTTTATCAGATCATCAGGACCACCATCATCACTATGCAGATGCTAAAGATCACTTAATAATATTAAAGCAGAACTTTCACCAACACATATATATGGTAAAAAACCCTCAATTCCTCAAAAAAACTGAGCACAATGTATCATGTGCTGTTCCGGCTTCTCTCTTCTTTCCATCGCGGACGGAACAGCAGGCGTCGCCATCTTCTCTCATCTTCTTCCAGGTTCTTCTCTCATTACCCAATCTGGGGGACGCGTCCTTCTGAAAATGTAAAAAAAGTGCTGATTTGGTTATTATTAAACAGGATTTATATAGCGCCAACATATTACGCAGCACTGTACATTAAATAGGGGTTGCAAATGACAGACAAATACAGACAGTGAAACAGGAAGAGGAAAGAACCCTGAAGAGCTTACAATCTAGTAGGTGGGGGAATTTCACACACAATAGAAGGGGAGATATGTAGTGGGGGGAAGTAGTGACGGTTTCAAAAGACAGAAAAGGATGGGTAGGCAAGTTTGAAAAAATGGGTTTCGAGTGATCTTTTAAATGAGCAGAAAGTAGGAGCAAGCCGAATAGGACGAGGAAGACCATTCCAGAGAGTCGGGGCAGCTCAAAAGTCTTGGAGTCATGCGTGTGATGAGGTTATGAGTGAAGAAGTCATTAGTAGGTCATTGGAGCAGTGGAGAGAGCGGCTCTGGTAGTATTTTTTTTTACCAGACTGGACCAAGTGGGACTAGAACTGTGGAGGGATTTGAAGGCAAAGCACAGGAGCTTGAATTTGATTCTAAGGTGAAATGGAAGCCAATGGAGAAAACTACAAAGAGATACAGCAGAAGGAGGGAAGGATGGATGAGTCTGGCTGCAACATTCATAATAGATTGTAGAGGAGAGAGTCGTGTTAGTGGAATACCAGATTTTACTGCGCATGCATTATATTCTATAAATCCCCTTATGACGCATGCCCGATCCCAGGCTTGCCCAGAAGGAACATCCCACGCAATATGTTTCACTGCGGCAGAGAGAAGACAGAAGGGGAAGAGTCCTTCCCATAAAATATTTTGAAAAACACATTTTTACATTATATAAAATAATTAACTCCCTTTTATTATAGTGTTAAAATGTGGTGATTGGTCTGCATATATTTAGAAAAACCTTTTTACAGTTCACTTTCATACTTTACACCATTAATAATCTTCTCTGTCTTTTCTCTTATAATTTCTCACAAAGGAATAGAAGAAAAAGCATGCTTTTAAACAAACATACTGACATTACACCATATTCAGACGTTAATGTCTGCAGTTCCCAGAAGCTCTAAATTAATAAAACTTTTATTGAAGAAAAAAAGGCTTAACAAATCCTCTAATTAGTGTTCCATTTTTCACAAGTGGAATAAAGATGAAGTGAGATATTTCTTTTTTGACTATGAATTTTTATACTGCACATTTTACAAAATATGAATAAGGCATTAAAGTCGACCTCCAACCTTACATTTTTTACAGTTGTAGATTGTCCTTTCTTCTTAATCCAATTTCTTTGCACACTGTGACTTACACACAACAAGCATTAGAAGCCCACCACATTTCCTGTCTGATGGGCTACAAGCATTACCCACTTCTCCCTATTTGTGTTATCCTGGCCCTTCTTTTTCGCGCATTTGCTTTCTGCCCCGTTAGTCAGTTAGTCTCAGCTTCATGTGTGAGCTTTTTTTAAGGTGGTCCTTATCCAAATGCAGACTGTCCAGGAATTCTTATTTGCTGATACAGTGTGTGAGAGGCAGTGCTGTGAGCCAAGAAATCCCCTGCTCTTGACAAAGATAACTATTCTGCTGCCATTATGCTTCTGCTAAACTTACAGTTCCTTGGATCATAGTACTACAGGGCTGTACCTTCTGTACCACTGGAGAACAGACATGATATAAAGGAGCTGGGATTTGTATTTTATTGTGCTGTCAACAGCAGCAGAGAAGAATTGATGACAAATGTTTGAAAAAAACTGTGAGACAAGCTCAACGTAGGGGAAAGGAGGTGTTTCAGGTTTGCCCAGAGTTTGGTGTTTGCCATCTAAAACAGATTAGTATTTTTGCCATAAACTTTCTTTACAGTTGTAGATTGTCCTTTCTTCTTAATCCAATTTCTTTGCACACTGTGACTTACACACAACAAGCATTAGAAGCCCACCACATTTCCTGTCTTATGGGCTACAAGCATTACCCACTTCTCCCTATCTGTGTTATCCTGGCCCTTCTTTTTCACGCATTTGCTTTCTGCCCTGTTAGTCAGTTAGTCTCAGCTTCATGTGTGAGCTTTTGTTAAGGTGGTCCTTATCCAAATGCAGACTGTCCAGGAATTCCTATTTGCTGATACAGTGTGTGAGAGGCAGTGCTGTGACCCAAAAAAACTCCTGCCCTTGACAAAGATAACTACCGTATTTTTTGCCGTATAAGACGCACTTTTTCTTCCCCAAAACTGGGGGGGAAAAGTTGGTGCGTCTTATACGACAAATGTGTTATAAAATAATTAAAATAGGATACTCACCCGATACCCGATCCTGCGTGTGTCCCCTCTCCTCTCTGGCTGCAGCGTGTGTCTCCTCCTGGCTGCAATGCAGAGCGAAAGAAGACGGCACAGCGCCCCCTGCTGATCCCTGCCCTAACTGCCGTACAGTGGAAAAAAAGGTGAGAACGGCACAGAGTGATCAGAAGGGGAATTTGAATGGCAGAGTGATCAGAAGGGGAATTTGAATGGCAGAGTGATCAGAAGGGGAATTTGAATGGCAGAGTGATCAGAAGGGGAATTTGAATGGCACAGAGTAATCAGAAAGGGAATTTGAATGGAACATGAGTGATCAGCAGGGGAAAACCGGTATGAATGGCACATGTGATGAGTGATCAGAAGGGGAAAAATCTTTCAGAATCTTTTTTTTCTAGATTTTCCTCCTTTAAAATTGGGTGCGTCCTATATTCGGGAGCGTCTTATACGGTGAAAAATATGGTATTCTGCTGCCATTATGCTTCTGCTAAACTTACAGTTCCTTGGATCATAGTACTACAGGGCTGTACCTTCTGTACTTCTGGAGAACAGACATGATATAAAGGAGCTGGGTTTTGTATTTTATTGTGCTGTCAACAGTAGCAGAGAAGAATTGATGACAAATGTTTGAGAAAAACTGTGAGACAAGCTGAAAGTAGAGGAAAGGAGGTGTTTCAGGTTTGCCCAGAGTTTGGTGTTTGCCATCTAAAACAGATTAGTATTTTTGCCATAAACTTTCTTGGGGATATTTCAACAAGCTCAACGTAGGGGAAAGGAGGTGTTTCAGGTTTGCCCAGAGTTTGGTGTTTGCCATCTAAAACAGATTAGTATTTTTGCCATAAACTTTCTTAGGGACATTTCAACTCCCCAAAACCTTAGATTCTACTAAGTAAAAAGTAAAAAGAATAATAAATAATAAATGGCCTGGTGTAAAAAAAAAAAAAAAGCTATAGTGAAGATTATGACTTGAACTGAGCTTCTCGGTATGCCTTGCCTTAGGCCTTCAAGTATTTATTAATATTTTTTTCAAATATATGCAGCTTTACATAAACACCAAGGACGGTATTTTTAACAGATTGACAACTACTAGGAAAGGACGTCACTCATCTTTCACTTTTCCATTTGTTGGCCATGGTGCAATATATTACCCACTAAGTCCCTTAGCTTTTTTTTTTTTTGAAAATGTTTTGTCTCTGCATCCTAGGTTTTAATTAGAAAAACATCTGAAAAAATTTTTGGTTAATTTTTCTGAGACAACTTAGCATCAGTAAAATATTTACCCCGAAATATAACCAAAATAGTCTTCTGATTAAAAGGATATCCAATAAGGAGACAGGAAATCCTAAAACTCATGTTTGGTAGGAGAGCTTTCATTTCGTTTACACTTTGCAAGGAAAGGAGGTGTTTCAGGTTTGCCCAGAGTTTGGTGTTTGCCATCTAAAACAGATTAGTATTTTTGCCATAAACTTTCTTGGGGATATTTCAACTCCCCAAAACCTTAGATTCCCCTAAGTAAAAAGTAAAAAGAATAATAAATATTAAATGGCCTGGTGTTAAAGAAAAAAAAGCTATAGTGAAGAATATGACTTGAACTGAGCTTCTTGGTATGCCTTGCCTTAGGCCTTTAAGTATTTATTATTATTTTTTTCAAATATATGCAGCTTCACATAAACACCAAGAACGGTATTTTTAACAGATTGACAACTACTAGGAAAGGACGTCACTCATCTTTCACTTTTGCATTTGTTGGCCATGGTGCAATATATTAACCGCTTAAGTCACTTAGCTTTTTTTTTTTTTTTTTTTTAAATGTTTTGTCTCTGCACCCTATTTTTTTAGGTTTAGAGGCAAGTTTGAATGCATATCATTTTATTTCCTAGGTTTAAATTAGAAAAAAATCTGAAAAAATGTTTGGTTAATTGTGAGACAACTTAGCTTTAGTAAAATATTTACCCCGAAATATAAGCAATATAGTCTTCTGATTAAAAGGATATCCAATAAGGAGACAGGAAATCCTAAAACTCATGTTTGGTAGGAGAGCTTTCATTTCGTTTACACTTTGCAAAGGAAATCCTAAAACTCATGTTTGGTAGGAGAGCTTTCATTTCGTTTACACTTTGCAATGGAACATACACTGGGAAAAAAATAGCATGGTGTCTTAAATGAATAAAATAGCACTAAGATAAAATCAAGTCTTATCTGGCATGGACACAAATTAGCACCTGGGTGACATTTTTTTGGATTTTGGAATGCTATAATTGTGAAATAAATGCTCTTGTGCAAATGTCATTAATCATATAATGTTGTTGAGACCTAAGGGTTAAAGGAATAATCAGAGGGAGGGAATATGTTTTTTTTTTTTTGTTTATAGTGTGTGATTGTGTGGAGCAATTAGCATAATTTTAAAAATTCACCAGAAAACCTGGTTATATGTTTATTTTGGATTTATAGCTTAATAAATTGAATTATTTTATAAACTGATTGATAACACAGAATAATTAAAACTAAGTATTAGATGTCACAATTTAGTTTTTGAGTAAGTTAGTGCAATTACACAATTATAAGATTAAATATTTTACTATAATTGGGAAAAATGTACATTCATTATTATTATTATTATTATTAATAAACAGGATTTATATAGCGCCAACATATTACGCAGTGCTGTACATTAAATAGGGATTGCAAATGACAGAATAAATGATCATTAGTTGCAGGCAGATGAAGCTGGTGAATTCATTCATTCAGCAGTGATGTTAGTAGAGGATGATGATGATGATGATGGAATTCCCTGGATTAATTCCCATTGCACTTATAATTTGGGCACTTGAGATTTGGGAACGTGACCAGGGTCCCAACGTGACCTTGAATTGAGTTAGAGCAATTCTTTATCCAGTTCTAAAATTCTTTTTTACCTGTTCCTATAAGGAACTTATGCTCAACAAATAGGTTGCTTCATTGACAGCAGGGTGTTTGAATCCACATTTATTGTCAGTAACCCATCATAACCAACTCAAAAATACAACATACCTAAATTTTGCTAAAAAAGGAAAAAAAAAGTAACAAAATGAGTTCATGTGATTTTAATAGTTTTCCCCTTTAATATTAATGTTTTTAAAAATACCATGGTATTTTAGCTTTGACTTCCACATGTGGCTTAGGTTTATACTTGAGTTTTTTTTTGTATATTCATTTAAAAATAAGTACCTTGTTTTATTGTCATACTGGTTTATGTTTGAGTATATACGATACCTCTTTTAAATAGTCATTCAGTATGTTTACTTTACTTTTAAACAGATGTTACCTAACCTGTTGTTTGCCAAAGCATCACATATCACAAACAATGTTATTTTATAAGAACAGTGTTCATAAGAACACTTTCTTCCTTTGTTTCACTTCAACAATAAAAATGTATTTCATTACCTTTAGTGACACTTTTTTGTACATATATGTATACAGCAACTACTGCACATTATTTCTCAAGGTGGGTACCCCAATAATGAAAACATGGGACCATGCCTGTAAAATGTCAGTAGGTGTTTTAGTCCTCATGAGAATTCTTTGGAAGAGGACATTTGGAGACATGAACAGAGTGGTGCCCATTGATAAAAGAAAGTGCTTGCTGATGAACCCTAATGACAGGACCAAAACATGATTTACAATAAATTATCATATTTAAAATAAATAAAATATATTTTTTTTATTATTATTATTATTATTATACAGTATTTATATAGCGCCATCATATTACGCAGCGCTGTACAGAGTCCATAGTTGTGTCACTAACTGTCCCTCAAAGGAGCTCACAGGAAATCCTAAAACTCATGTTTGGTAGGAGAGCTTTCATTTCGTTTACACTTTGCAATGGAACATACACTGGGAAAAAAATAGCATGGTGTCTTTAATTAATAAAATAGCACTAAGATAAAGTCTTATCTGGCATGGACACAAATGACCACCTGGGTGACATTTTTATGGATTTTGGAATGCTATAATTGTGAAATAAATGCACTTGTGCAAATGTCAATAATCATATAATGTTGTTGAGACCTAAGGGTTAAAGGAATAATCGGGGGAGGGAATATATGTTTTTTTTTTATTTATATGAGTGTGATTGTGTGGAGCAGTTAGCTTCATTTTAAAAATTATTAAATAATTATAATTATTAAAAAATATATTTTATTTATGAATAAATGAAACAAATTTAATGTTTTCATGAGATTTTAGATAATGGGTTTACTTATACTTCAAAGGTAAGTGTACACGTCAGAGATAATCAAAAATGTCAAGTCATCCTCTCATTCCAATAAACTTTATTTGCTACATTGTAATATCTATACATATCCCTTTGTACCTGCAGAAGGCGCCGCAGAACATGCAAATGTACTGGACATTGAAAATAATTAGGTCAAGAGCTTTTTGAAAATACATTCCTAAATATAGTGTCAGCAGCTAATTTGTCAGATTCTGAAGACATTTGAAAATGTATTCCAGCAGAAAAGACTTTTGTAGGTCTCATCATTGAAACTGACACTTCTTCGAGTTATTGATAATTGGATGCATTTCCAAGTGAATGAGATACTGAAGTTCATATTAGGTGTCAGGTTCATAAATAATATACAACATCTTGGAAGATGTTGGCCATTTTCTCTCGGCTAATGTAGACTTGTTATATCTAAGAGAGAGTCGTCTTCCATGAGTAAGTTCACAAATTGGTTCCTTATAAGCAATTTTATAGTCTTGTCATATTAAACACATTGTCATGTCCAGCGGAGGGCTGACTGCTTAGGCCCCGAGGGTGTTCAGAGTTCAATGGGTCATATAACAGCAGCATTAATTTATGAATTTACAGTAACAGAGAATTTTGCAAGTGACGGCAGAGAAAGCAAATGTGAGATGATGGCCTGGATTTGAAGAACGGTCATGTAACATTGGGCCCAAAGTGGCAGTATTTTAAATACTGGAACCCAAAACAAAATATTTTACACATTGCACCTCATCAGTATGAGAATACCACATTTGCAGGTGAAATTCAAGTCAAATGGTCAAAAAGTCAAATGCCAAAAACTAACTATTGTGTTGTTTTTTTTCTTCTATTTTCTGTAGATGTTTAAAATGTTGTTCAAAATTGATGCAGCTGACTCTTCTACAAACCGAGCAAAGGATAATGGGAGAAATAAGCGGAGAGCCACTGACAATGACAGGGTGAGAGGGGAAGACATGGGAAAGGAAGCGTTAATGACAAGAGAGGTGGGGAAAGATAAGGGGTGCTAGGTGGGCGTGGTAGAAAAAGAGGGGTCAAGGTGAAATGGTATAGGAGGGTCAAGGGGTGGGAGAAGTAAAACTCTCCCATTTTAGGGATTTTTGGATTCCATTGTCATGGAGGCAGGGCAGTTTTGTAGGTCCATAAAAGTGTGTGTGCGTGTGGAGGTTCAGATAAGGAAGCAGGGGGTGGAACAAATTTGGGTATGTAGTTCCTGTATAAGAGGATCCTTGCTTGACACAGGTTTGTGGGTGGGTACATACAAGTTTACCTGTCTTTGGGACAGTGTGGTAGTGGCTGGGGACCTTTTGTTGAACGGAATTATCCATGGGAAAAGTTGTGTTAGCTCAGTACTTTTACGAATGCTCAAACCATTAAAATGTGTCTTTATATTATATTATTATTACATTATATAATTATATTATATTACATTATATAATGTTTTTGCATGTATTATTTTAGAGATATGGTCAGTTTATCCCAAACATATCTTGTGTCTTGCTTAAAGGAAAGAGGGGTAATGAGGTTGATGTGTCCAGGGTTTGGGGTAAACTGGGTTTAGGGGACAGGATGATGTCATCATCTCCACCTTGAAAAATGTAGAAACTGGTATCCTTTGTTCTGGTAAATGTCTGTTTTTGGTTTCAGATACAATTTGAAGCTGAACTATTGGCACAAAAATTTAGTATTTTTCCTAAAAGCCACAAATAATATAAATCCCCTTAGGACCTTAGGATTGTTTTTTAATCATGGAGTTAGACATTCCTCAAACATTCCCTCGTGAGAATTTTCTGGGTCAATGTGTTAATGTGTTAATGTGTCAATGTGTTACAATGGCAGTAATTGATTCCCATGTTTGAAAGAATGTCAAATTCCCTGTTTTATAAATAGGGTAATTTGTGTGCATTTTGTGTGCCTTCTTAAGTGATCTTTGCGTTTATTGCTTTTTTACAGAGATAGGCTTATCTTCTGCCTGGAATTAATATGCCGATATTTTAATGTTTAAATTCACAGTTTTTGATTAATTCCCAAATCCTGACTTATATAAATGGACTTAAATGCACCCCTACAGGATTCTCCAACCCCTTTCCACAGGCTATGTACAGCTTGGTATGGATTTCTCTGCTACTGTGGAGTTAATGTTTCTGCAAAAATTGAGGAGCTTGCTTGAGACAGGTGGAGGCTATGAGCTTTCTGCTTCTAGACTCAGCTGGCAAGTGGAACACATAAATGGATTCTTCTGGAGTATGACAGTGGCACAAGATAGAAAATATAGTTAAACAGGCAATAGGCGACCCCCTATTGCCATAGAGCCCTGGGCATTTGTCCATTTTGCCATAGCTTAACACTGATCTAGTGTGACCCACCCAATGAGTCTAATACTTAACCTTACAGGGGACCACAAATAAGAGGACAAAAGGGCTTTCATTGACCCCATTGACCCAAATTTTCTCTTTAAAGTTTGCTTTAAATCAGTAAGACAAGGCTTCATAAAAATGCCTTTTTATGTTTAAACATCTTTTTTGTATTACTGTCTTGCATTTAAAACTGATATCTTGGCACCTTCAATTAGTGGAACATATATATGCAAACACAACAGTCAGTGAAGAAGAAGATATTCCCTTACATGCATAATCATCTTCTCCACTTTCCATCATAAAGGACAATATCTTTAATAGGAGAGGTTGTAGTTCAGAAGTTGCCTTGGAAACAGATTGTTACTATCAGTCATTCTTTCTGTTTTCATACTTTAAGTTATCATTTCCCTTCTTAATCTATATCATTATGTTCAAGTGAACATCTGATGAATCATCAAGCTGAAATATGTTGAATATTAATAATAAATAGACAGATGAGTGATTGGTGAGCCATGATGAGCAATGGTGGCACGTCTATTTGCAGACAATGCATGATGGAGAAGATACCAAAATCATCCTAAACTATACATATGTGTATAATATATTAAACATAATAATGTCATATGTGAAAGAACACATTTAAATCAATACCCAACAACAAATATGGAGACAAGGGTATATTACTTTTTTCTGAATTCCTTGATATGCATATTTGTTAGGGTTAGCGCCTTAAAATGTATTGGAACCAGTGATTAACTTTTTTGGAAGAAGCCCTCATTTACATTGTGGTTCAGGTTACAGTATTGCCTCCTCTTTGGGATTTGTCTTTTCTTTGAAAGATACTCCCAGTATTCTGGATTGAATGCCATTCAGAATCATTTAGCCTTGAGTACTTTAGAAGTGGGGCATCATGCCCACTTTCCTCCTTTTCCCCACCCCACTACAAGATAAATTCAGAGGAGGGTAGGATTGTACCATATGATGGGAAATTGTATTGTGAGTCTGATTTGAACCTCTGAGTAGAGCAGATTTTGGAGAAAGAATATTAGATTGGAATATAGATGGTTTCTCCCTGCCCCTGTAGGATCACTTTCCAGTGGATTGCCTCCTCCGATGTCCCACAGCAAGTGAAAGAAATGCACAGGACTGAACTTCTATTCCCTGTATGGATATAATCTCACGTTAGATCCTGAGGAAACGGACCCAGTGTCTGCGAAACGTGTTGAGTTTGACCTAATCATGTTCTTTTGGAAGATATTTAAAAAAAGTTTGCTGGCTATTTAAAATTATGATTGATATTCAGGTGCCTTAAAAGTCCCATTTCTTGGTATTTGTAGTTGCTTGTTTTCATGAGTTTTGGGATGTGGCATTATTATGATAATTAGGTGACCATTGGAAAGAATTTTTGTCGAGGGTAAGAATATTGTCAGCTGACCACCATAAAGATATCTAAAAAAGAAAGTATAAAAAAATAGCTGGGAAAGGGGAGAGAAGCACCAGACATCTGCATGTGAAGACACTTACGGTATAAGGGCAATAGGACAGGTTAGGAAAATGTTTTCAGTCCCCTCATGTCCTCAAGGTAAGCCTGTGCCAAGAAATGTCCACCTGCACTCCACGCTATTCACTTCATAAGTAAAATAAGGCAGGTGCATATGTTCATATCTCATCTGCAAGCTTGACATACCTCCTGCTGGTCAGTTTGGGCCAAGACTAGAGAGGATAGACTTTAGAGAACCAGCAAACCTAAAATGGATGCAGTCCAGAATGCCAACTAATTGTGGATTCATTTAAAGAAATCTATTCCAAGATTGCCAGATCACCCAGATTCTCCTATGATAGTCTATTTTCTCTAGTCTTGGGGAACTTTTATAAATATACCCATTGCCCCTGATTCATCAAGCAAAATCGGATTATCGGTCGCGCATTCGTATTAGCGATCCGGAATCGTGCGCGATCGCGCTATTCAACAACTGAAAAAGCTCGCGGCGGATTTCAATGATGAATCAGGGGCATTGTGTTTACAGGTCTGGTGTGCTGATATGTCCATGGATCTTAGATGACAGTCAACAAATACAGTTTTTTTGCATGTCATTGAAAATCACCCTTTCCTCCCCATGCCTTGATTCTAATTTTCTTTATTATTAACTATTTATCAACAATTTGTCTCATGGAGACAATTGTAACAGATGGAATTTTCACCAAAATGGGAGGGCTGTTGTCCCTAACCAAGAGATCTAATAAATATTAGTCCTTGCCATCTAGTCGATAAAAAACTTGCTTTTTCTATGACATTGTCCTTCCTGTATGAATCAGAACCATGATAGATATAAAAGATAAATCTCTTATTTCTACAAAACCTGGCCAAGATTAAAACCTTTCCAAAAATCGTAATACTAATTGGAGAAAAAGCTGTGCAAACGTTTCACAGTTTTGCCCCCATTCTGTTGTAAGGAATAAGTGTTTTACTGACATGACAAAAAGCATAGCATAACACGTGAAATATAAACTGAGCAATATGATTTATTTAGTACTTCCTTACATATCATGGTATCACCCTCAATTAATAAATGCCTGAATAAATTATCATTGCTCGAGGCTGTGACTTCATTAGAGTTTGAGGATTGAACGCATACCAATTTTTTCACTAACGCAGAGTGACACATTACAGCGTTGTCCATGAAAACCAAGCTTTATCTTAATATTCCTTACCGTTTTCTCAATATGATTGATGTGCTCCACTTAGGACACACTTTACTTTTTTTTTTTAAATAGATTAAGCCATAGCCTAATTAACAGAGTACAGTGTTCTGATTCTTATATCAAAATACGTGATCGGCTTCAAACATCAGCTATGACATTATTTCTCTTTATATAAGTTTCCAAAGCCATTAGACTCACCACCATTAGACTCAACCATTAGGCTTTAAATGCCCAATACCCCGGCCTCCATCATTTTTGGGTGGTACGGGTGATGATGTTCTGCCTTAGGACAAAGGCTGCTAGTTTTGTCATCCCACTTTTTAAAGCCATATGTGTTGGGGCAGTGGAAGGGTGATTTGGAATGCACCAAATGGAAGTCAATGACTTGGAATGGAATTGGAAAGGGCTAGTACATACGGCTTGAAGGGCAACATGGGAATGATGCAAATCCTTAGATTAAGAGCTTTGGATGGTAAAAAGGATCCCATATTAATTTGAATTATTAAACATTTTTTCATTATAGGCATTTTTACTCAACTGATACCCCAAAATTGAGAATGACTGACGCAGAATTCAATTAAAAATAAGTGAATGAATTTTTGCTTATAATTAGTACATTTTTTATATTTGAACCAAATGTAAGAAATGTATAAATTTTGATAAAAGTTAGGATAGACTGCAATGTTTTAGCGACAAGCAAGCAAGGTATAATAGAAACCTTGCTTGCATTGCTGATTTACTTGTCACTAAAACTTTGCAGTCTATGAAATGTACAATTTGTGTAACTACAAATATACACATACCAGGTTACATATTTTTTCTGTGACACAAAGGGGTCTATTTGTAAAGCAGAGGATCTGATATTCACTAAAACAGTTCTTGGTGGAGATTCTTCCAGGTACATGTGTTTCAATGGCAATAAGTGATTTTCCACCAGGAAGATTCACTGCCACATTGGTTATAGCAACAACACAATAAAAAATGGTGGTGCCCTTTTAAAACTGTGCAAACTATGTAACTACAAAGATATGCATGTGAAGTTGTGTTATATTATTATTTTTGTTTTTTTTCAATACTGTAGACTCAAAGGTACAATTGTATTGGAAAAAGTTTGCAAGTGAACATCTAAAAATGTGAACACTGCCCACAGTCACTGGTGTAGAAAATCTTGGACCTGTGATGGCACCTTAATGGGCAGAAGATCATTTATAAAGAATAACTTGTCTATGAGAAGGCAGAGGGAGGAAAGTAAGGAGTTTAGATTCAGCATTAACTTTTCCAATTGAAACATTTACATTTTTACAGTAGTTCTTTTTTCCATAGTTTTGGCTCACTGTTCTGTCTTAGGCTGCAAAAATAAAAGGCACAAAATAGACAACTTTCAATGCAGTTTAAACATAAATTTAGAATTTACATTGATACTTTACTTATAATGTGCAGAGTGAACATAAGGCTGGAAAGAAGGAAAGGAAACTTGCATATATTGCTCAGTCAGAGCAGTTACATCTTCTCTGTAACCTGCTAAACGTACAGTCATTAACTTCTAAAGAGCTTGAGAAGAACATTAAATTCTTATTGAATTAACTTAATTGGCTTGAACCAAATGTCTTTAAATGTCAAACTGGCAAGGGCACGGCCTATTTTTATCCTGATATTTCTCGTGGCTGCCTCAGATGTAAATGCCTGTATTTCCACACAGAAAGCGTGTTTGTGCAGGTTTAAATCATATTTTAATTGGCACATGCGCATGGGAAAAGATCATCATTTTCGATGGAGTAAAGGTGCAGACGCCAGCTCCCTAGACATCTTACATCATCTTTATATCGGAATATATAGGCTTACAAAAGAAAGCAGAACACGGAGGATGTGCAAGGTGTAGTTGTTGTACAGCAACCAATTTGAAGCCATCCAAAGTAAAATTAGCTATCCAGGTACTATGGTTACTGCATATTATAATCCCCCATGACCCCCTTATTTCCAGGAGGAGACAAGGTCCATGGTTGGAGAATGCGGGTTGTCCTTTTTACACAGTGGCAGATGTGGGCAAAAGTTGGGCAACTGACTTTGGGACCCTGTTGGCAGAGGAGGTTTTGGGACTTTCGTGCAGCAAGACACTTTGCAACTCCCTATATTCATCCCTGATTACAAATTAGGCATTCAATGCTGAAATTTTGCCGCCACCGCCCCAGAGTCAGACATCATTTCGTACTGTGTATGAAATGTGTCTCTCTGGACCTGGCTCATCTTAGATTCTAAGATTCTATTTGATAGCAGTTTAGGGAGATAAAAGGCACAGTCATGAGTCCACCCAGTAGCTTTGTAGACATGCAGCAAATCTGGATCTTGGAGTGTAGGTGCAGGTCCCCCCATAAATTTTGCACATGGCACCCCTTGCTGTCTTTTATCCTAACCACTCCCTTTTTGTTCTCTGTTTTTGCCCTACAGTCTTTGGTGTACTGTTTAACTGTCCAGTGGCACCAGTTACAATCAAGCAGAATACACTAAGGTATGAGGTTCAGGTATACATTGGATTCAAATATTTTTTATGTGTTAGCACTTCTTCAGATTGAGCAAAAATATAGCATATTAATTTGAGATTCTTAAAAAAAAAAAAAATAACATACTGCAGAACTGTGTGGTCAGCAGGGTCACAAAGGCTAATAACAGCACCAAGATATAGGTTGGGGCATCATTATGGATTCCCAGTGCAATTACCACATCCAGGTGAATCCATAATTTAAGGAATGTGAGACAATAGGGAAGTGCTCTTTGCTGGTTTTTAAGCATGCAACATACAGAATGTAAGCATGTACACACATACATGCACAGGTCAGAAACTACTCCCCGTTTTCCTGAATCTGTTTGTCTAACAAACACAGTGTCAGTGTAAAATAAAGTGAGAAAGCATATACAGAGATTTAATACCCAATTTTAGGCATTGTGCATTCAGCAGAGAAAGAATGATGCATCATTAGCAGCACACGTTATTTACTTCTTGTCAGCACTGAAAACGAAACTGTTTATTACCAATGTACAAAGCACTGGTAAGACCTCATCTGGAATATGCAGTCTAGTTTTGGGAACCAGTTCACAAAAAGGAAATTGTGGAATTGGAGCGAGAGAAGGGCAATTAAATTTTATATATTATTATATTTATATTTATATTTTATATTACAAGGAATGGAGGAGCTAAGCTTTGAGGAGAGATTAGCTGAACTGAATCTATTCTCCCTTGAGAAGAAACGTATAAGGGGGGATCTGATCACCCTGTATAAACATATAAATGGTCCATATAGAGAACTCTCTTCCCCATTATTCACTTTTAGATCATTACAAAGACAAGAGGGCAGTCTTTGGGTCGGGAGGAAAAGAAGTTTAAGCTCCGGATAAGGAAGGGATTCTTCACTGTAAGGTCTGGAGGAAAAGAAGTTTAAGCTCCGGATAAGGAAGGGATTCTTCACTGTAAGGTCTGGAGGAAAAGAAGTTTAAGCTCCGGATAAGGAAGGGATTCTTCACTGTAAGGTCTGGAGGAAAAGAAGTTTAAGCTCCGGATAAGGAAGGGATTCTTCACTGTAAGGCCTGTGAAAATGTGGAATCGGCTCCCTCAGGAAGTTTTCAGCAACTACTATAGATTAATTAAAGAAAAAGCTGGATGTTTTTCTAGAAGCACAGAATATACCTGGGGATTACAGTTTTATAGTAAAAATAACAGTGACTGTTGATCCGGGGAACATCAGATTGCCTCCTGGAATCAGGGATGATTTTTTTTTCCCCTGTTGAAGCCAATTGTACTCCGGGTTGTTTGCCTTCTCTGGACCAACAATGTCCTACAGGGTTTTATATCTGGGATATGTTTATTTCCCTAGTGGTTGAACTTGTATTTTTTCAACCTGACCTACTATGTAACTATGTAAATCTGGGTCCAAGTCGAATCCATTGGATCAGGTATAAATCTAGTTTTACCAAAGTGAATGGGGCCTCGTGTTTTTTCCCTCTTCCTTATTGGCAAGCTGGATTCCTGAGGACCTTTTATAGCTAGAAAGTGCACACATGCTCTCTGCTCCCATTTCCTATCTAAGCAAATTAAAGGATATGGATTCAATATTAGGGGGAATAGGAGACAAGAACATGTAAGAGAATGGGATCATAATATTTAAAAAGATTTATCCAAATAGATTCCCACAAAGTTGTTGACTGAAGGGAAAAAAATCAGTTCAATTCTGAGCTGGCATATTGCAGCTCTATAATAGTAAATTCTTTAACAAAGACCTTCATGGCAGGAATATAATAAAGCTTATATGAGATTTAAGTATTTTGGTATACATATCATTCATGTGTTTTTTTTATTGTTTGGCTTCTCTACTGTTTACTTTACCATGCCCACCATTGTAAAATCATTTAACTGTGTACCGTTCTTGCATTTACTGGAATACAAAAATATTACATGTAATCCAAATTAATAAAAAAAGTAATTTTTTTTAATAATATTCCTGGCATTGAGTCCTAATAAATGAGATCCCTTTGGTAGAAATTTAATTAACAGGTTTATTAGATGATTGGAATGTGCATTTAAATGAATGTGAATGGTACTTGCAAAGGTCCTTGTGTGTAAGCTTTGAAAGACAGATGGTCTTATGGAGAGTTCACTATACCTATGGTTTAATCATAGAAAGTGTACTGTCTTTAATTAAATGTATTTTAAAGGGCAAATAAATATAAAGTCTAATTTTTAATGCTAAAGGTTTGCTGACAACAGTTGCTAACATGTATGAAAAGGTTATCCTATACGTCTATTGAGCTTCTAACACAAATGGATAGTAATATCCCCACCAATTCAGGTTGTGATGATCAGTCCATTGAAACACCTCCATGATCATTGCAAGACCATCAACAAAATTGTGCATTCCCCTACTAAAGGTACCTGTCTGAACTAAAAATCATAATAATGTCACATGCCTACAGATTGAGGCTGTATCCTACTACTCCCATGCAACCTGATTAGCTAATGCATCAAAAAGGAATAAACAAAGAGAAAAAGTTTGTTGGAAATCAACCTCTAAACAAAATAGGTATACAAAATACAAAACTCATTTTGGATGTGGATGCAAGAAAAGAAGGGTTTTTTGGCAAAGAATAATTTGTTTAATATTACAATATTTGAAAAAAAAAGTCCATGATGGTCTTATAACAAATGTTAATGTTAAAAAAATGGTGTCAGTAGGTCCATAAATACAACAAGTAGAATCAAGTATGGATGTCACAGTAATTACCTGCAGTATTGATGGTCTTACAAAAAATGTTAACGTTATAAAAATGGAGTCAGTAGGTCCATAAATACAATAAGTAGAATCAAGTATGGGTATCACAGTAATTATCGGCAGTTTGGGACCCTCCATGTTACCATCCTATTTGGAAGGGTTGTCTACGGGGCAGAGAATCTAAGGCACTGGCCTCCAGATTTACCAGTCCACCTCACAAGGGATGATGGCTTTTAGTAGGCTGTGCCCAAGTTGTGGTCCTAGACATGCAGGCGCTGGTAAATACTGACTTGATAGGACCAATGTGCTGTATAAGATGGGTGATACACAAGATGGCACAGATCCCTTGGTTTTGAGTGGATCTGTGACAATGACAAGTTTCACCGATATGGGGCTAATTCCGGGGAGGTTCCAGATGGAGACACATCACAAAAAGACTCAAAGGTTTGAAGGATTTCATTGGGTAGAGAGAATAGGATAGGGTAAGCTGGTGTGGGTAGATGTCCAGTTTTTTGTTGTAGGTATTTATCTAGCTGGGGTTAGAAATCCCTAATGTTAGAAGCTAGATCCAGGAACCTGCTCCAGCATCCACAGCCTTTGCTTTAGCACCCAGGATCAGGGATTGCACTTTTGTATTATGTTTTGGAGTTTTGTATTATGTATATCTATCTGTTTTAAAACAAGATTTTTATTATAGAGAAAGGTACAGTTGAATTTTAAAGATTTTTATTAATGTAGGCAGCAGTAAACAAACACATACCTGATAGTAAATAGTGAAGCAAAGCAAATGGATTTTATTCTACTTTTACCTTTTATCCTATGCTGTTGACTGCTATGCTATCTTTGTCTGTATATCTGATAGTTTTGCCATATTTTAAGCTTGTGGTTGAGAGGCTATTAAACCCAGGTCAGTAAATTCCATGATTTAATAATCTATGCTTTCAGTGACCACTACACAAAGAATAAATGAATAAAATAAATAAAAAATATACATTCCCTTTAAAGCCAAACTGTAGTTCCAGTTTAAATCAACTGAATACATCCTGGGTGCATAAAAAAAGGGGTGAAAATGTAGACATCTGGGCATTTGGATTCAGGTCCAACCTGAATCAGAACACCACTAAAGTCAAGAATAAATAAGTTTTTGTGATGTTTTATGGTCTCAGGAAGCATTTTAGAAGCCAAAGGCACAAAAAAGACAGCCAATATTTGGTGGATCCCTGCGGTATTTAAATCATACTCATGGTATATACAAAAAAAGAAAAAAAAAAACAAAACACAAAGGATCACATCTCTGGATAAGTAGTTGTATGAGGGATATCAAGCTAGAAACATAAATCAACTTTACATCAAGAATGTGTTACTGTATCCAGAGCTTGAAGCCTTAGCTCCCTGGATTGGATGGTTAAATGATGATACTTTGTGGCACACCCAATTGTAACTGATGAGTGTGATAACCATTCACAATTCTATAGACCAGTACAAGAAATGTTCAGCCTCCTTCTCAGCACTCATGTCTGCCTAGTAGATGTAGAGCTAAATTAAAAAATCCTTAACTACAGCTACAGTAAACTACACCTCTGACTCTCTACACAGATCCCTCTTGAACCCTTCCATTTCCATTACAACTACCAGTCCCCAGGTTACTAAAATAAAATGATAAAATCTGGCAACCTAACGATCGAGTATCCATCCAGTCTACATATTGACTTCAGAGCTATGTTTATCAGTACAACTGATCATTCAGATTGAAATGGCGACTGGAGTGTATTTTTATTTTTATAGGGTCTATGTGACCCATATACTATAGGACACGAGTGTCAGATATGACAAATCCCAGCTAGCATGCCCTAAAGATGGTCTCCTGCTCCTACACTGAGTGCTCATAAATGATGTAATAAGACTTTATGGGGTAACACACTTTGAAACCTGAAATTTAGTTTGAACATCAGCACTGTTCTGCTTTAGCCAAAAAAATCAAATGTGCAATATTTGGGCCAATTTAATGGTTGGCCTGAACCCCAATAGTAACACTAGCAGTCACAGACTGAGAAAAGCATGGTCCATGCAGAGAAGGACCATTATTCTTTGTATGGAAGCAGTAGTGTCACTGCATGGGCCGAATAGGCTCATTAAAGTTAAAGTTAAAGAGCTAAAGTTTACCAATCTGCAAGAAATATGAGCTTTTCTAATAGGGATGGGAGACAATGCCTCTGACAGTCTCGCGAAAATTTCCCCAAACTTCCCATGGGTTCGCGAAATTTCAGCGAACCAATCAATAAGTACAGCCCAATGACCGTGGGAACCTGCAGTCACAGCCTATTGGAGGCACGCGGGTGCCTCCAATCAGCTGTGACTGCAGGCCAACTCAGATGAACTCCAAATTTGGCGAGAACATGACCTCGCGGCGAATCACAAGGCCGTTTTCGCTTACATGTTCTGTAAGCAAGAGAGGCCTGATTTGCCGCAAGATCGAAATTACAAAGTTCGCTCGCTCATCCCTATTTGTTAATAGTTATGCTATAGATTTGACTTGGAAGGGGGCTTTTCAGATCTATTTAGAGAGATTGCTGCTTCCACACAGAGCCCAAGAGTCCATTTCTGCAGCATACTGGCCAAGTTTGAACTGGACAAGCTGTGCTTATGAGGTTGCGGATGCTTTCTGAAAAACACCAACTAAAAGAGGTTAAACAACTTTTATTGGCACCTGAAATTTATTTATTTGACTTAAACTAAAATTTAATTTGAGCTTTAAATTTAAAAAAACATAATTACTTTTGCTTCCTTACAGAATTATTTACCCATGCAATACATTATTTTCCCAGTTTATAAAACAAAATAATATTATTACCATATATATTATACCAAATATCTATATTCAATTCATTTTAAATGGTATTACCAGTATTTTATTTTCCCTTATCATGTAACATTATTGCTTACCCCAAAACAATATTACCCGTTGTTAACCTGAAATGATATGATTACCAAAGTAATTCTTCCACCCGTCAAATAAACAGCCAGCAGGCTAGCAATAGCTTAATCGTCTGTCAAACCTTAGACGACAAATAAGTATAGGTCAGTATTTTTCCTCTGGTTAATGAATATATTAAGTCACTTTAGAAGAAAATCTTTAATAACACACTCTGGGGCTAAATACATTTGAGAGCTGCTTTAACTTGAAGGCTACATAATCTTTTTAAAGGGCTTAACGCTATTTCCATTAGTTTTGTAATTTTAATTACAGCATAGGACACAAGAATAACAATGGTGAAATTGCCAGCTTGATATGCAAGTTCTTCTTTCCTTTCAGGGGATTTTTGCATAACTATGTTCTCAGAAATGTTCATTTAGAAATCACTGAAAACACTCGTTCCACTTCCATTAGAATACTTTTTTTTCTTGCAGCATTTCGGAAATTATAATTTGTAATACCGGTACTTTTTTTTCAACCCAGCTTTCCACATCCAATTATTTGTGCCTTTTTCTAAGATAAAAGATAAAAAGTGTGTAATTTTTGCAAGCAGTCCAACTTGTGGTAAGTTACGGAGCATAAAATATAGTATTTAAATTATTATGCAACTGAAATATATGGAACCATTTTTTAGGGATTTGAGGATTTCCTTGTTTTTTAATTAGTGTCATATATACATCATTGTTTAAAACCATTGTTTGTTCTAATCCACAATTTTTTTATATATATTATTTATATGTACTGTATATATTGTACACACTACAGAAGAAAGATTGTTTGAGTTTTCCAAGTATGTAGGAATGAGGATCTCCCCACCAAACTGGAGGAGTCACAAGGAAGATGGCGGCATACTTGGATGCAGCAATAACAGGTTCTTGGACCTGTCATCTCTTCATGGCACCTGCACACGGTTATGCCTATCCCATTATTAACTGTGCATACTTGATGATCATGGCAGAAGCTCACCACTCACCATTGACTACAGTTCTGCTTTATTGGCTCCAGAAGTGACACAAAGCAGTCATCTGCAGCCTAAGATATGCTGGATTCCCATGGGATAGGAGTCAGTGTAGGGTAGATCAAAGGTAGGATATGGATTCCCGAGAATGTAATAAGTGTAAAAAGCTCCTTTTAGGTAAATTATTATGAATTAAGTATGTTTTGGTATTCCATGATATCTGAGTGACTTAAGCAAAGTTTAGGATGAGGACTCCAGGCTGAGGAAACACTGCGGTTAAAAGTTCTGCCAAAGTTATTGGCGGAACATGGTTTATAAGTATACAGTGGGTGAACTACCAGTATCAGTTTTAACAGTGTTGGAAATACCCCAGCACTTACAGGGGTGGTTGTCTTTGACACCATCCATATTCCACATTTAATGCCATTTTAACATCTCTACCCCAGTATTTTTACAACAATTCACACAGTCAGGCCTGTAAATCACAGGTTTTACAACTATGCAGACTTCCTGATAATAAAGACGAGATTTTGCTAGAACAGAGAGGTTCAACAAATTTCACACCTCCTGGTCTTGGTCAATCACCATATGCTGGGGTATTTATTCTACACAGGTAAAACTGATGAGGCATCTTGGAAAGCTGCGAGATGTATTCAACATTACAAGAACTTTACATCTCCAGTTGAATGTATTGACTACTACAAGTAAGACCACCAGTTCTAGAAATCTCTATCTAACCTACAGCTCCCCTTTTGCAGTTTTTTGTTCAGTTTTTTTCTTCTCTTACTATATCTCCATTGTAGATATATTCAATGCAGTGGAAAAAAATCAGACAATAAGTAATTTATTATCAATAAAATTGTTTTCACTTAATATTTACCCAACTTTTACTCTCATGCACTTTTTTACATTGGATTCATTTATAAAATGTGTGAATGAACTTTTACTCATGTTTGATACATTTTCCAATTAAATCCAATGTTTTAATGCTTTCAAAGGAAAAAGCAAAGAGTTTTATTTTTCTTGTACCATTATCTGAAGTAGCATGAATAGGTGAAATAGTTGGTTTTAAAGATGTTTATTGTAATGGATACTCTTCTTTATAGTATGTTTTTTGCCAACATAAACTTGCAATAAATACAAAAGTCACTTCTGTTCTAGCAATGCAAGAATATACAGAAAAACAGCAGAAGCAAAAGATTACCTCCTCCCTGGAAATATGAATACCAAGTAGGTTGGTTGTTGTGTAAAACTTCCATGGATTAAAAAATGGCTCATTTGGAAACCATAAAAGCTTTTTATCCAATCCAAAGAAGTCACAGACCTGTGCAGTTTTCTTGTAGGTGAGCTGACATCAAAGTTCCATTACTGTAATTGGTACTTTATAAGAAGAATAAAACTTGATGTCAAGATAAAATATGAATACTACCTGGAAGTTATTATAAAAGCAAGCCTAGAATGAAAGTCAAATAGTAGATTTAGAGTTCTTCATGCATATTTGGAGTACTCTTCTAAAGTATACCCTTAAAGAAATATAATAAAAAAAATATAATAATGTTGGTACAATTAACTAAAATACATTTTACATTTACATAAAAAATGCCTAAGATTTGATCCAAAAAGTTTCTATTCCCAGTGCAGTTTAGGTTTTCATAATTCAGATAAAGAAGCTGGGCAGATTTGGGTTCAAATGAGTTTAATGACGAACCTTGTGGGAGGGTGCGAAGAGGTCTCCAGAGAACTATAGCCCAGCCTCCAAGGGGGCTTTGGACAGACAGGCACAACCAGACTTAAAAGTGTTTAGATAAGTGGGTTTAGATAATCTGACCCAATCTGCCATAAGTGTTCGGAAGATTCTTCCAAAGTGGTGGTGAATGAACTTATTCGTGGACATATCAAAACATTTCTACAATCAGCTGCTATGTTCTGAGAGTCTTCTTCATTGGGTAAATCAATGATGGCCACTTATTGAACTGATCTTGCTGGTTTCTGTGACTCTACCTAAAGGAGTTCTAATGAATCAACAGGACTTCAAAACGTAGTCATGTTCATGCATAGCCAATGAAGAGGCTGGAGGGGTTGCAAGAAGCTGCAGAGTTTCAGAGCCTGAAAACACCACATTCTGAGTAGATATAGTGTTTGATGTAAATTAGTCCACATATATGTATTTTGCTAATTTAATTGTTTAGCTGGTTTTCTCCTGGAAAATAAATACAAAACTATATAATCAAGGTGATGTATTCATAAAAAAATCATTACATTTATTTTACATATTTTTTACACAAAGCTACCATAAGTTTGTCTGTCTTGATATCAATTGACTGTGCACCTCCTCTTGTGGGGTTGGTAATTGCACAGTGCTCCCAATTTACCTATCCTAAGCATGGGAAACAGAAGGTATGATCTCATTAGTAAGCCACTACATCTTATTGTCTAGGCTGAAGCTAGAAGGTGACCGAGTGTGTTTTTTTTTTTTTATTTACCTGAAGAAATGTTGAGGTGCCTCATCGGTTACCATTTTGGGCTTCTACTAGGGTCCCAGGTTTGAACCTTGGACACTCTTTTAATGGTGTTTGGTAGTTGGGGTATTTTGTTGTCACTGAAATTGGCTTATAATTACTAATGACATATGACTGTAGCGAGGATATTAAATTGAGGGTGTCTTTGAGTAACATGAATGTCTCTGAGAGCCGTGATGTGACTGTAGAAGATATCAGCACTATAAGAACATAAACATAAACATATTTTTAAACCTTGTTTTTCAGAGTTTAGCTTTGAACTCTGTTTGCCTAGAGTTCATCTTTGAAAGATGTTGTAGCAGATTGGTTCCCCGCGGGAGCTGTTTCGCTAGGTAGAGTCATTTTATTTAAAGGTTGTAGAAAAAAGCATACAAAGTTTCTTAACAGAATTTACTGTAATTGGAATTTTCATCCCTCACAACCATGGGTTTTAATACCAAACCCACCACAGCTTGAATGATTGGTTTAAAACAAAGATAGGTCACTATGAGGAGGTAAATTTTTTTTGTTTTAGTCTTTACATTGATCCTTATTTTCCTGTGGAAAGTTTAGGATCCTCGTTCCAAATGACCTTGACCTCTGACTAAGTTACACTTAGGCTCACCTCCTAGTAGAAGGCTTAGTTCCTTGCCATAAAAATTGAACTACAAATATTTGGGCTCTGGTTTTATTGGGTAGGGCTTAGTGTCACCAGCTAGCCATATCCCTAAGTGAAGATGCACACGCTTGTAAATAACACGTGATGGTTGCATGTAAGCAATCCAGATCACAAGTCCATTCACACTTAAAGTAATTCTTTACACTCACATGGCATTATAGCTGCAAATGAGGTGGTATGGAGTATTAGTTACTACCACTGTGGCCATGCAGCAATTGAGTTCCGGGTATAATTCTGGCTTGGACACCCTCCCACAAACATACTAATAGGACCAATGGCTTCATCATTGGCAAAGTAATGGCAAATGACTATGGTACAGTCTTTAGAATGTGAGTTCTTCTGGAAGACCTGTAGAAAATGCCATAGCTGTATCTTAAGGAAAGTGCACTTACACAGAAGATTCCATAAAAGCAATATAAAAACATGATATTCCTTTTTTATTGGATATCTAAAAAAAAGCATCTTGGATTTTTAATTGCTCCTCTAGAATCCCTATGAATATACGTACACATCAAATGTACTTGTTACCTTTATGTTGTTGCACCCAGGACTTGGCTTAGTGTTCAGCTTCAGATATGGGACAAATTCGACCTGAAAATCAGTCATTTGGCTAAAGCAAAAAAAAGCTGAACATCTCAGATAACATGTGTCATAGTCTATTGGTTTATTTGGATGAATCGTCCTCTATGTGGTGTTGGTTGAATTTGCCTCTGTTATTGACTTTAATGGAAATCAAATTTGGCTTCAATACAACCCGAACATTGGGGTCAATTAACCAAACTATAAGTGAACTGAACAGAGGCAAATCCAACTAACCCTACCCAGGACCTTGGTTCTGGCTCAGCACAATAGTACAATATATAATATATAGTATGTAAAGTGCATAAGTCAGCACAATGTAGTGCACCACAAATACTGAATGAGCTTTGATAAATTAAAAAATATAATTTACTGTAGGTGAGTTTTTGGCTGCATTGGGGCCCATTGAAAATGCATTTAGTAAAGCATTTGCATGCTTCAGCGCATATGTTCCAATATATCAGCCCAATGTTATTACACCCTTATGATAATAGTGTGCCATTTTGAACCAAGTGTCATATCCTTTTTGTTATCATAAGTAAATCTATTTATTTTTATATCAGTGTAACTTGTCTTAGATGTATATTCTTTATACTGCACATTTCATTAGGCATGTGATAATACTGAATCTACAGCTTAGCAGCAGCTGCCTGCTCATATTGCAGAAGTTACAAATGAGGACACTATGCTCATAGAAGCTGAATGAAAAACAAGAATTAAACCAGCAAATCGGTACAGAAATGGAGGGAAACACATTATAATGCATCTAATTTGCTATTTCCATAAGTTAATGGAGCAACCAAGTCCCTTGTGTCATCTTCCCTTCCCCTGCTTTAAATCACTGGAGCACAAGAAGCTCTCACAATTAAATTTCCCCAAAAACTATAATTGTCTTGCAACATTGAAAGGACATATTAGCTAATGAAAGGCAACGGCTCAGTGGAAGAAAATCAAGAAGATAATAGCAATGTATAAATCAAAATAGAGGATTCTGTGATTGTGCTGCACCATTTGTTCACTGTATTTTTGTCGGGCTATAAACCAATTTTGAGTAGTTTTTGTTGCAAGTTGGAAATAATCATCAATATTATTTTACAGTGTATGCATGCCAATGCAAAAGAAAAAAAAGTGGGTTGATTTGCACAATTTCGGCAGTATATGGTCTACAGAATTACTTTTGGGCCATTGGGGGCTGTGAAGAACATGCCCCAAGTGAACATGCTCCATGGTTACTTTAAGGACTAGGACTAGTGCTTCCTTAGCTCCAATTGGAGTTGATTCCAACGCAGATCTGAGCTGTTCTGACCCCAAATGCAAAAAGTTCCTTCGGCCTAAATCAGTTTCTCAACCAGGGTCCCTCCCGAGGTTACTAAGGGTTCCTTGAGCAATGAGCAGTTTGGGACTCTCAGGTTAGTTTAACATATTCCAATGTTTTTTTTCTTCCAGGGTGGCAGCCTTCCCAGCTGCCAGCAATGTAGGAAACATTCTTCCTCCTACTGACCACCTTATTTTATTAGGGGCTTCCTGAAGACATGAAAGTTATTTCAAGGGGTCCCCTAGTTAACACTGGTCTAAATCAGCCAATGCCATTAACATATGATCAGATCTCTCTGTCTTTTAATTGAGATATTGTGGTATAGTTTTTAAACATTTGAGCTTACAGTGTTGATTACCCAGTAATCTAGTGACCAGGATTTGGCCATAAACTTTTGTCTTGCACTTTTTATAGACCTTTATAGACATGTCATAGGATAGTGGGAAAGCTAAGGGTATGGACTCCTATTAAGCACCAAGGCCATGGAGTGAGGTTGCTTAACAATGGGGAGTCACTCCTTCTTGTTCCTTTACTGAGAAATGGATGACATCCAGGTATATCTGCTTCAGTTTTTTTTTCATTGCTATATATATATATATATATATATATTTATTGTCTGGGAACTTTGAAGGATTTTTAGGTACCTTGATGGAATCTCATTTTAAAGAGGGGCCCTAAAGTCGCTTCCATATTGTATATATGTATGTATAAAACTAAAATCTTTGATAAAATATATTTTTTTATATATATTTCTTTGTGGGCTAACTGGTGAGAGTGCTGGAGAATCAATCCCAAGTTATGTTTGTTGTGTGAAAATCTTTAAACATGTGCACCTTGTCTTGACCACTAGTTATAATTAGTTGAGTAGTTGGCATTTTTGCTTTGCCTAAAAAAAATTAAACCATTCATGGTGCATAGCTAACATTGCAAGTTCTCAAGGTTATTCGTCTGCACGACTTTTAACAAAGTTTAACCTAAAATTCACTTAGAGCAGAGAGCAAGCAAGGATGCCAGGCATACAATTTCAAGTCAAATGTAATAATTAGGGATTGAATTTATAATCATGATAAAATGCAAATGTATTTTTTACTTTCTGTTTATAGCCATAATGAGGAAAATTATTTATTCTAATAGCTTCATGAAGGGAAGAATTTATTTATGTGTGATCATTCTAAATGAGTTGAGATGTTACATATTCAGACGACTGCAAAATAAAACAAATTGCCTCATCGTACTTGCATTAGCGCTGCTAAATCGGAATCAATAGCCTTGACACAAAAGCTCTTCATGGGACAGAGAGATCACATCTCAATGAATGCGCCATCATGAAGACACTCAATGAATGTGCTTCATTTTTAAATGCTTAATGACAAAACAATGGCTGAAAAACATTTTCATTTGATGAAATGGAAAATCAAACTTAGTTAACATGCATTAGACCTCTCCAGTAAACAAGGTATGAATTATGGTGATTAAGAGGGTACCATCGCAAATCTGAGGGATTACAAATGGACAGAGATTAACTAAAACAAATTAAACCTGAAGGACGTGTTTGGGCAAGTGATATTTAGTATTATAAACTGTAACATATTGCAATGGACTTAATCAATAAAGTGCATATAACAAGCAGACAACTAGGGATGATGTTTTTAAAACTAGATCTCACGGCAAATTCGGCCATTCTCCCTTACCAAATTGTAAGAGAGAATGGCAGGTGTAAATTTGCAGATCAAGCTCGAATTAAAAAAAATAAAATAAAAAAAAGCGCTGGCTGCATTCATTAATCATCTCAGTGTGCGATCCCCGGCGCTAGAGGTTAAATGGGTTACAAGTTTCCCCATTGAAACATCTAGTGCTCTGTGATTGGCTGAGGAAAGCTTTCCTCAGCCAATCAGGGAGCACTAGAGGTTTTAAATAGGGATACTTGTCCCCATTTAACCTCTAGTGTCAGGGATCACAAACAGGATTCCCAGAGCTGCAAGAATGACTGCAGCTCTGAGAATCCACTGCGATCCTGGGGCACTAGAGGGTCATTAACCTCTAGTGCTAGGGATCCTCCTATTGAATGCAGCTTGGGCTGCATTCATTGAGAACAGTGTGCGATCCCCGGGGCAATAGAGGTTTATTAACCTCTAGTGACCCAGAGATTGCAAACAGGAGGATTCCTAGGGAATCCTTTGAATCCCCTGTGAATCCTCCTGTTATAATTTCCTCGATCTTCCATTGGTTTCGCGAAATCGGATCTATCAGAAGTTCAAGGAAATTTTCGCGGGAATGCCAGAGGCGATCTCGCTCATCCCTACGGACAACATCTAAGAGTTGCCTTTCTAAAACTAAAATCAGATTTTGAGTTCCACTATATGGATTTTCATTGAAATTCCACCAAAAGATGGAGTGTCAGTGTTTTTGGGTAGGGAAACTGTCAATACTACAGTATCCTAAGACATTTTCAAAGTACCCCTGTGCTCAATGCCCCCATCATAAAGACTAGGTGTGGGAGAACATAAAACTCTACAATCATAAGAAGCATAACATAAACACTAATAATCTTCCTAACTAAATCCTTTGAGGATATTTGGAACAGTGACCACAAGCCAGGCCTTTCTGTACTGTAAACCTGACCTCACAATTGTTCTTTTGGATGAATGGACACAGTTCAAGAACTTGGAAGTTCTACCACAAAGCTTCACAATTGGGTTGACAGGAATAAACGATATTATAATATTTAAATATTTTAATAAGGAATCAAGAAAAACACATGGAAAATGCTTTGGTCGTTACATTTCCTGAATTTGCATTCTAAGACACAAAATACAAATTTGAGCCCCTGGGACTTGGTTCTCATGACTTTTTTAAGTAGTGAAAGAGGTTTTAACTCTAAAACTATAGAAAAAATGTTTGGATTTAGATACACTTATGAGATCTGGCATAATATGAAAATGTAGCAACAGTATTAAAAAAATGTATACGAGGAGTAAATCCTCTATTAGTGAAAAATCTTGCTGCCTGTATCCTTTTGCTGAAATTTAGCTTTACTTTCTGTTCTGAAGAAGCACCAGGAAGAAATCTAGACAAAGTTCTCCACATAGAGATGAGTCATGTGTTTTTATTTGAAGATCTACATCTCCTATCTTTCTCGCTGAGACTTCTTGTTGAGTTCCTATTCTCCAGCTTCTGTATCTAAAAATGAAAATATTAAAAACCAAAGACTTAACACATAAAATGTACAGCACCAGACACTTGGCATCAAAAGGTAACATGCTGTACAGGCTGGACCCCTAACCTAGGAGACCTTTGCCCAGTCTTGATTTTGGTACTCTCCAGTTGCACTTATTGGAAAATGTGTTAAATCTGATTATTTTGTCTCCGTGGAAGGAAACAACCATGCAAAAGCAAGCATATAACATACTCAATGTGGCTCAATAATAACAGTTTATTTAGTATGTACGTGACATTAACCTGGTACCAGCCTATTGCATTTTCTGTACTCTCAAAGCTGTAGCTTGAGATGAAGAAGCAGCAGGGGAAGGGGGCTTGGAGTTCCTGTGCTGAGAAAAAGGGTGCTAATAAAAAGAGCATGCAGAATAAAAGAAAGATAAGCTCATCACTGTGCTGCTTCTCCCTTCACCGTCCAACTGAACGCTCAGTTAGATGGCCTCTAATTTTCTAGTTTTCTGCTGATTTCTGCTAAATATGCTGATACACCAAGCTTTGTCATTAGACAGCGTGAAGCTAGGGCTATCTCTTACTCCCTCACCTTTGTCTTTGACATACTGTATTCATGAGAAGATAGTGATGTCTGATGTTATAGCAGCAAAGCAAGATTTCTCATCAAGCACAATAAGTTTACACCTATTGTCAGCAGAGGCAAAGCGGAGGCTCTAGGCTCTTAGTGCTTGTTCACATTAAGGGGCTAGCAGGCAGTCCAGCTGCTCTGTAAGTGACTGCCTTTGCCCTAACAGCAAGTGCTTACCCTCACTTAGATAACTCTAGGGTGAAATACTTACCCCATGAATAAACTCTCTTTTTAAGTATGCTTCCCCCTCGGATTAGCTAGGGTAAGGTAAAATCTTGCCAATAGGGCTAGCAAGGCTTAAAGCAAATGCAGGTAGTCCCCGAGTTAAGGACATCTGACATACGCATGTCTCCTAGATATGAACGGGGCTTCTCTGCTCTTCCCTGCTCGCTCCTGTGCAGGACGGAGGCTTACTGGGCGGAGGGGCAGTTTGCATGACTTGCAGATGAAATCTTTTGCTGCTCTGCAAGCTCTTGTAACTCTTTAATGAACAAGACAAACTCTGTAGTTGTTTCTTTTTGCAAATCAAAGCACAGCTTGCTCCAGAAGTTAATGAATGTCTAGGCTCCATAAAGTTTTGCTTTGTTGGATTTTATACAGTAACTAACACCACACTGCCTAATGCCTTAATATGTTGAGACAAGCATCTGTCCTGATTACATTTATTAAAATAATGTACCTGTTCCAACTTACATACAAATTCGACTTAAGAACAAACCTACAGTCCCTATCTCATATGTAACCCGGGGACTACCTGTTGTTATTTTTGGTCAGCTGCTCCATGTAATCAACATTATAACTTCAGAGCTATCAAACTGCAAAGGTTTGCCACATGACCACAGCATCCCAACTGTGCTCCCAACTCTACCCATTCAATCAAAGGGGCCCCAGTGAGAATCACGGTATACACCGTTGCATTGGTTTAATTGCTACATTGGGAATCACCAAACAACAACCACTGGGAATCACTTGTTCACACAGTTGCATTATTTTTGAGTATGCATTGGGATTGAAGTATGATTCCTGAATGCAGCATGTTGATTCTTACTACGATGTTGTTTTTTCTTCTCTGGAAAAAGAACCACAGCATATTCACAAACACAAGGACAACACGTACAAGAATGGTGCAGCTTGCTGTTCCTATGTGCACAGCAGCAGTTTGCCTTGTGTACGAGACCTACAAACCATATGGTTTTAGACCACACATCTGAAGGTTCTTTACCATACATTTTGCCATGAGAGGAAATACAATAATCTCCCAAAAATGTATTTTCATATGATCCATTTATAGGATGAGACCAATAAAACAAAACATGCTCTATGTAAAATGGGAACTCCTAAAAGAAGGGATTGCTTTAGCCATCAAAAGTCACATACCTAGTACCTACAGACCCCAGTGATAGAAAATGGCCATAGGTACCAGGATGTATATTTGCATCTAAAATTCAAAATCGCACCTATCTAATCATAGCTGTAGAGTGACAGCATACATTTGCTAGCATGCCGATTGCTTCCAGCTAAACACATTTTGGATTGCAACCAAGTAATTGTGTTTAGCTGGCCCGCCAGACGCCAGCATGTATCTATCGTGCATCTACAAGTGAAAGAGGTATATTAATGAAAGCAAAGAGCTATTAATCAGTATGAATGGGATGGCTGCTTATCTCGAGAGTAAGTAATCATTGAAAAGACATTTTTCGAATTCATTTTTCTCCCAGGGCTTTATCAAACAGACTTCAAGGTTTCCTGACACTTTAAGTAGAACACTCAGGATTTTATTTTAATCTCTGTCTCTTTAAGTTAGTTTCAAAGATTTCAAGTTTTGGACTGTTTTCAAGAATGATTAATTTACTGTGCCCTCAGAAAATCCTTTACTGTTGACTAAGGAGAGATAAAATAAGCAAAACTGCTATCTGTTCAGCCATGGACAAGGGCAATCAAATAATCATTGAAGGCGTCCAGTGCCAGGAAGTAAGAAATTGTAAAGCATTTTAGTAATCAAAGACTACAATCCAGCAGGAATAAGATAACAAAACTGCTGAGCCACGTTTCAGTCTGGGTTACTTTATTTCAACAATGTTTTGCTATCCCTGGAAAAGAGAACACTCCACAATTTTAAAGACTGAAGTTTGCTAATTGCTAGGGTAAAAAAAGAAAATGAATGCCGGGGATTAGCAAAGTGAATATTGATTATTGATTCAAGTTAGGACTGGAGAAGTAGAAATAGTTGTATGCTCAGTGCTTCCATGATTGGGCATTAGGGTACCATGGAGCCAAGTAATGGAAGTAGAATTGGTATGAGAAGATAGACAATTACATATTTGGTAAATGGTTGAGAGGGGTTGTAGGTAGTTCTGGATGAAAGAGGAAGTTTTAATCCAGCTGGGGTATCGGCATTGGAGGAAGGGTCCCACCCTCTCATCTTACTTACCTTCTTTGGCATTTTAATTTCCTTGGAGCTTCTTTCTTATTTATGGTTAAACCACTTACTTTTTTTACTGCCAACACATTCAGAACAGTATTAGAGTCTTTGATGAGCATCATCTACAGTTTGTGTGCAATTAAGGTTGGGGAACAGTCTAAGTTATGGCATCCCTTTGTCAACAAGTAAAGTTATGGTTCATTTGGTATCTGCAGTGGTGTCCCTGGTTCAGCACCAGTGTTTTGCCCAGGCTCTGATCAGCCAATCTATTATTGTAGTCTTCACCTACAGACAGGCTCATGCATAGCTTTAAAAGGCTAGTTGTTGTGTCCTAGCAATTGGTTGCCCCTACCTGTGGAGTTGGTGCCTAGAGAGGGGCAAAAATTGATGGAAAACCAGGGAACAGTATAGACCAGGCATAGGCAAACTATGGCCTGCGGGCTGTATAAGGCCCAATACATATGTTTTTCCGGCCCTTTGGGTGGTCCGTCACTCTGGGGTGCCACCCCGAGCAGGGTCAGGAGAAGGACATCGCTGGGGGGCGCAACAGCCAGAGCCCCGGAACACGTCCCTTGCATCTGAGCCTGCGATAGGAGAGTGAAATAGGAGATAGTGAGAGTGAGATAGGAGACACAGCCTGCCCACTCTCCCATCGCAAGCTCAGAGCCTGCGATTGGAGAGTGGGCGGGCTGTCACTGCACACAACCCGCCCACTCTCCCATTGCAGGCTCAGATCTGCCATGGGAGAGTAGGCGGGGTTATTCCATCATGACATCAGTGGCGTCATGTTGCCTTAACCCCTCCCAATCATCCATCGGCCCAGTCCCTCTGTTAAATTTTATTTCAAATTGTGGCCCCTGACTAAAGAAAAATTGCCCAGCCCTGATATAGACAGATAGGTCCTTAAAGTACATCAGTGGCTATTAGATGGGTACTGGTACATAGGGTGAAGGGTAATACATTGAAAACAAAATTCCAAGCAGATGTCCAAAAGGGTGGGCCAAACAAATGTTCCAACTGAGCTTGTAGCCATTATAGAACAAACCAATGGTCGGTCCACAAAGCAAATAAAAAATGGTTAGGTAAAATTAGTGGTTGGTAGAAGAAAATCATTAACAAAATGTGAATCCTAGCAATTGTCACACATTATGCGATCACAGGCAAGGCGGCCACATTTGAGTGCAGCTTTATCAAATTCTGGTGAGTTGGGGGACGTAGCAGGTTCAGGCAGGGTCAAACAGGATCAAATCAGAGACAGTTGAGCTGAAGAGGAAATAGCTGGATGGTGCTGATTGTCCATTAGCTTGGAAATTAGGTGAGCTCTAACTCTTGTGCATTACTATTAATATTAATATTATTGTTATTATTAATTATAAAGAGTATATATATATATATATATATATATATATATAGTGCCAACATATTACGCGTTGCTGTAGATTAAATAGGGGTTGCAAATGACAGACAGATACAGATAGTGACACAAAAGGAGGAAAGGACCCTGCCCCGAAGAGCTTACAATCTGTGCATACTCAGGAATAACATCATAACATCCACTGTGCTCTCAGAAGGCTGCCATGGAGACAGAGGCAAAGATGGTGGCAGTGGCAGCCGCCCTGTTATCACTGCAGGGCGGCTGCACACATGTAATTCTGTGCCATACTTGCTGATTATAGCAGAAGCTCACCACACACCAACAAGTTCACGTCTGCCTCATTTGTGTGACTAGTGTGATGAGAAGAAACTTGAGTGACCTCCCCATTGACCTGACCTCAACCCTATTTACTCCTATTAGAAGAAATGTGGATGCCAACTATGATGCTGGTTTTATAATAATACATTAAATTATTAATAAATAGGCCAACAAAATGGTGGAATACTCAAACCCCGTAAAAAGACGGTAGAGCATGGGAGCAACCAAGTAAAGAGTTGATATTATGGCTTTAGGAGGTTCTCTTTGGGAACACACATCTTAACACATGTGTCAGTCACCATTAAAGGGGCTTGGAGCAAAAGGTTTAATGACCTAGATTTGGCTTTAAAACTTTGGGAAAGGCATTGGGATTTACATGATTGTGTCATCCCAGCAGTTGCAGTCCTGGAGGTAGAAGGTGACTTTGGTAATTTCCAAACAAAGATAGCTCCCTCCTTATAAAAAGAAAAGCAGATAAAGACTATGTACTGCATAGTACTGTGACCTCTGTAAACCTAACTTAGCAATAATGCAGCTAACCTTGAAATAAAATATATCTGCTGCCATGTCCACTTTAAAAAAATCTCAAGTTTAACAGCAATAACTGGAGAATTACTCACCATAAAGTAAAGTGACCAGCTGTGTAATCTATGCATTTGGTAACCAGCTGTCCTTTACTTTGAGCCAAATTTAACAGTAATTACCAAACAGCATGGATATGTCTTTTCTTTTTATCCCATCGAAAGTGCCAGATTTTACTTGAATAAAAATCAACCGGGGACATTTGACAAAAAACATCTGTTTCCATAAGTGCTTACTGAAAAAAGAAAATTGATTCAGGCTTGTCTAAAACAAACCGCAGAGGAAATTTTATTCTTTTTACGGAGAATTATTTCTTAGGACATAAAGAAAATAAAAATATACGGAGGTCATTTTTTAGATATTTTATACATGGGTGTGCAAATTATAAAAGCTACAATACATTTCCATTCTGGTAAATCTTTATATTATTGAGAAAATATTATTTCATTAATATTAATAAAAAACAATATTTGATAAAATAGTAGAAGGAATAAAGAAAGAGGATGGAGGCTCGAAATTTTCAGTGTAAAATATTAAGTATGTATTTGTGCTTCATAGATCCATACATAAATATTGAGTACAATTGTATCAAGTGTATCCCAGCTCTTGTGAACAGTCACAAGGTTAGGATACTCATTCTAGACATTGATATTCTAGTGCCATGCAATAAATCATAAACATAGAAAATAGGACGTACGTACACGTAAAAGCCATACAGTTCTCTCCAACAACTAACCCCCTGAAGAAGCCATAGTCTGGTGAAATGCGTCAGGACGTAAGTGACCTAAATAGGTCACATTTTCTATATTTATGATTTACTGTATAGCACTAGAATATGTCCAGAATGAGTATCCTAACCCTGTAACTATTAACAATAGCTGGGATACACTTGATACAATTGTACTAAATAATTATGCATGGTTTTCTTATTTCTAAAATGTGTTGGATCTTGTACAGGAGTGTAGTTTTAAAAGAAGAAGAGGGGGCACAGTACTATCCATGACGAGTGCGCATGCACATCATTGTTATGTAAACGTGCCCTCCCAACTACACCCCTGCCTATATGTCATTCAAAGGGGATGAAACTTCCCCCAGAGTGACGTCATGATACCTGAACACTCTCACTCACCCATTGCAGGTCTGATACTGCAATGGGAGAGTGGGCAGGTTACATTCAGAGAGACAACCTGCCCACTGCCCTGAGCCTGCATTTCTCTATGGGATATATGGTCAGTGACTTCGGCCAGTGCACCCTCCCCCCACAGTGGGGTCCTTCTCCTAACCCCGAGGGGGGTGCACCAGCCAGAGCCACGAACCACCAGAAGAATTCTGTGCAAAATAAGAGTGGGCAAACGTGCCCATTCCCGAAAGATGTGAGGGAACAGAGTGCCTACTCCATCAGCTGCTGTTTGTTCAATTGCCAAATTACCAAAAAAGCCATTTTAAAGCAGTCAATTAAGTCAGTCGATTTAAGTGAACCACCAAATTAAACTAAGCATTTGGATCTTGCTGCACAGTGCTCCACGGGCACAGATCACTTTTAAAAAAGGCTTCTGTACCCCAATGACATCAAAAATGTACCTGGGAACTTATTAGCTGTTTTCTGGATATGACAACTTTTTGTGGTGGAGGGTGAAGAGGACAAACCAATGGTTATGTATTGCGCTATGTGCAGATAATGCATCTAAACCCTAATTACCTTGCTCACCACTCATAAAAACCACCCAATGTATCATTTCTGACAGTGATTCCTCCATCCTAGGAATGACGCCCACATCTTGACTGTAACCCCTCTAGCATAGCTGTTGCCCTTCCATCCTGACTGTGCACCAGTATGAAATAAAATGATCATAGCATAAATACAATATTATTTGATTTTTTTTAATAATAGTAAACCTGTGCAAAATTGAGCCCTTAACTACCCTTTCTGATCTTAT
This sequence comes from Pyxicephalus adspersus, assembly GCF_032062135.1. Lineage (NCBI taxonomy): Eukaryota > Metazoa > Chordata > Amphibia > Anura > Pyxicephalidae > Pyxicephalus > Pyxicephalus adspersus. The sequence continues at coordinate 147,303,922 of NC_092860.1, read as the reverse complement.
TCCAATGTTAAGACAATTTATGTAAACCAATAATATTTTTTCCATGTGATGAAAAGGCAAAAAGAAATATCCTAACTTTTAGCTTTAGCATTCTACTACATTATTGAAAAAATTGGATTATTAATAAACAGTATTTATATAGTGCCAACAGTTTATGCAGCAGTGTACATTGCAAATGACAGACAGTGACAGTGGCACGTTGACAGTTATATTTTGGGATAAATGTCGGGGCATGTGTGCAAATGTTGACAAGAAGAAAAATAATAGAAAATATATGCTTTTTATATTTGGTTATTAATATTCATTTATTAAAAAAATATCTCACCCAAACCCCCGTAAAAAGCTACCAAAAAAAGAAAGAAAAAAGTGTATAAATTATGTTCGGGTATGATGCAAATCCTAAAAGATATCATGTGCAAAATTGGTAATTCTCAGAAAAAAAAAGATAATAAAGCTCTAGGATTTAGAGAGATTAGCTGAGACAAAGCCATGAAGCCTGTCCATGAGCCTGCCATGTTTGAATTTCTCATTTTGGCAGACTCAATATTCAGCTTCCCAGTCCTTAGGGTTTAATAGCTGTAAAATAAAAACAAATAAAAAAAAAGCATAAAAAAGAAAAAATGTATTTAGCTACCATACCTGGTAAACTGGAGCATATATTTGTATTTGGGATTAGATTTGCTTTAATGATTTTGTGTTCATTATAATCATCCAATATTGTGTAAGGAAACATTCTGTTTTTTGCATTTTCCTTGCACACAATTGAATAGTTTTTTTTATTCACAAAGCTATCCAAAGATTGCCTACGCTCTGTACTCCTTAGCAGAAAATTTTCCTCAGTATCTAGTCTTTATTTGTATGCCTTGTGATTCGACTAAATTTAAAGACCACATTGAATTGGGTGGGCTCATCTCTATGTATGCAACCACTTTAAGATAAAATAAATTAAACACACAAATATTAAGGGATTTCATGTTACTATACAAAATAAAGCTTAAAATCGACCAACGCAAGCACCTTTTTTTTTTTTTCTTTGACTGTGTTGCAAGTAACTCAGAATGTACTGCAGAAACAGAATCAATTCCCCAAGCAGTATGTGAAAACACCATTAAGGTAGTGGAGATCATGTTAAATTTCCCATAATGAAGGCAGAATAAATACCCATATGGCCAGGGACCACCAGTGGGCTAATAACTCTTGAAGGGGAATTATTATAATTGCACTGAAGAGTGTAATTCCCCTAACTGTAAAACTATGTATCCCAATTTGTAAAACCTACACAGACATTTAGAGATCTGTGGGGACAAGCTAGTGTTGCTGCTGTAATAGTGTTAGAAGGCATCTTGGGTTGGCTGGTTTAATTTGGAAATGTACTTGTGTTTTATGCTTGCTGCTAATGCTCTATAAAAAGTCAAGGTGCAGTGGACACAGTGAAACATTTTTGCAGATAAAACAGTTTTCCAAAACGAGTGCAAATGCAAATAACATTCAAAAGATAAAGCAGTAAAAAAAATTATATTGTTATGGAGATTCAATGACAATAATTTCCTCTTTGCCCTTCACTGCCGAATTAGGGAAATGTGCCACTACAGTGCAATGAAAGTCAATAATTAATTGTAATCAGCTGTAGATCATAAATGATTGTAATTCTTTTCTGGGTTTTACTTTTTAATTAGTTTATCACATAAAGGTTAGCTTTTTGTTACTAGACATCTAAATATTCTAATTATCTAATTATTTTTATTACTATTTTACATTGTATGTCTTTCTTTTTTACTTTTTTGTTCTTTTTGGCTTACGTGATATGTGTATGTCATTGCAGTTTACAACCAAGTCTTGAAATCAACAGAGCTTTTAATGAAGATTTATAAAAGATATAAAAGAAGACATCAAAATAACATATTTAGAACGACAAAAATAAAATTAATTCAAACAATACAAAAGAATAATAAAATAAAGCAAATCCAAAAATAAACAACATAATACAAAAACAGTAAAGAATATAGATCACTATATACTTTACTAATATAGTTCACTATCAACCTCTTGGCAATTACTATCAATCAAAACATTTAGGTATTGAACTTTTGTTGAATCAGAAAGTTAAGTACTTATCCTGAAATTCCCACTTGTTAAATCTTAATATTACATCCTATAGAAAAGGAAGAAGATATTGAAGACCATATTGCCCAGTTGGAAATACATTTATGGAGAGAGGAAATTTACTATAAATTAAAGCTCTTTCATAGGGCCTGATCTATTAAAGTTCTACATGACTGAATAAGATAGACTATCATGGGGTTAATCTGGGTGATCCAGAAAACCTGGATAGGATCAGAGAACCAGAAACTAGTTCAGGTTTGGTTTTAGGTCATCCATTACAAATGGATAAAGAAATAGTCATTGGAAGTGAAGAAGCTACCTAAATAAATGTCAAAATGTTTTCAACATAGCGAAGAAGTCCAATTGAATCTAAATCCTTTTTACTAGTTGTTTAACAAAAATCAACATCTGCATTGGTACATAATATAAGACAATGGAGAAAGTATAAAGGCGACTAAGATGACCTTATGGCTATCAATGCTGGTCAATGTTCCACTTATTTAAACAGATGAAGCCAATCCAATGGTTGGTGAAATTTCTTCACCATTATGGAACATTTTTTATCAAAATGTGACTAGCTACAACCATCTTTAAGTTATGTAGATTCCCTAGGAGAATTTAATTTCTTTTTATTATGAGTTTACTTATAATAGAATGAAAAAAATGTGACAGGTTGTGAATCATTCCAGAGGTCAATGAAAGCCTATGGCAACAATAATTTTAAGCTTAAGAAATGCCTAATTTTAGGGTAATAAAATGTATTAAAGTCATTCTGGTATAGTGAATGTTTAGTTCCTACAGATATAAATCACATACTTCTACAAGGATAACAAAATCCAGGAAGAACTAGATTAATGCACAATACCTTAATAGACGTGACTGTGAAGTAGATGTATTCAGTTGGGTCAAACTAGGCTAATTACCTTTCAATAGATTCCTAAAATAGAGCTGGAATACATTACAATGTTCTTATTCCTGGCTACATCTATCTTCATTTAAGCATTGGTTGGTTTTAAACCAACATTGATTTGGATTTAAAAAGGGAAAACACTGTTTTTGTTTTCCTAAAATTTTGGTAATAAAAAAACAGTAGGTTACGGCAAGATGTTACCATTTGGCGAAATGGTTTGGCATCAGTAACACATTTGGGCATACTATTGTGCCAAAGGGGATAATACATGCAAAATGATAGCACAAAAATAAAACACATCTTTAGCTGACATTCCCTCAAACATTCCCTGGTGAGAATCAATTACTGCAATTAAAACACATGAAAGATTCCCACCTTGGAATGTTTAAGGGATTGTCTGATTTTTTTTTTTAAAAAGAGCCCTAAATATAATAAACTGAACTACTCTTAAAACACCGCCTCTACAAAGAGACACCTTATAGCAAAGAAAGAGATTAGATTATAGGAGATAAAAGAAAATCACACTTACATTTACTTCTGAGGAGCTCCTGATCCCGCCACATCTGGCCTCCATTCGGTCCTGCATCGTCCTGGAATCCTCCTTCCTCCTGCTAGTTCCTCTGCCAACTTTTCCCCCTTCTTCTGCCTATGTCACCTGATCTTGCACAGGTGAGAAGTGACATATATACAGTGTTGACCTTGCTGCTCATGCAGCCCAAAGCCTCCTGGGATACATGACTTGGGTATCCCAGAAGGCTCTGTTCTCCCATTTAGTCGCATGGTGGTAAACAAAACGAAGCTAATTACATTCTTGGCAGCCATTGGGCAGATACCTTGATACCCGGCATCATACACTAAGCTGCACATGTATTCATAGCTGAGTGTACTTTACAAACAGGCAAATTTTATTGCAGAAGGGTAACCACCCATTTCTTCTGCAATTAAAATATTAGTAAATTTGGTATTAGCCTACAGAGAGCTTATGAATTCTAGAACAATTGTCCCTATAGCCTCCAAGTTGTATATATGTGTGAAATATAAGGCACTGTTGCTTCTGATTACTAGTCTTAGGTAATTTGGAGTGAGATTTGGTGCTGTTACCACTGTGCTGTTCTCTGTTTTCTTTGCTGGAGAGAAAGCTGTACCTGAGGACTTGCTATGCAAACATCTCTTTTGTTTTGCTTTATTCATGGATCAGTGTTTCTTCTTTTATTTTTTTGAATGTTCCTCAACCAGTCATCAGATTACCAGCTTTTGTAGCTCAGACATGCTGATTCAAAGTCCTTCTCCTACTAAAATGCCAGCCTTCTCACGGAGACACAGTGCAAGAAGAATCATCATGGAGCAAGCCCAACTTCAGGGGACCACAGGCAATATTATTGTACTAGTTATTTTCTCCATGCTTGCCTTTTTCGTGGCACAGCTTCCACAGTTCATATCCTCGTTTTTCTTCATTCTGGACACGGTAAAAACCAATTATATTAATTAAATTTAACAAATACTTATCATTATAAAAAAATAAAATTATTTAAGCTTTTCAACTGGAATGTCTACATGTTTTACAATTTATGCTAGTACTCTCTATAAGAAAAGCTGACTGGACACATGCCTTGCAAATATAATTTTTTTTTACCAGCCCTAGGAAAATTGTATAAAATGTGAAGTATATGGAGATCTCAGACATTTTTATTGCTTTGCTTGAATATTGATCATATTCTGTTTTAGAATATGTAATATAAATATTTGTAATTACTCCCTCTACTTGACAACCGTATAATGTGGAATGTGGTTAGTATGTGGATAGTTAGTATTCCTGCCTTACGTTGAAATTAGCCTACTAAGCTATTATAGAGGGTAAATTGGTGGCAGTCAGGTCAGGGCTGATCCTTATATTTAAATTAAGAGAGAGAAATAATGGTGCATGCATATTCAATGGGGCTAAAAAGTGTAGTAGTGATGAGACCCTCTCCCCCAATGATGGCCCTTGCCACCATTGGGACAGGAGCTTGTCTCGTTTCTTAGAAGGCAGAGGAACAAAATGCCATTTGTCTTCGTTCTTTTTAGCAAACCAGATTCCAGGAGACCTTTTATGAATAGAACAGGGGCATGCATGCTCACTGCCACATTTTCTATCCAAGAAGGTCCCAAGCCTTTTAAAGGGTCTGGTTTTAATATTAGGGAGGATTCCAAACTGTTTTTTGTTAATAGAAAAGCTTTAAGGTTGAGCACAGTGCACCAGCCTAAATGGATGAGCTGTACTATACTTGACAATGACAGTTGAGGCATATGGCTTTGTGCCAAATATGATCGAGCTTAGTACTAAGGTAGGATATTGAGGTTTGACCCCTAGAATGTAAGGTTATAATACAAATGCACCACATCCTAAATTATATCCTAAATTATATATTTGTTTTATTACAAAATAGATCTCCAACAAAACTATATTAATCAATACTCTGTGACAATCTATATGCTATATGTTTATACCTTGTATTTGTACATTATAGAAAACATGCAACCTCTGCAAATTTTTACCCCTGAAGAAGTCTATACCAGGCGAAACACGTTGGGAATCATGCGGCCATAACAGGTCCACTTCGTACCTTGTTTTCAATCTTTATATGTACTTTGAATGCCATTGGAAAGAGACTTATGTCTCGATTAAAGTATCCAAACCCTGTGACAATAACAGGCATTTGGATATTGAGCTTAAAATAAATAATATGTACCTTTGATGTATGTACTATTTGTAACTTGAAAAATACACACTTGATTTATTTTTGCACAAAAACCTCCTGAGCCTGAAACCTCTTTCTTTCCCCCTCTTCCCCTTATACCTATACTATGAGCTTTAAATAATCAACATAGAGGTTGGCTCAACACAACCTTGATGAAACAAAGACAATAACCAACACCAAAAACAAATTTACAGAACATTGATAGTTTTCATATTGACCCTTTTTGTTGGAGTCAAAAGAGGCTCTAACAAATTCTCAACACGTTTCGCAGAAACATGTCGGCTTCCTCGGGAGTACCAGAAGAGTATGAAAAACAATAACATTTACAAAAGAAAATACATATATATTTTTATTGTCATGTTAAAACTCTGGTAAGCAACCACATGGTTTAACGCAAAGAGAGTTTATACATTACAATGTTGAGCTTAGTACTAACCTGTCTTTTTTTTAAGCATCTTGGAAAGCATTTCCATTGGAAAATAATATTACCAAAAGATTTTCTGACTTTGACATGATTGTGAGTTTTTCATACATCACTCTATGGTTCCATCTGCCTTTTCCTACACCACTGCAGGACACAGGGGTTGCTGGAAGAAACCACAGAGCACAGCAGGGGACTATTCATGTGGCTCACTCCACCTGTGTCAGATATTGAGCTGTTGAGCTGCTGAGAAAGATCTTTGAGTAAGATTATCCCTTGAACATAGAGGAATGTGGCGTAACAGACAGTAGGACTGGTGAGTAATAATATTTGGCTTTGTATGATATGCCAATGTTGAAGTTTTATAAATAGCAAAGAGGCCCGCTATAAGTGTTAGCTTCAATCCGAAAGAAAAAAAAATAATTTTGCTTTGCACAGCAGTACGTATTAATTAAATAAAAGAGCATGGCTGCATTCTTTTATGATGCTGGGAATACTTTCAGTTTGCTAAGTGAACTATCCTTATTTTTTAGCAATTAACCTTGATATGCAGCACTACTGAGTTGGAAGCAAAGAAATTCACACATTATGTGCCAATATGGTCACCTTCATGAAAATAATAATCTACAAACTATACACAGAAATCAGTTTGCTAAAACATTACAGGAGATACTAACACAAAGATTCAAGTCTTTGAGTGGGCGACCAAAAGCACCGTAAGAAGGGAGGGAGCACTATAAAAGGGATAGCTGCATGGCTTGCCAAAATTGCAGTTTGTCGGTAAGTTTAGTAAATTTAAGTTACATCAAGGAAGCCCAGTGATCACTCATCAGGAAATAAGCCGACCGAAACTGATCCGAAGAAAACAGTATTCTAAAGCCAGATTCCACCAACTCTGGCGGGAAGGAGGGATTTTCCAAAATCTAGTCAACTTATTACCCCAAATGAATTTAAATTTCAAGAAAGATTTGAAAAAAGAGTTTTGTGATTCCAATGGGGAGTTTTCTACATTTTTAAATCTTAAAACTGGTATTCTTGCAATAAAAGTTCTTTTACAGAGGAACTAAACTGAAAAATAAAAAAAATCACACTTACCTTTTATCCTGAAGATCCTTCAATAATGCTGAACCTTTCAGGTGTCCTCCTTCGTCCTGGCGCAGAGGAAGTGACGGGTGCCTCTACCTTCTTTAGCCTTCTTCCTCTTTCTTTGTATGTCGCCTGATCTCACGCTGTGCAGGTGCAAGATCGGGTGACGTAGAAAGAGAAAAAAAAAGGCAGATCTCCCCCTTTAAAGAAAAGTCTCCTTCTCGGGCATGCACAGAAGGAGCAGCCAGGAGCCTCCCAGGATGCGTAGGTATACCAGGGGGCTCTGCGCTCACATTCAATTTTGACCTACCCCTTTATGTAAACTAAAAAAATTTGAGTTTCGGTCCACTTTAAAGATTATAACCTCACTTATGTCCCAGTGGAGACTTGAAAATTATAACTTACCATACTGGCATATTGCAAAGGCATGCCCCAAAGTTGTCACCATCAAGAAGCCGGTCCAAAGCAATGATGTACAAGTAAGGGTATAACAACTGCAAAAAACAGGACTGGAAGAGGCTGGGGAAGCCAAAAGCACTGATAAAAGTAAAAAACAGTATTTTATAGAAAACAAAAAAAGGCAATTGTTAGGTGCTTTAGCAATCTAATGGTTAGCTGCAGCATTCTGCTGTTTGTTAAACTGCATTCCCAACCATTTGTTGCATGAGGCTGTAGCCTATGGTGGCGTAGTTCTGAAAAACGGCATATTGCATTGGCTGCTTGTTTTTTATTTAAATATTTTTGCAACCGCTGCAGGCAAATCTGTTACCCGGTGTCTGGTTTGCTGACCTTGGGCGTACAGCAGCAATTAGCTGTGACCCCAGGAGCTGCAAACAATGTGGTTTAACGCTGTGAAAGAGACCCTAATATGTACTGGTTAAAGTTTACATCTATTTCTTTAATATTATAATTATATTTTTGCTACAGAAAAAGAAATACCTGAAAACTGATAAAGTTTCAAGACAAGATGAAGGTCATTTTTTCACAACTTACTAAAGTTTGGGTAAATTATGGCAAATTGAATTCTCTATCTGATTCATATATATATATATATATATATATATATATATATATATATAAAATTGTATGTATGTATGTATGTTTCCCCATCACTCGAAAACACATAGAGACCAAACTTGCTAGACATATGACTCTTTGTACATGTCAGAGGTATATAAATGTATATTATTAGTGTGTGACTGTCGGGGGTCATTAGAGTGTCAGCTCCTCTCTACAGAGACTGATGGGTCTAGCTCAGAGTTTCATTGTACAGCACTATGGTATATGTCAGAGCTATATAAATCCACATATATAAAATTGGATGTGTGTGTGTATGTAGGTGTATGTATGTATGTGTGTATGTTCCACCATCACTCAAAAACGCATGGAGACATTCCAACCAAACTTGCAATACATTTGACTTTGACTCATGCGAGTGCACCAGTCATCTTTGTAGAGCGCTGTTCTATATGTCAGAGCTATATTTGGATGTATGTATGTATGTAAGTGTGTATGTCATCACTAGTAAACGCATGGAGACATTTAAACCAAACTTGCTTGACACAGATTCATGTGAGTGCACCACTGATCTTTGTACAGCGCTGTCCTATATGTCAGAGGTATATTTGCATGTATGTATGTATGTGTGTATGTATTGCTCAGTGACAGTGTGCCTTTTGCCTATATTTTCACATACTTTTTTTGGACGTTTTTTGGGAAAAATGTGTGCAATCAAAGGCAAAAAAAATGAAACAACACCGTAGACAAGAACGCTGTGTAATCAGCTAGTATATATATATATATATATATATATATATATATATATATATATATATATATATATATATATATATATATATATATACATACACACATTTCTTATGAATAAAAAAAATGTTATACAAATATGCTTTTTTAATTATGGTTCTCACTTCTATACAACTCCTATAGAACAGCCTTTTTTTTTTTTTTTAATTGTTTACTTTAATCAGTGATAGATTAACATGCATTATAATCATTTTGAAATTATACAAAAAATACAAAAAATGTATAATTCTGTTTGGAAGCATTGCAAATTTATATATATATAAAGGTAGCCCCCAGGTTGAGGATATTCGACATATGGACACCTCCTAGATTCAAACGTGGCTTCCCTGCTCGGTGTGCAGAATGGAGGCTTGAAGGGGGGTGAGGATTTTATACAGTAACTGACACCATGCTGCCTAATAATATCTTGAGACAAACATCTGTCCTAATTGCATTTATTAAAATAATGTACCTGTTCCGACTTACATACAAATTCAATTTTTTTTATAAGTGCAAAATTTATCGCTATTTTACTTATTAAATCTGTCATTTCTTACTGTACTTTTATATCGCCAGTTTAATTAAATTTTTTTTACTTGTTCATAAGAATTTTACTTACTTTCAAAATATATTAATGGCTGTCAAGACTCTAATATGGTATTGTACCTAATATGCGACAATGTGATAACTTTAGGCCAAACTCTGGGCAGATATAATAGAAACAAATGAATACAGCTCTTTTTTTATAATTACATAATTGTTTCATTTTTTCAAATTTAAATTTTGTATTATATTTTAATGTACGGTAAGCAGAATTTGGCTTAGTAACAGCCTCCTGCATCTCTGTGCAGTAAGCAGAGTCAGGGACCTCATCATCAGTCCAATGCTTCTTCTCACTAACTTAAAAACTAAAGATGGCCAAGACCTCAAAAGATAATGTGCTATATAACAAAACTAGAACTTGCTAAGGTATTGTGGACATCTAGAATTGTTAACTATGTCTATGTAGAGCTCTATAATAGACCTTTTGACTGAACCTCAATATAATAATGCACTAGATGAATTGGTTCGTGAATATGCTTGGGTTTGGCTCATGTCAAGTCAACTGAAAGCCATTGAGGTCTAATGGAGATGATTCTTCCATTTAGATTTGTCTCCTTTTTAGGGTTCATAAACAAATGAATGCCAAATAAAAGGCAAGGTGAGCCAAGTGAGCCATTCTGACATTGTTCAATAAATGTTGCAGCAAATCAGATAGGATCTGCTTTATTACCAGGTTGGAGGACATGCAGAACCATCTATTCCTTTCTTCCGACTTACTTTCTTTCTTTGGCCTGCCTCCTTTAATGTATTGGATTTTTATTCTCTCAATCATGGAATCACATGTGGGCAATATCCAGGGCAGTGTGCATGCCAAAACAAAATAGCCTTAATCTTGTTCCAAGACAAATGGAAACTTGTTCTTGCAACTCTTTAAAATTGTGTTAGCTAGAGCAATTTTTCTGAGGTAACACCAATTTGGCCTTATTTATACAGAAAATTCAGTATAATTAAAAAAAAAAAATTTAATTATAAAACCCATGATGGCATCGACTCTACCCAGGGTCCTCGGGTATGTGGAAATGCTGTCAGGGCCATATTTATACTGTTTACGTCCTTAGGCCAGCCAGCTTGTGCTAACCCTACCCCTATCAAAACCTTTGAGGCTGGCAAACACACTCCTTAAGGCAGCAGATTAGATGAAGACCCTGAGATCTGGGCAGGAAACACCCTAAGGTTCGGCATAGTTGGTTTTCATATAACTTTTTATCTGTGGAAGTCAACTCTGCTTGTAGCTGTAATTTGAAGTCTTTTTATGTTTCTCTATTCCCCTACATAGAGCTATAGATGGCTGGATATTCCTTTTGCACTTTTTGATGAAATCCAAAGCTCCAAGAAAATGGTGTCGCCTATCTGCACCAACGATCAGAACTTCAATTCATAGGGGTAAAGTTTTCTATTTGATTTAGATACATACTATTTGTTGAGGGTGGCACACTGGCTGGGTTTGTATAATCTGCCTTTTGGCCCGTTTTCATGGAATGTAGATTAATCAACTGTGGGTGGGGTGTGCCTGCATTAGTTGGAAGAGGTATGGATATGGGAGGGCGGCCATGACAATGGGCATGGTTTGCATAGAGTACTATAGGAAATGCCACAGCTTAGTTTGTTGGAATTTGGCCCTGACTGCTAGAAGGAGGAATGTCTGATGTACCCTACATCACATTCTTCCAGTTAGTGGCACACCTTGCATTGATACAATTGACAATATTTAGTATTAGGGTACCAGGCAAACGTTCCTTGTTGCAAAAGCTTTCAGAATTCAGTTCCTCATTAAAATAAATGTGCAACTGGAAGTTAAACAAAAGTATTGTTTAATATACTGGACAGAACTTGAATGTTAGCAGTAATGGTCACATTTATTTCCCTAGGTTAATATAGGTGTCTAAGCATTTTCCTGTATTTCTAAATAAAGATAAGTACCTTGGTTTATTTTCAGATTGGTTTATATTCGAATATATATGGTAAATAATTATAGCTGAGCAAACAAAATAAAACTGTTTACATTTAGCAATTAATAGGCAAATAAGAATTTATTCATAGCTCTGTGACTTTATCTTTGCCAATACTCTTTTCTGGTGTCAGGTTTTAGGCCATCTTGATTGGCAAGGCCTGAATGCTGAAACACCTGGGAATTCATTTATTGGATACTCCGCATATACCTGGGACCTATAAGGAACTGCTACGTATATTTCAATATGACTGCAAAGGCAGGTATGTCTTATGGCAATGTCCCTTCTGCAATGAAATAACTGCCAGTTCGTAATTTTTAAGTGGGGTATTATATTTCAATTTTAATTGCCTGTCCACATCAAGCTCCTTTCTTAAAAGGACCAGTAAAAGAACTAGTAGCATTGACCTCATCAATAAGGACCATAAAGGACCACTTAACAATGCACATCTGCCGAACTGGATCATTGGCTATCCAGACATGAATGCTACGCTGTAGGGACTGATAGGGTAAATTTCTTCATTTACAAAGTAGGGAAATGTTTCATAAGAGTTGCATGCAGGGATTGAAGGGATTCATTTTGCCTAGAGGGCCTTCAGCTACATAATTTATTATCTATATTTACCATTTACATTTGGTTAACGTAGAACTAAAGTCCTAACATCCAAATAAAAGTTCTGATATGTGACAGCTCTGTGTTATTCACAGTATTAGGAAAAAAAATGCTTATCTTTATGATTTTAATATAATCAGACTCAATAATATAACTTTTTTGTAACCCTTCAGACTGAACTCTATGGCCAAATGTACAAAATATATTTTTCAACCTCCTTATCCATTTTTAGATGTACCAGAGCTGTGAAGACTGTCAAGTGATTTCACACCTTGACATTGGACAACTCATCTTTTTTTCCAAATCATTTTTACATTAAATACTTTTCTTAACTTGATTTTTAAAGTATGTTAACTGTTTTATATCCTGTGCTATGTTTGTTATCTTTTACATGCTCTTCATCGCCAGAAGAGGAATTCACCCATATGTGAGCTTTGTCCTTGCATTGCAAATTTGATTTATTCTCTCTTTCCCCATGAAAGATGAGTAGGAAAATGTTGATCAGGTCAATTTGAACTAGAAAAAAAAGAACCAATTTGACTTGGATTTCAATTTTTTTTTTGTCTATGGCCAACTTTTTGAAAGTAATTACCCAGCCTCTGAATGTTGAATTATCATCAACATTATCGGGATGTCAGTGCAAATATTTTATTTACAACATATTATTTTCCTATTTTTCTCTTTTTATTAACCACATACCAAAGTAAAAAATAAAATTTCTAGAAATATCTAGTATCCATGGTAACTTATCAACTGTGTTTATTTTCTCATGCTGTATTGTAACCGTTTCACTGTGGTACAGAAAGACATTTAATTTTAATGTTTACTCATTTTGCACTGAAGGTTATTTCCCACACGCTCAGTAAAAAGAAGTATTTATATTTATTGTGTGTCTATTAAACCCAAGGGCCAGGAACATCTCGAGAGGAACGTTGCTTGCCTTTCAGCTGTATAGATTATAACCATGCTGTAGAATGTATTTGTAGGTTGACTTCATTGCCTTTGAAATCAACTACAGTGAGATAATGGGACTGGTAACCTTGCCTGTGAAACTCCTGATCTTGCATATGAAACTAAATGTACAAAATGGTCCTGTTAGAGGATGGAGGAGGCCAAAGTGGACAAAGTGGTCCTCAAACTCCTTAATAATCTGACCTCCTGTAAGTATGATAAAGCTGATTTCTAGAGTATAGCAAAAAGAAATTGTACGATAATAGAAAATGGTGTAAAATGAAAAAAATAAAAGCTGACATACTCTAATATTTAGTTGAACCAGCATTAATCAATAGCCCATATTCATTGTGGTGAAATTTTGATAAGCTAATGCAATATCAAAACAACTTTTTTCTTCCAAACTTGCAATAATTTATTACCAAGATCTTGTATTGCTGATGGGAGAATGAGACCTCTGTGTAAAGTCAGCCCATCCTGAAGATTCTCCATGGGGTTAAGGTCTGGACTGTGCGGTGATCATTCTATGTGTAAAAATTAAATCTTATGCTCCATAAACAGGATGAATCCCAGCATTGACATTTAGGAATATGCCCATGCATGGGGTGTTTTTGCTTTCCCGGTTTTGGCTGACACTTTCTATGTAACGGTACTTTTACTGTCATCCCAATGGATGTTTAAAATAAACTACCAGCCTATTGAGGGCTCTCAAGTGACTTTTTGAAAGAGTCCTGAAAGAGTGGACACATCCTAAAAACTGTGTTGGCTTTTGTAATTCCTTCTACTTGCTAAAGCACCGGTGCCTTTCCCCGTGCATGCTTACAGTTTTGATCCCAAACGTACCTGCTCTTCCAAGTTTTACCAGCATCACTTCAGCGACTGGCCAATCAGAATATAGTGTTTTAATAACTCTTTTTAGCTGGCTCAGACACAGTGTTCACCATTGCTCAGCTTGCAGTGTGTCCCTACTACTGCTTAGCCCCCTAGCTCTGCTAGCAGTCCCACTCAGCTGTCGCCCAATTGTGTGTTTAACAGCCCGCCTTCTGTTTTAACCCCGTTGTTGTCTAATCTGCTGTTCCCCTGCCTGTTCCCTTGAGCATCTTCTGTATATCTGTTCCTGGGCCCCCAATGTCTTCCTGTGTCTTCGTTGACTTCCATGTCACTCGTGCTTCCAAAGTCTTTCTGTGTCTCCCAAAAAGCATGCGGCTTTAATATACATCAATTCTTCTACTTCATTTTGCACCCCTAAGCATATTGCTTTTCTTTACAACTGCTATCAACATAATTTCACAAGGATCGAAAAGCACTACATTGGTACACAGAAGATCAGCAGCTTTGACGCTGAAGAGTATTTCATTTTATCTTATTCAATAAAAACACTAGATGGTGACAGAAGCAGATTAGGACAGAAAGAGGCCCTAGGTGGGGTCTGGTTTGGTTTAGGGCAATTGTCAGGGCTACCACCTACCCTAGAGACCCAAATGACAAAATGGCAGGGGTGGAGCGCCAATTTTACATTTTACACCTGACCCCTTAATAGTCTACCATTAAAAAGGATTGCAGTTGTCACTTACAAGCAACCCTATTACCTTAGCCTATACTAGCATAACCCAATCAGACACCAACTGCCTAGAAGTACATCCTTCTTTGTAAAGGGGCAGACCGGTTCACCATTATGTCCACCTATGCTATCTGAATAGTTTACTGCTGGGGCATGTAGGCTGTAGCGAGGGCCCTTGGGCAATACCAGACCCCAGGCTCCTACTTAAGTTGCTTTTTTGATGATCTGGCTCTGGATGTTTCCCAACTAATAAAAAAAGAGAAAGCTAACAGAAAAATTCTGATAGTAAACATCCACATGAATAATCAGATCCTTCATCTTAGTATTTTTATTTTTCCCGATTTTATTGAAGCAGAAGTATTTTGCATATCATTCATGGTGACTGACAGCAGGTCAGCCCTTATTCCCCGTCTCATAATATAGGCTTCAGGCAATTTAAAAGATGCAGCACAGAGCACCAGCTCATTTAAATACTGAATCACAAAAGCAGATGTGTAATTATTTGTTTGCTGGAAGCCTAAATATATTTAAACATAATATAAAAAGGCACTGTAGCAAAACTATTATAAATAATATAATGTCACCAAGCAAAATTACTTCTCTGCTATCATTTCCTCTTAAGCTTCCAACCCACGCAGCCTCTTGTCTACAAAAGACTCAAAGATTACCTGAGCACCAATTTTCTCCTTGACCCTCTCCAGTCTGACTTTCAACAATTGACTCCCTCCTAAACCTGCTCCCTCCACAACAACCTTTACTGCCCAAGACATTGCCACCTACTTCAGAGATAAAATTTCTAACTGTTAACAACACTGTTATTCGGCCCTCCCCTCAGGCACGTTGTTTTGGCATCACCTTTGATTCTGCCCTCTCATTTACCCCCTATATTCAGAATATTGCCAGGTCCTGTCCAAAATCCGCCCCTACCTTTTTTCAGAGACCACCAAACTTCTTGTACACGCTTTTATAATCTCTCGTCTGGACTACTGCAACCTCTTCCTCCCTAGTATTACACTAACCCGACTCTCTCCTCTACAATCTATGATAAATGCTGCAGCCAGACTCATCCATCCTTCCCACCGCTCCTCTTCTGCTGCATCTCTTTGCATATCTCTACACTGGCTTCCATTTCACCTTAGAATCAAATTCAAGCTCCTGTGCTTTGCCTTCAAATCCCTTCTCAGTTCTTGTCCCACTTACCTTTCTGACCTGGTTAAAAAAATATTCCTTCAGTCGCTCTCTCCGCTCCTCTGATGACCTACAACTGACTTCCCTACTTATAACTTCATCACACGCACGGCTCCTAGACTTTTCTAGAGCTGCCCCAATTCTCTGGAATGGTCTTCCCCGTCCTAATCGGCTTACTTCTACTTTCCACTTATTAAAAAGACTCAAAACTAATTTTTTCAAACTTGCCTATCCATCTTCTTCTGTCTTTTAAAACCGTCACTACTTCCCACAGCTATATATCTCCCCTCCTATTGTGTGTTAATTCCCCCACCTACTAGATTGTAAGCTGTCTGGGGTAAGGTCCTCTCTTCCTGTGTCAGTGTCATTCGTCTGTCATTTGCAACCCCTTTTTAATGTACAGCATTGCGTAATATGTTGGCGCTAAATAAATCCTGTGTAATAATAATAATAATAATATTATTATAAATAAAAAATATGCATTTTAAGAAAATATTTCCCAAATTTTTGTAATGCAGCACCATTTAACTTATAATTTAATAGACAATAGAATTCTGTATAATTTGGCATAGCACCATATATACTCAAGTATAAACCATGATTTTATTGGCCAAAGAAAATACACAATAGGGTCACTGCATGGGACTGTGTCCTCATATAAAAATGGTAAAACAAATTCCTGCGAGGACAAATTCCTTACATGAGGACACAATGCCATCTACTAGTGGCCATCAATAACGCACAACTCAAAAGTACAATATGCTTAAACCCGTAAAAAGAAGGAAAAAGAACAAACATAACAAGCCCATGTGATTTTAATATTTTCCACTTTGTAATGTTTTAACCGCCTGGGCAGTTACCCGGAGCCTAGTTCGGGGTAAAAAAAGTTGCTGAAAGCGTTTACCCCAAACTAGATTCGGGGTAGGTAAAAGTAGAATCAAAGCGTTGCTTTGGCTGTAGCACCAAATTCAAATCCCCTTACAGTGCAATCTATTTGTCATACAACATTGTATGACAATCAGATTACATAAAACCCCACTTACCTCGTCCCCGCAGCTTCTCTGGAGACATCTTCTTTCTTCAGCCGCTGAATGCAGAGATGGGGGATCGCTGGGGTTTCCTGGTGAGGTGGGTGCGGGCGAGAGACGGGGCAGGAAATTCAAATCATTTTGTATTGGATTTATTATAAAAAAAGCTGTATTGAGTCCAGTACAAATAAATCTTTATATAATATTTGTATAATTATATTATATATATTATATAAGCTATTGTACAGTTTTATTGCATTATACACTATTTTTTATTTAAATTGTTTTTTTTTTACAGATTTTTTTTTTTTTTT
>NC_092860.1:147278885-147285469 GCF_032062135.1 Pyxicephalus adspersus | reverse complement strand
GTGCTGGGAGCAGGAACCACATTCAAAGGGATGCAAGGGCTGCTGCCTGGCTGATCAGTAATTAGTCCAGGGCGGATCCCTCCGCCTGCAGAGACAGACAAGCTGTGAGCAGAGGAGCAGGCTTGGTTATGCTACTTGCTACTGAGGGGTCTCCCTCTGTGGCTGGGAACCCCAGGGACACCGCAGGCTCGCAGGGCGGGTAAGTTCCTTACAGTACCGCTTTTGGTACAGAAATTCAGAGAAATGCCCAGGAGGTTAAAAACAACACACCGTGAATGTATATACAGGTAGTCCCCGAGTTACATACAAGATAGGGACTGTAGGTTTGTTCTTAAGTTGAATTTGTATGTAAATTAGAACAGATACATTATTTAAATCAATGCAATTAGGACAGATGTTTGTCTCAACATAATATTAGGCAGTGTGGTGTCAATTACTATATAAAATCCTCACTGTGAGTTATTCATAAACAAAGCAAAATAAAAACCCAAAAACTTTATGGAGCCTAGACATTCATTAACTTCTGGAGCAAGCTGTGCTTTGATATGCAAAAAGAAACAACTGCAGAGATTGTTGTGGTTAATAAAGTGTTACAACCAAATGATTTCTTCTGCAAGTCATGCAAACCGCCCCCTCCCCCCATCATCCTGCACATGAAGGAGCAGGGAAGCCCCATCCATATCTAGAAGTCATCCGTATGTTGGATGTCCTTAACTCGGGGACTACCAGTATTCACATTATTTTACTGGGATTTCTGTTGATTACTGTTTTAAAAGTTAGCAGTGATGGCCAATTTTTGTGTTCCAGTTTTATACTCAAGTCAATGTTTTTTCAGGTAATAGTGGGTAACTAGGTTTAATTTTTGATCAGTTTATATTCAAGTATATATTGCAATTGTTTTAGGATTGTATTGGGCTAACCATCATATTATTTAGTAGTAGTGATGGGTGTACTGTTGCAGTTTGCTGTAGGAAAGATGTTTGCAGAGCCTATTTGCTATGATTCCATTTGGGCACACATTGGCACACATTAGATTCTGCCCATTGTTAAGGTAAAATAGGGGGGGGGGGGGAATGTTGGAGACAGCATTGCTGGTTTACATTAATTTGTAAATCTGCTAATCAGAGAATACCTGTAATTTGCAGCAAATTTACACATCATCCCTATATAGGAACATATTTAACTCATTTTAAATCTAGGGTATAGAGATCCATAAGACCAAAGTTTTAAACAATCAGACTGAAAAATCTTTATAAATGTGTAAAGTGAATTCTGCTAATTCTGCTCATTAGGAAAGGAAGTGTTCTGTATTGCCAGACCTAGTGGGGGTAAAGCTAAACCTGACAGCTGTCCTATAAAAATGTTGGCATGTCAGAATCCAGTGCTTGAGGGTGAATGGCTGAAGCTAATTTCTCACTTGACACATGATGTAAGGAACGTCCAGCTAGTAATCTCCAGAGCCAAGGAAGCTCAAAGAAATCGCTAGCCCAAAAAGACCTCGAACTTTAGCTTCCAATAAAACATATTTTATCAGGTCTTAGAAACCGCAGTGCCTGGACTGTGCCAAGGAACCACATGTTATTTACCGTGTTGCTGCTGCCTCTTTACATTTTTACTGGTCCTATTACTTTAAAAGCTTATTATTTTAAACTTTTTGTCTTCTTATAAAAAAAAAAAAGCAATTTATTACTATCTTATGAAGCTTTACAGCATTTGTGTGAGCTTTCAGAATAGCAATATGTCCTTTTTACATATTATTTTTATATTTATGTTTATAATAAATCGCAACATACAACTCACTCCTACACAGTGTTCTTGCTTTCTCATCTGCCACTTTTGCACAGCTTTTAATATTTCATCCATCCCTACTATATCCATCTCTTTAGTTTTTGAGCTCTCCTTCCTCTTTTGGGATTCCTGAATCACCAAAAACAGTCTTAGGATGGCAAGTGGAAAGACACTAAGAAACACCTTAACTCCAAGCATGGCATTTATGGCTTGGAAAACAGCAGAAGGAGCACTCTTTGCATTAAATCTGCTTCGGCAGGGGGCTTAAAGTGAACCTCCATAAAGGCCATCTGTCCCTAACAGTTCTATGTCACCTATAGATTTTTTTCACGATACTATATATTTTTTTCTATTTAAATTTTTTATTTTGCTATTTTCCAGGTGCACAGATATGATCTATTTTGGTATCTACCATATTCATTCCCCAATATTTCTTCTTTTATATTTAAGTATTAGCAAATTTTATTCTAGCCCAAGCAACACTTGGTGTGGAATTGCCAGGGAGTTTAAAAGTCCTACCTGGTTCCCACATTCCAGCGGCATCCTTCAGTGATGCTGGAGGCGTCCACCAGCGATGCCGGGCATCTTCTTCCCCTGGAGATGCCGGCCAAGCATCTGTGTAACCTGGCGATGCCCGTGGCATCTGTGTCCCCAGCTTGTGAACATTGGGAACGTGAGGCTAGGGGAAGCAGATGCCGGCTGGGCAGGCTAGGGGAAGCAGAGTGTGTGACTGGAGGACTGTGCGGCTAGGATGCAGGACCAGGTGGGAAATTTAAAATACTAAATATTTTTAAATGTACCGCTTTTACATTTAAAAATACTTATTAGTATTTTAGTATTCATACAGCCAGGGAGGTTAACGGTCAAAAGCTCTCAATCGCTCAGCAAACCAAGTCAAGTAGGTTCTGCGCCATCTTTTTTCTTCTCTCCTCTAGATTTTTCTCATATCACTCAATCTTGAACTGGTCAGGCTTGAGATCGAGTGACACTTCTTCCTGAAAATGTAAAAAGTGCAGATCTCACTGTTCATGTATAATGCAGAGTGTTTTTTTTTTTGTTTAAAGCCCCATTTAAAAGTTTCCCTGATCACGGGCATGTGCAGAAGAAGCTGCCCGCTTCCTCAAGGGATATGTGATATAGGTATCCCAGGATGCTGCAGGTTTCCCCTTCTGTCTTCACCGCCACAGCAGTAAAGAAAGGAGGTTGAGGAGTCTTCCCCTTTACATAATGGTAAAACTGTTGTGTTATAGGTCCACTTGAAAAACATAGGTTTAGTGAATGCATTAATTAATGATGGTCAAATATAGCACATGAACTTAAAATATATTAGGTAGGCATGGGTGAATATTTCCATAGATCCACTGCAAAGTATTAATTCTCAATATTTACAAGCAATGTAAAGCACTTTTCCCTTTATTATTTGCTATTTTGATCTGAGTCTGAATGTTTTTCTAGGTTTATTTTTATCTGTTGTACCATCCATTGCAAGAAAACAAAAACAAAACACATGGGAGTATTTTTTTTTGTGATGGGATCTTTGTGGTACTCAAGTCCCAGCATTAACTTGTAACTGAGCATCTGTTTTTGGGGTTTTATATTGTTCACATTGTGCTGCTGCATTGTTTGAAAGGGAAAAAAAGCCTATCACCCCAATTTAAATTGCAATATTCACTGTTGTCTCCTTATTGTAGTAAAATACCAGTCTGTACAAATACATACTTAAAATGGCTCCCGAGGATTCCCTTTTTGGCTTAAAATATCACTTTATAGGATTTAGAGTTGAAATTTACATAATTTTAGATAGTATTTAATGAACCCTTGGACCAGTCTTCCTCAAAATTTATAACTTGATGAAAATTTTGAAATATCTGTCAGGTTTTCAAGGAAACCCTGCTACTATTCATAATTCTAAAGCTCACAGTACATTAGCAGGTGGTCATTGGGAAGAATACCTGAAAAATGTTACCAATACAGATAGCCAAAAAGATCATTGTGTCACGTAAACTGCCCTGGGAGCCACACATTGCTCTTTGCTCAAGGAACCCCTAGTTACCTCTGGAGGAACATTGGGGTTTCACGGACCCCTGGTTGAGAAATACCGTCTTAGACACTAAGAAACTGGGTAGACTTGCCCACCTCTAATAATAGGCTATTTGTGGGCACAAGTATAGATCAGATTGAAAAGGACCTTAACCTCTAGAGGCATTTGAAACCCAGTTCACAGGTAAAACTAACAACTTAGTTATGTTTTAGTTATGCCTTCCCCATAGACTACAATGCTTACATTTGAAGAAAACCTCCCGATGTTATATCAAAAAAATTGAAGTATTGAAAACTTTTGAATTTCTTTTCCTCCTTAGTACACATTTATAATAATGCTCATTTTTAGTAAATCATACTAAGTTATCAGTGTTAGTCACTGACACTGACGATCAACTAACATGGATCACCATCGTATTAAATCAAGCATGGTGAGTTGATGGCAGCACTTTCATAAGGTTTGTATTACTCACAGACTGATAACAGAAAGGTGCATTTCAAGCCTTAGCTGTTTCCATCAAACAACACACTTGTCAAAAGGATAGATGGAGATATAAATACTTCTAATTCCAACATTATGCATAAGTTAATTGAGTGGAAGAAAATTATATTGATTCTTACAGCAAATAATATACTGTGTTCTCCATTGTAATTCACAAGTCATACTTTTGTTCCACTTGCATGCATCAATATTAGAATAGTCGAGATGCACACCATTTAATCTAATTGTTATTCTCCGTCTCAGTTAAAAATTAAGGGATGCCTAAGCTCATTCACTCATAGACAAATAATTAAACATAAACAACATCATTCAATTTGGAGTCAACTTTCTCTTTTCAGAGTGAAAAAAATGGAATTGTCAAAGAACGCTCATGAATAAATACATAATAAAAATTGATTAAGATAATAATAATAATCTGAAATAAAATAATAATAACAACACTAATACCAAAAGAATAGCTATCGTTAAAAAGTCACTCTCATTTGATGTATTTGGTAAATAGAGTTTGCTTTAGTCACTAATGAAAATTTAAGTTTAAATGCAGGAACAATAATGCTCCATTAGTTTTATTTTTATTTATTTTTAAGCATTTCTTCTGGATTTATGTTGGGAGTAACAAGTTGTTGCTGCATCAATCAGATATTATAATATACTTTTTCCTTCGTTGTATACACTAATAAAGTTGTAAGGAAACCTTTTTTTAATTTGGAGAAGTGTGCCTGGTTAGTCACAAAGCCCAACATTTTAAATTTACACAATGACCCATCAGCCCCTGATAACATGCTGAAACCTATGCTATATGATAGGAAACAATTGATGGCTTTAATAATCATTGACTAATACTGGTCAATTACTTTGCCTGTACATACCATTAGAAAAAACAAACTTGGTATGTAATTGGGTTACACCAGTGGATGGCACTGTATCCTCATGTAAAGTGCGTAACAAACTTGCCTGCAGAAAAACATGATTTTTACATACTTTTACTGGTTTCGAAAAACTATGCACAAAAGATCGTCTAAGAACTAGCGACCCATCATGATCAACTCAAATATACAAAATACTTAAACCTTTATAAAGGGGAAAAAGACTGTGCCTATGTGAATTTGCTCCCTTTAAAAAAAAAGTTTTACAAATAAAACACCATGAAAGTATTTATTCACTTTTAATAATTACTGTTTTAATTTCTCTTCAGTGGTGTGTAATTGGCAGTTCAGACAGAAGGTAAGCTAAGCATTTCATTGCTCTTTAGTAGGTATTTCTATAGTAACATTATGTCTCTGAACTTGAGAGTTTTTTGCAAGCAGGCATGTGGGTCGGAGCAAAAAACTCTCATGTCATTACAGAGACTCCAGAACAATCCACTGATACATTGGGTCTACAAATACCTCTCACTCTTTTTCTCACAAGTACTCAGGCAATTGGGCCAGTTCAATAAAGCCTGGCGCAATAGGCAAAGGAAGGGAAGACATAGCAGATACGTTCTGGCTTTACTGATTAGTTTGAGATGATCTGAGCTTTGTGACATCAGAATGTAGAATAATAAGGCAGGCTGTGATATTTAAACAACGTTACACTGATACGGCCCAACGTGTGCCAAGAAAATATCCACCATACCATTACACCAGCCTAAACCAATAATAAAAGGCAGGACGGATCAATGCCTATATCGTATTAACACCAAATTCAGACCCTACCAGCTAGTGTTGCAATAGAAATAGCTGCCATGTGATTGCTGATCAGATATTTGTGTTAACAAGCAGTTAAGCAGGAGTACCTAATATGTGGCTGGTAAATGTATATCCAATACTAGTGTTGGTCGAATAGGTCACTATTCGATTCGACCGATATTTGGCCGAATAATGCATAATTATTCGGGTCGTCGAACATCGAATTCGAACACCATTAAAGTTAATGGGAGAAAAAATTTGGGTTTTTTTCAGCACTGTGTAGAGCTTCTACAGCCTCCAAACAGGTGTAAAAAGATACATAACACTATTACATACCCCTGTACTTCACATGAATATTAAAGAGCACCTGTCAAATCAATATTAGGCTAAAGCTAGGTACACACTTCCAATAATTATTGTTAGAAAATGAACGATTGTGACCGATCAACAATTATGCACGGTTATACTTGAACAATCATATTGCGCACAATTCTGTACGTGCTGTAACAATATGATCGTTCATATATAATCCACCAACAGTGTCCACACACTAGATACAATCGTTTGAACGATGCAGGGAGGGA
>NC_092860.1:147260926-147278409 GCF_032062135.1 Pyxicephalus adspersus | reverse complement strand
TGAAGGCACCTGCTTTCAATTAGCTGTGACCGCAAAGTTCCCACGGTCCAGGAATCCCACAATGACATTATGATTCATAATGTCATTGTCGGATAACCTGTAAAAAATAAAAACAAGTTTAAAATAAAAAACACATACGAAATAAATAATTCAAGAAAAAATTTTTTTTGCTGTCGAATCCCGTGTTTTTCGGGTCAGGTCTACCTGAATTCAAACAGCCATATTCGGATCGAATATAGGGACAACCCGAATTCGAACATCAACACTATCCAATACTATTTCTCTGGAACTTTAAAGAGTTGACCCTACAAGAAGTTTGCACATTCATGCCAGTATATAGTATTAACTATGTACCAACTTTCATGTTAATAGTGTTTACTTTGCAATACTAAAGATACTTTTGCCAAATCTTGTTGGAATAATCAGTTTTGTGCTTTCCCTCAATGTAATAAATATATATAAACACACACACACATATATATATTTATGCATGTAACTATGAATATGCACTCCAAAGTGTATCTTTTATTTACTTTCAGCCCCAGTGCCGGCAGAAAATAGTGCAGGTAAAGTAGTAGGCTATACACTATGCAGATTACCAATGAAACCAAATGACAGCAGAAAGCAGAAATGATAATGATAAGTGCTTTACAACATAGCTCTATGCACCAAGGTTCAAACTAGTTTTTTTGCAAGTGGCTATAAGTGTTTTTACTGCACAAAATTAGTTGCAAAAAAACAGGTAATATTGGACCGAATAGGTTTGATCATTATTCTCTATATGAAAGGCTGCAGGAGGTCTCTATACACTGGAATAGGAACTTATTACAAATATTTGTGCAGGTGTTTATAGGCATTTTTAGTGCCTAAAGACTTGTTTTCTTGACCAGAAAAAAAAAAGTTCTCTATCCATAAAAGGTGCTCCGGAATCTGGCTTACAAAGTAGATAGTGGGCAAAAAGCATGTAGCCCCCTTTCCTTTTAGACAAAGACCAGTTGCTTGCAGGCTCCTAGTGGCAAGGGCTATATTGGGGGTATTGCATTCAGCCAATACCAAACTTTTTTATGATTAAAACACATTTAATATACAGTATATTTGGTCTTTTTTTAAGTCCTAATGTGAGCACTGTGACTTTTAATGTTCTTTAAATACAATGCACAAGCATTATACTGTACTGCGCTTGAAAGCAGCCTTATTCAGCACTCCTTCAGTATCACCAGCCTAAATTCAGTTTATGTACCAAGGGCTGGATAGCAGCCAACAGACAGAGAGCAGTAACACCTGTTGCCAACCTGTGCTGGGACAAACAAGTAAAAATCTAGTGCCAACGTAAAATGGTATCCAAGACTCCAGTGGGTTCAAACCTGGAGCTCAGTAATTTTTTTCTTTTGTAAATTAATTGCATATGTTTCTTTGCATTAATTGTCTGCAAAATCTGTTTTTGAGTATGGGGGGCTGAGAATGCTCTCCTTAAAATTGTTCCCGTAAAGTCATGCGGATTGGTGTGGCCAAATAGTTGAAATGGACTTGGATTGAAGCTATTCTAACCTTGGATCTGAACTTTTGAATTTTACCAATCCAAAATTTGATTTGCAAATATTACACCTGTTGTTAAAAGTAAAATAGGTTGCAAGATAATGACAGTTGTCATTGTTTGGCAGCTAGATTGGCTGAGCCCTGCTATACTTGTTTTGATGGGTATAGAAGGCCACTGGACAATACCAGCTGTCATTGGCAGGTATATTGGTTGAGCCAATTGTCATTGACATTTTTACATCTGCCAATTGTTATTGACAGATATAGTACAGCCTATAGTACTGCTTGTTGCGGTTGAATGACTTATCAAATAATAAAACCATAACATATTAGTTGAGTTATATGTGTTATTTCTCTCTGGTTTTGTTTAAGTGCAATCTTTGGGAAGTAACACATGCCTTTAGTTTCCTAAACCAAAGACAAATTGTGCCGTAGGGAAAAAATGTATAAATAGGGTGGAGCGGGATGCATACAGCTGTCAAGTGTGGGCTTCAGGTATGAGATATCTTTTGTTTCTATTGGCTTAGGAATCAATAGGTGACAGACTAAATGCTACCTTGCAATTGATGTTCAGCTGTAGAGAATTTCAGTCACAAAAGCATGCTGTTCTTTGAAAACAAAGCTTTTGTCTTTAGCGATTGAAAGTGGTTATTTCCTACATGAGCGTTGGGTGAGAGAGATCCCGCATTCCAAGGGGTGGAGCAATCAAAAGGGATGAAAAGGACTCAGGGTTATAAAGAGCATAGCATGAGTTTATTTCATATTCCCTTATCTGTCTCCTACTGTACTTCACAGTATTGAACCGCTCCGGAACTAGACAACAGGTCATTGCTCGCTTTAGGGAATAACTTTAACCAAAATTCATATTTTAGTTTCAAATTTCTATTATGTTAGTTAGACATTTCATTTTAAAGACTTTCTCATTGGAAATCCCATGTTCCCATGAGTACCAAAGAATGGACTGTTGCTCCCTCTGAAAGGGTTCTATGTTGTAGGCAATTCACAAAACTTTAGCACAAGTATAAAGAACTTTATTCTTTTGCTTGTGCCTGAAATGTTTAGGTTTCCTTGGCTGAAAATACCAGTATCTTTGTAAATGGAGCTGCATGTGAATGAAATAGCTGGCAACTACAGTTGCAAAATAAAAATGAACACAATCTGCAAAAGGAAAACTGGATTGCCATTGGAGTCTCTGAAAATGGTAAAACATTTAGGTCCTTTCTCCAGTCTCCTTCTTCACTGCACTTTAACTTCTAAGTAATAGGTAGAGATGAGCGAGAAGGCCTCTGCTAGTCTTGCAAAAATTTCCTCAAACTTCTGATGTGTCTGCGGAATGTCGGTGAACCGATTTTGAGGAACCATCAGAAGTTTGAGGAAATTACAGGGTTATTCCCATGGCTGGATTCATTCATGAGCACAGCCGTGGGACTCACACTGACATGAGGAGTACCGCGGCTCCGCTCATCAATGAATGCAGCAATGGGAATCATTCTGTGAAAATTCCCACAGCTGCCTTCATTGATGAGCACGACCATGGGACTCACATTAAAAGGAGGAGTACAGCGGCTGTGTTCATCAATAAATCCTGTGATGATTCCCACCGCTGCATTGATTTATGAGCACAGCCGCGGGAATCCTCCTGTGCAATCCCCATGCACTAGAAGTTAAATGAGGACAAGGTTCCCTATTCATCACCTCTAGTGCTCCCTGATTGGCTGAGGAAAGGTAAACCCTGATCACATTTCAAGCATCATCAGGATTTTCCTTTCCTCAGCCAATCAGAGAGCACTAGAGGTGATGAATGGAAGCCTTGTTCTCATTTAACCTCTAGTGCCCGGGGGTTCCAAACTGACAGGAGGATTCCCACAGAATGATTGCCACGGCTGCATTCATTCATAAGCACAGCCACGTAACTCCTTTGTTTTTGGATATAGAATCTCTATCCAAGAACACATACTACAGTCCTAGTAGGGCTGCAAGAACAATCAGGGAAGCAGAGCTGTCAGCTTCGCTCCCCTGATTGCTCTTGCAGGTCTGGAAAAATTATAATTTGACGGCCGATTTCACAAGGCCATTCTTGCTTACATGTTAGGTAAGGGAGAAAGGCCCGATTCGCAGCAAGATTGAATTTAGAAATCTTGCTCGCTCATCCCTAGTTATAGGTTTGTATTGAGTCTCTTTTGTTTTGAATACTTATCAATACATTCCACCTCTGCTCATGGCATTAAACAGATCCAAGACTAGTGGGCTGTAGGCATTTCTAGATTTGCAGAATTAGCTCTGGATCTTTCAATTTCAGAGCCGTCTTATCTTGATTCCTTCTTGTTTGCTCCTTTACCACTTAAAACAACTAACAGAAGCTGTACAAGTCATTTTGATGTCGGCGCTGGAGAACGTTCAATCACTTTGTCAAATCTCGTGGTAATATTTGGATTAAAGACAAGAAAATTAAAAAGATTGAAATGGTTAAGGAAGTCTGCCAGCTCTAATATCTGAGACTAGTAATGCTAATCAGCTCTGTAAGTTAATTGGATTTTGAGCAGGAGTGTGATGGAAATGTCTGCCGGAGAAGGAGTTTAGACTTAATCAGAGAAACATTAATTTTGATCAATTTGCTCAATAAGTTAGGCTACATTCAAAAGGAAAAGGCATGTAATAGTGTGAAGAGAATAGGCCTTTTTAATGTCAGACCAATGGAAAAAGTGATTTAGGAAAGAGACAAATGTAAGATAAAACAAGCAAGGGAGACAAGCAGCAATGTGAAATGTAAATGGCACAATGCTATTTTTAATTAAAAAAGAAGACCCAGTTTAATTAATGGAAACTTGTCATGAAAGAAACATGGAGCCAGACACTGCTTACCCACCATGTGAAAATATTACTTATCAGACTGATTGCCTCGCTACTGTAGTTTGAGTCTCCAACACATATTCAGATAAGAACTTTTACGATTATTTTAGGCCACATTGCCAACACGCATAAACTATATGGTCAAAGCTTTATGACCATCTTACCATTACACCTATAATTCTTTGCCCGATGTATTAGATGCCATACCATCACCTCTACACTATACCACTGAATGTGTGGTGGACACAATATTATGCCTTTGCATCCTTTATGGGTGTACCAACCAATACCCATCTGGCAAGGCTCTACATAATTCTTGGTTGTCTGTGAATTGTTGCCTTCTAATGTTTGTTAAGAGGACCTGACTATCATTTGGAGGCCCAATTTGTCCAATGGATATCATGGCTCTTTGCAGCCCTCTTTGCAGGCCACTCAACTACCTCCACACAATCATGTGTACTTGTACTTGTGGATGGTTTTTAAAACGTTTCCCAAACCTTTGTCAAAAAAGGAAAAACTGTCTAAAACAACTTTTTCTGAACACCACAGATTGCTCAAGAAACCCTAGCAAGCTCTGGGGAAACCTTAGGGTTTTACATAACCCTAGTTGGGAAACACTTGTTTAAAATGTCTTTATATGCTGTACCAATAGCAGGAATCTTTATTGGAAATTTCAAAACATTTCCTGGCTTTATACTGACCTAGTGTTTTCATGAGTTCCAGTATCCATTGAAGTTCCTTGCTAAGTCCTTCCTTAATGGTGACCTTTAGAGCTTATGTATCATCCCAGATTTCCTGAATGAGCCCAGTATTCCTGTATTCCTTTGACTCCAGAGTCCCTTTGTAACCCCAGATTTCCTGGCTTACTATGTGACCACAGTGTCCCTGTATTTCTCCAAAGTTCCTGTGTCTTGGGGACCTCAGAGTTCCTAACTGCCTCCATTGTTCTTGCATATCGCTTCACGGTTTCAACATCACCTCAGAGCTTCACTATCTTTCCTGCACCAGATACCCCTCTTCCTTTTTTAGGGCTTTTATTACCCTGTGTGTTTCAATACATCACTCCAGTTTGAGACTTTAGACTTCATTTACTACATATTCGTGCTGGCCATGCTTTTATTTGGCCTTATGTTTCTACACCATGTATATATTTGAGGACTGCAACCTGGGAGCCATCCCCATCAAGTCCCTTACTAATTGTAGACTGTACTGGTAAACTCCAGTGGCTCCTTGCCTCAGTGCCTCCTTGACTTTGTGTGTTAGCTTACCCTCACATGGCCATAAAGAGGATGATTGTCCTGCTTATTCATGATGCTAAATCAGATGAATACCCTCTATATGTATACACAAAAAATCCCACTTTTACCTTCTCTGCCTTTTAAACAAAGAATTCCAATATACATATGAAAATAATGTAATCTTCTTTATGGTTGTAGATTTTCTCTCCTCTCTCCTGAGGAAGCGGAATTTTCCACGAAACGCGTAGAGAACTAACCCAGAATGTACTCCCCATAGGGATATTCTGAAAGGAGAGGTTATTGCTTGTAATATTTGGTTTTATGTTGTTTTCTGTGCTTGAAATGATTGTTTTTAATGTAAATAATATTAAAATTTTTGTTATTCTCATAATACATGTTGTTGATATTGGCCTAAAAAATCCTGCTACAAAAATTGGTGTTCTTCACCCTATATTTTTTCTCAGTTTATCAGAGATAAAAAATATGTAGAGGTGCAAATCCTTTTGAAGAATTCCAATACCTCAACAAGTTAGCATGTTATCACAAGACGGACCAATATCATACAACTTTGTTTATGAACAAATCTGATAACTACAATGAACAATAAAGGATATTGTCCACCAAGTAGTGCCACATATAACATTGAAAAGCTAATTCGGACAGAATTTTTACAGATATTGTTTTTTTTGGCAGCAAAGTAACATTTAAAGGAAATAGATGATAGTCAAACAAAACCATCTCATGATCTCATATGTACATTTGTCTTTGTGCTGTCATTGCTTTATTCTATCAAGCACCCTGGCCTAGAATTCTCCTTCGGTGTAAAATTAGAACAGTTCAATAATGAAGAGCCTAAATCTCTGCTTGACACATGTGCACTAAATCCTCATCGAAGTCCCAGTCTGCTCATGTCTTCCCAGATCAGACATTGTAGCTTTTCTTTAATGTATTAACCACTGCTTGATACCATCATATATTTATAAAGCAGAATGTATTTCTGTAAACTTATTCCCCACTTGAGTCTGCTGTTGCCTAATTTTTGCTGGTTTCTGGTAAAAGGTATAATCATATTTATTGTAGCTCTCCAATTCTTGTGATTTCTATGTGTGTGTATTTAACAGATGGAGAACATCAAGGCAGATGGAACACTTTGTGTTGTCACATTCAAAATTTGATTATTCAAAGTATAAATTTGAATGATAAAATCTCATATTACACTAATTTGACTAATACATTCTGTGGCACTTATTAGACTTATTTGATAAAATGCTTTCTGAGCATCTCTTTGATTCTGTAGACACTGATTATGGTATGTGTGCTTGTTAGTCTTTAGTGTAAGATGATGTTGTGTAATGAGCAAGTGCAGTCTATGGCATCTCATACATCAGGATGCTGTTAATGGGAAGTGAATTTTCTGCATATGTCGGATGTTTCGCAAAATGTTTCAATATCTGCAGGGCTGTCTAATAAGGGGTTAAAGCGAAGCCTACCAGATGGCCTTATGAGCTGCTTTTACAGACGCTTAAAAATTCCATTTGCTGTCTGGAGTAGTGGCAAGGATGTATTTTGGTCGGTGATAATGGAAAAGTAGAATAATTTTGGGTAATTTCTTTTTATGCTTTTACATTAACATTTTTATGAACCAAAAGTTTATATATTTTAAAATGAATATAATTTTTTTTATATTTTAACATTTAATGTAAACCTTTCATGGAATGTCCGGAAAACTGAGCATAGGAGTATTCAACATTTAGCAGAAGTTACCTTTACCTAAAATAAAAACAAAAATTATCAATAAACCCAAATAAATAGGCAACTAAAGGTATATGCAACTATCAAATTTACCTGTAACAACTAAACTTGGCCTCACCTTAAAATTCCTAATGTCCCAATAGGTCATTGACGGCTCTATCCTTTGGCTAACTAATCCGTTAACATCATATCTATTATGAAACAGAAGTGTTGCACTTTGGTAAAATATTTCCAAACGGCACATGCAAACCTAAAGCCATATACCTAGTGTGCACCCTGATTAAATTTTTGAAAGTTGCCCTTGCCAGAGCAAATTTGTTTGTAGAGGAATCTAATTAAACATTAAAAATGCCCCAAAGAACCACATGCCCCTCTGGCCCTTTATAATACCCTGTCTACGAAAAATTTTTAAACGGGGAAAATATACAACCATCATAAGGTACAACTAAATGAGGTTTTGCAGATAAGTAACAACCCCAAGAAATAATAACATCTTTATATTATAGGCCTAAAAAAGTACGAGTAATATACATCTTAATTTCTGTAGAGTAGATTTTAAGCATTGGCAGTATCCCACTGCAACTCTGAATTGGAAAAGTCAACTGACCATTTCTAAATTCATTGACCTGACCTGCCTGTGTTAACAGAAGATTGTCCGGCTTGCCAAAACTCATAAAATAGGCCCGAACTGAACATATTTAGTTTGCTGACTCAGTTTGCCTATTTCTGTCTAAATATATTTTGCTAACATAAGGTAATATTAAACAACCACTTTGTAGAATATTTTACAGCTGCAGTCTGTTTATGAAATAGAAGTAGTTTATAAAAAAAAAAAAACAAGCATGTTGGTAATTATAGAGTGTGAATGTCTAGAGACAAATTGAATGCATTTATCACACAAATTCCTTTGTTTCTGAAGGCTTATGCAGTAAAATCAAAGTTGTTGCTTTTAAATATTATTTTTTAAAAATTATGTTTTAAATTATGTTTAAAGTTATGTGTATATTATTTTAGTTTTTTCTTCTTCTTTACTTTTTTTATTTCAGCAATAGCAATTTAATAACACTTATATGCTGTATTGTAATTTTAGCAATTCAACTACAAGCCAAAAGCTCACTTTGCCAAAAAAAAAAAAATCAGCAAAATATTAAGTTTTTGGAACTATTCCCCATTGATCTTCTCAGGCAATTTGCATGGTATCACTTAAGGTGTGGAGTCTTAGTTACACCTGGGCTTCACTCCACGCACTTTAGAATGCAAGGTGCCACCGGGACATAGCCCTCAGGTTCACTCTACCTGAAAAGTGTCCAGCAGGTGAGAGATTGAGACCATGATGAGAATGGGATCAGAGCTGGAAACAAATAAGTGTAATAGCAGGTCTAGATAATGGTCAGGGGCAGGCAGCGAGCAGGCAGGCATAACTAAGGCAAGTACTTAGAGCAGATGGCAGGTGTAGGCCAATATCCAGGCAAAAGGTCATGGCATCTGACAGGCTGGCATTACATAAGGTCTAGGCAAGTGGTCAGGGCAGGTGGCAGGCAGGTGAAATCTAAGGTCTAGAAAATGGTCAGGGCAAATAGCAATTAGAGTTTAGGTACATAGTAACAAAGCCGGTGCAAAATCACAGCACCAGCTACCATTAATGTTGTGGCTAAAATAGCCTATGCCCTTTTAGGGGCCATTCCTCTCTGGTCTGTGTCAGTTTGTGCTATCTATGTTTGTGTCCTGATGTCTATGGTAAGCAGCTGGGCCTAAGAGCTCTACTGGGAAGACCGGTGTGGTTTGGTTCTTTACTGTATTGCAAACCAATATTCGAGATACCAGTGCAGCAAACTGACTATGGCTCATGATGAAATAAACAATGGCTCCCAAAGCATGTCGAAATTGGCATTTTTTATAATTAGGTAAAATCATGCTCAGCTGCACAGGTTTACTTTCTGGTATAGCATGTGCTCGTTTTATTAGTGGCATATGAAACCTGGTGGAGTGATGTGGCTAGAAGTTGCGGGCTGGTAAAAATGCTTATGTGCATGTAATGTTGTAGCTGTGATATGTTTTTGCATCCAGGTAAGGTCTATGTCAGAAATACTAACCTTTTATACAAATTAGAGATATGAAGTCAGTATTTGCTGACCAGTAGAAAAAAAACGATATATATGTTTATGTGCAACAACAATGCATGTACAATGCAACATGTAGGCCAGGATTTGTAGTCCTGTTCCACCTCCTTCTTGCTAAAGCACAGGTGCCTCTCCTGCACGTGCAGGCAGTTTTTATTTTGGCTGTGCCTGCGCTTCCAAGTTTTATCAGTTTCACCCATCCCACCGGCCAATCAGGAAATAGCCTCTTAATCATCCCTGGCTATTTAGCTGGCTCAGACAAAGCACTCAACATTCATGCAACGTGTCTCCACTATTTGTAAAGAAATGTATTGCCTTCTAACAAAGCAACAACCAAAATATATGACTTGAATACTGTGCACAGTGTATCTAATGTTATCCTGAGGACTGTTTTAAGACTTTGTCATTGTAAATGTAATGACACAGTGTGTAAATCATTTTTAATGGGTGAACTGGCATGGCACACGTAAAAATCATTTTTGCTGGATGCCTAATGTGGGAAAAAATATTCCCATTGAAAATACTCTTAATAATGGCTATATCATAATAATCAGCTGTTATGTGAATATAAAAACAATTGTATCTACCCTAATTAGTCAATGTTTGTAACGAACATACATTGCATGCTGTAAAACTTTCAAATTGCTGTTTGGACACAGCTATAATTAATGACAAGTAGTCTGCTCTGGTCTTTTTTTTTATTTAATTTTTTTAATATTATTGCTTGGACAATACTGAGCTGATGAGAGTAAATGTACAGCCGCCCTGCTTTTAGTTTTACTCAATAGGTCAATGTTTCTCAACCAGAGATCTGTAGAACCCTAGAATTCCTCTAGAGTAGAGGGTGCGGCAAACTGTTTGGACTACTAGGCCATCTCAGGAGGTCAAGAAAGCACACTGGGCCAGAAAAAAACAAGGTGTCAAAGGAAATGTTTTTTTACAACCGCGACTGCAAGCGAGCCGCCTCAGTCTTCCGCTCATCCTCGGTATAGTCTCTGTAGGTGTGCGTGTGCATGGCATCGACATGCCGTTGCACACTGAACACAGGGCTTTGTTGAAGACACGCCGTTCGAGGTCAATCTTCCAGGCACTGGTAGCTGCACGTTGCTTCTGCTCTTTAGGCAAAGTAATCGGGTTTACTGTGCGTGAACTCGCGATAACCCGATATATCCATGAGGCCGGATCCAACAATAAATAACTAGGGGGGCGTTAGGCCGGACTGAAATACTGGCTAAGCTGTTTCCAGCCTAAAGTCTGGAGTTTGCCTACCTCTGCTCTAGAGGATTCCTAGGGGTTCGTTGAGCAATGAGCAATTTGTCCCTCTCATTCTTTACGATAGCCAACAATGTAAGAGGCATTGTTCCAACTGACCACCACACCACACAATTCTTTGTTGATGTTCAGGGGCTAAAAATGTAATATTACTCAATAGGTGGTTGCAGAGCAAGCCAAATGGGGGCTGGTGGTCAGGAGGAGGTTATAATGAAAGGATTTTCTTTACCTTAGCAAAGCAAACGGAGGAGATTCTAGTACCAAGAAAGTAAGAGGCATTAATCCCATTCACCATCAGGTAATATACCATGAACTGGACATATCTTGAATATTGACAGGGGGTCCCTGCGACCTGAAAATGTTTTCAAAGGTTCTCCTATGTTAAAAAGTTTAGGAAAGGCTGGGTTATTGGGTAAGTGTAAGGTGATACCCAAGAAACAGGATAAAATGTGTCCTACCATCCAAATGTGGAGGGTAATTGAGGGGGGAGGGGGGAGTATTGTTAGGGGAATTTCAAGTGCTAATGCATTGTTTGTGGGTTAGATTGTAGGGGTAGCAAGACTGTGGGCTAAGTTTTAGGGTCACCTTAAAGTGAGGTTAAAGTTAGAAATCTGAGCATGTAGGGAAATGCTTTTTAATGCATGTTTTTAGTGCTGAAAGTTTCACTGTACCAGAAACCAACATACCACCCAAAGAGTATAACACCATGATGACCTTTGAGGTCTCTTTATTCTGTCAATTCAATCTTTTTTAGATCTTTTTCACTTGCAAGGTGAACTATATTTTAAATATAAGCATGAATAAATATATTGAGAGCACAATATTCTCTTATCCTATTCTCTTGGGATCTCCCCACAGACCCTTGGCACACAGGCATAAGAATACAGAAAATGATATTTGACAGTCTCTGGAGGATTCCTGGAGATAGCTATTTCCTTTAGGTCTGATGAAGGAACTAGGACAATAATACCTATTTCATTTTACTGGCCATTTTCTTAAAATATACATTGACATATTTGCATGGTGTTACTGAATTTGTGAACATGTGAGGGACAAAAATGTACAGAAACTCTACATGGAATTTTTAATAATCAATGGAAACTTTCTATCTAGTTAACTAATATAGTCAAATAAAAAAAAACACAGAGAAAATTAAAGTTTATCTGACGTCTGAAGCTGGTCCAATCTCATGTTGAAAGTGTAGCTAATCTACAACAACACCTTCAACAATATAATGTATGTCAGGATTATGACTGCAACATTCTATAAATTATTTAAAAAACAAGTGATAAAAAATGAAACAATCTAAAAACTATTCCAAAAGTGTCTACATGTCTACAACTCCAAATGAGAATAACAGTTCTCCAAAATATATCCTTTTTTAAAATGTATATTCTTCTCATACTTCAATATTCCTTATCCAATATGCTTGTGCACGGGGGATGTTTGAGTCCACCACTGAGGACATCAATTATAGTGAAATGCGTGGAGCTAAATGTGCTGATGTAACAAGTACAGCTTTTACTAGATTTACTGGATGAACAGGTGCATGTCTGTTGTTTTTGATATCTGTGATAATTGTATGTGGTATTTCTTAAATAAATACTGTACGCTATTATTGGATACAGGTAGTCCCCGGGTTAAGGACATCTGACATACGGACGCCTCCTAGATACGAACGGGACTTCCCTGCTCACTGTGTGCAGAACGGAGGCTTGAAGGGGGGAGGGGCGGTTAGCATGACTTGCAGAAGAAATCTTTTGCTAAACACAGCTGAGGTTGTGGGTGATCTTGGGGAGTGAGCTGTTTCTGCAGCCTCTTGTAACTCTTTAACAACCAGGACAAACTCTGCAGTTGTTTATTTTTGCATATCGAAGCACAGCTTGCTCCAGGAGTTAATGAATGTCTAGGCTCCATAAAGATTTTTTTGCTTTGTTTGTGATTAACTCGTAGTGTAGATTTTTTACAGTAACTGACATCATGCTGCCTTCTTCTATGTTGAGACAAACATTTGTCCTAATTGCATTTATTAAAATAATGTACTTGTTCTGACTTACATACAAATTCAACATAGCCTACTAAACCTACTCCTTATCTTGTACATAACCAGGGGACCATTCCATTTTTTGGAAGGACACATTCCTTTTTTTTCTCTGGGAGTAATCGCAATATATTGAAATACTTATCTGAGATATAAGAACAGGAGATGAGGACTAAGCTGAACAGAGTAAGATCATTCAGTGTTCCAGGAGGTGCTACTATTACCTTATTATTGAGGGTGATCTTGACCATTGTTTTCTTTGAAAGGTCCACCTAAGTTGGTGAGTGCTTAATAGTGTTGATGTTCGAATTCGGGTTGTCCCTATATTCGACCCGAATATGGCTGTTCGAATTCGGGTAGACCCGACCCGAAAAATGCGGGATTCAACAGCAAAAATTCGGGAGAAAAAAAAAAAAATTATTTATTTCGTATGTGTTTTTTATTTTAAACTTGTTCTTTTTTTATTTTTTACAGGTTATCTGACAATGACATTATGAATCATAATGTCATTGTGGGATTCCTGGACCGTGGGAACTTTGCGGTCACAGCTAATTGAAAGCAGGTGCCTTCAATTAGCTGTAACCGCAGGCAATACGAGGGCAATGAATGGGAATACTATGTCCATTCATACCTCTACTGCTCTGTGATTGGCTGAGAAATAGGAAACCCTGATGACAGCTCAAGCATCATCAGAGTTTCCCTTTCCTCAGCCAATCAGGGAGCAGAGCAATCAGCGGAGCTTTACTATGCTGACAGCTCTGCTGCACTGATCGTGGAGCGATCAAGGATCAAGGAAATGAACGACCGCCACGGTTGATCTGATTGGCCGACGATCTTTCACTATCTATCGTGTGTACAGTATCGTGTTGTTCAGTGATCGTGCATGTTTCTGCGGTACACTTTCTCCTTTACTTGTCCCTCCCTGCATCATTCAAACGATTGTATCTAGTGTGTGGACACTGTTGGTGGATTATATATGAACAATCATATTGTTGCAGCATGTACAGAATTGTGCACAATATGATTGTTCAAGTATAATCGTGCATAATCGTTGATCGGTCGTAATCGTTCATTTTCTAACAATAATTTTTGGAAGTGTGTACCTAGCTTTAGCCTAAAATTGATGTGAGAGGTGCTCTTTATTCTTCATGTGAAGTACAGGGGTATGTAATAGTGTTATTTATCTTTTTATAATGTATCTTTTTATGTATCCTTTTATAATGTATCTTTTTACAATGTATCTTTTTATGTATCCTTTTATAATGTATCTTTTTACATCTGTTTGGAGGCTGTAGAAGCTCTACACAGTGCTGAAAAAAACAGAATTTTTCCTCCCATTGACTTCAATGATGTTCGGGTTTGACATTCGACCACCCGAATTTTTTTGCTATATCCGAGCGAATAGCTGCCGAATCGAAAAGTGAGCTATTCGACCAACACTAGTGCTTAAGCATGTTGGATAAGGAGTAACTACACCCATAGTGGCTGTTTTTTTTTTTTTTGTTTAACTTTTGTTTATCTTCCATAAGTGTGCTCTCACTGATCCAGCCCGCAAAAATTTATGGTGGCCGCATGCAACATGCGTACCTGCCTGCATCATCCTAGAGGACAAGTAAGCAAGTGGAGGCATCTAGAGTAAAAAATGTGATTGTGTTAAAGTAAAAAGTAAAGGTATGGATGGGAAAATGGTGGAAAATGGTGGAAGCTCCCCTTAAAATTTTATTTGAAATTCCCAAAACCATGGGGATTATTTTGGAGTTGATGGAGTGTCTAGTTAGAACAAAATAGTCTCCACCTCTCTGGGAATGGGTTCCACATGATTTTGGAGTGTGTCTAAGAAAAACTGTAACTAGCTTTGGTAAGGTCAGGCACTGATCTTGCACCAAAAAGCCTAATTGAGAACTGTGATTTTAATAAATCCCAAAAACTATAAGTAGGGTTCCTCCACATCAAGCTCAATCAAAAGAAGACTGGCAGGCAGTGAGCAAAGGGGTACAGTCATACTAAAACAGAAACAAGGGCCTTTACCCAAACTGGTAACACAAGGTCTGAAGTGTGTAACACGTCTTTGTATGTTGTTGTATTTTTCACTGGAAACACCAAAATTCAATATTTTTCAGGGCTATATGCATGTTTTTGGTTCTATATACATTAAAGGTTCTGTGATTGTGATCTTTAAAGAAGGCTCAGAGCACTCGTTAGAACCATATGGCATCAAAGCCTGATTTTTAAGTCTCATCCTATAATATTATTTATGATACAAAAAAATTCTTCATAGCGAGAAGCTTCTTCTCTGCAGGCTAGAATGAAGGGGCAACAATTATAGCAATTACCATAGAAAGTACATAATTGATAAATTACCATTAATTAAAATAAAATACTTTATTCATCTTAACAATAAAAATGGAACATGTATAGATGCAAATTAGATATAATATCTAAGGTGAAAGTTAAAGCCAAGGTGACATATCGGATCTTTTTATTTCTATAGTCCTCAACCCACACAATATTCTAGCATTATATGTGACTCATTGCTTGGAAACTTAAAATACTGTTTTCTTGTTTTCCCTCCAGTTGTCTGTGCTGGTAAAGCTACATCCTCATTACACGTGTCCTCATATAGACTTGTATAAAGAGGGGGTGAGGGACTGAGAATATTGGACTAAACAATGATATTTACAACCCAAGCAGAGTAGCTATAAAAGAAATGTGGATGTGAGACTATGAAAATGAAGGTTGGTAATATAGTATGACAGAATATCTATCTTTGTAACTTTAACAGGACTTTAATTTGATAATAATAGCTTTTTAAACCATACTTTCAGCCTTCTTTCTAGATTTACACCCTGTCAGTTAAATATCACCTATTATTGATGAGCAAGCGTTGAAGCCGTATCAAGTAGATGGTAATTCTAAATGGATGACATTTGGTTTGCTAAAGCACTGTGTATCAATCAATTTTTTTTTTCTCTAAGAAAATTGAGTTTTTAGTTTTTTCATCCATTTTTTGAATATCAGCGATGATGATCTCTTTGCAATATTTGCCCATCTATATGTACTGGGGGTATGTCATTGGTCAGGGAAAGACTTCTGATTTTTATGGCGGACCAAGTCTCAATAGGCATTGGAATGGATGGCAAAGTTTCTAAAAGTTTCTAAAATGAGATAATAGGCAGTTTCATGTGGCAGGGTGATAATGCAGAATAGGGATAAGGAAACAGGGACCCCAAAATACAGCCTTTCTCCACTTTTTTTTACCATAGAGGAACATTGAAACAACTTTTAGGTCTTGGGAAAACCCTGCTATAATTACTATATTCACAGTAAATTAGTGTGGTGGTCAGTCTGAAGAATGTCTCTTACATTGCCGGGCAATAAGAATGTCACCCTTACAATGACACCCAAAATGTCACTGGTGTCACTTGAATGGCAAACTGACCCGAGCGGCATAAATTGCTCATTGTTTAAGCAACCCCAAACTCTGGAGGAACCCTGATTGAGAAACGCTTTATTAACAGGTATGGCAACAAAGACTTTTGATACAGAATACCTAACATTACTATAAAGCAATATTTTAATAAAAATTGTAGATTAAAATTTTTTGTGTTAAAAAGTTTTTGTGGTTCTTTGACAGTGTGCACTGTACATGATATGTGTGCATAGAGGCAGTGCATCTGTTGACAGTTACTTTTTCATTTAGGCTAATTACTTTGCAGGTACATGAAAACAAAAGGTGTGCAGAGTGCTTCAGTTAGGTA
Source organism: Pyxicephalus adspersus (assembly GCF_032062135.1). Taxonomy (NCBI): domain Eukaryota; kingdom Metazoa; phylum Chordata; class Amphibia; order Anura; family Pyxicephalidae; genus Pyxicephalus; species Pyxicephalus adspersus. The sequence goes on along the minus strand of NC_092860.1, from coordinate 147,261,842 downwards.
TCTTTGGAATGTATTACATGTTGTATAAACATGATCAATGATATCCAATTATACATTTAGCATGAAAAACATATGTCCACTTCCAGTTTAATGTGTTTCGCAGTAAAAAAAAAAAAAGCTTCTTCAGGAGTATACTGTCAAAGGAGCAATCATGAACATTCTACAATTCAATATTCACATATTAATAATGCAAATCCTATCCATATAGTACACAAAAACTGTTACTGAAAGACTAATGGAGTAGTAGAGTACCAAAAGTCCAATAACACATCTGTCCTATCTGTTTGTCATCCACAACAGGTAACTCAGAGACACAAAAGGAGAGTTAGAGCCGGAGCAAACCAATTCACATATAACCTATAATAAAATACTAGGTCTTATGGGTTTTAGAAAGTAGCCACAGTCTGAGTAGAAAACTCTATTGTGATAAATTTCAAACAAGTAGGAACCAGTGGATACATAGGTTAAAACCTTTTCAGGTTGTGGTTTGCCAAATTCTAATGCTAGACACATATAATAATCCCAAAGAGAAAGAAGGGTTTTTTGAAGACAAACAGTATTAATGTATTATTAATCGTTCATCATACAAAATAATAGACTAGCTTTCAATCATGTGAACATAGGTTACAAACCGAGTATATTTATGCCAAAAAGGCACTAAACAAACGTCATCTAATAAGCACACCGCAACTTGGTATAGATGTTTGTTGCATACGCATAACCAGTAAACCCCACGCGTTTCGTCTGCTTTAGGGCTTCCTCAGGGGTATATTGTCCATAGGTGTGATTTGAATAGATTGAGATGGTGTGTTGGCCCCAAAGGGAAGATATGTACCGTGTTTCCCCGATGATAAGGCAGGGCCATCAAATAAGACAGCCCCCCCTTTTTAGGGAAAAATGAAAAATAAGCCCCCCC
>NC_092860.1:147257853-147260231 GCF_032062135.1 Pyxicephalus adspersus | reverse complement strand
CAATAACTGTGTACTGTAGTCTTCTTCATGGGTAAATAAGGCATCCCCCTGAAAATAAGCCCTAGAGCATATTTTGGCCTTCCAAAAAAAATAAGACAGTGTCTTATCATCGGGGAAACAGGGTAGGTGCCTGCTAAGAGGGACAGTATCGAGGATCCCTAAGTGAAGGGGATACCTTCAGCTTGTGTGTCAAACCGGGAGGATGGGTGGCCACAGTGCCGCCCGGTGTGTCCATGACTGAAAGCTAGTCTATTATTTTGTATATAAACGATTAATAGTACATTGAAAGCAACAGTCCAAAAAAGAGTACAGCAAAAAAAGTCCACACCCTTTATCCACACAGCTTTCTTTTTTTACTTCACTGCTACCTTAGTTGTTGGAAGCAAACAGCACAATGCATATGGGTGAGCATGTGGCTCTTCTTTAATTTGCAGGTATCTAGTAATTGGTCCAACATTTTCCAGTTTTTGCAGGGTATTCCTTTCTCACTTCATACAGCCAAACAAAGCAAACCTAAGGTGATCATGTACTCCTTGGAGGAGGAGGTTAAACAACCATTTTAAGTATACCTGTTGTGAAAAAAGGGACAAAACTTTTGCTAGAATGCTTCTTCTAGAATTGCTACCTTTTCATGACTTTTTGACAGACCTACAGCAAGCACACAGCTAATGAAAGAAAAGTCAGAAACCCTTAGCTCTATATGTGTTCCATATCTATGACTCAGGAAGTAATGAAGCCATTGAACCAGCCACCTAAGTAACATTTTTAGAAGGAGATGAACAATCTCAGTTTACAGGTTTCCTTTAATAACTGTTGAGAAAATACATTACATGCATCCTGCATGTATACCTATTAAACAATTGTTTTACATTTTATGTGTTCTATTTACTATGCTAAGTGTGTGTTATAAATAAAATCCTTAGATGACCTGAGTACAAGAAAGGAAAGACAGACACATCATGTAGAGCAATTGAAGAATAATTCAGTTGCAGCTGCATTTCTGCAGCTGCATGTTTGCCACCTAGTGGTGATAAAAAACATTGCAATGTCAAGGCATGCTTTGATATCTAGAGTAATTTGATTTAGTGTTAATGAATAAATCACTTCTGGCATAATACGTGATTTTATTTTAAGGAAATAAAGTAAATCAAGGCCTTCTATACTCATATCAGTGGCAGAAATAACCTCCAGAGGTTTTAATTCATTGAATCTAATTCACTGTATCTTATGCCTGTATGCCAATGCATAATTAATGAAGTGTTTATGATTGCCAATTGTGTGCAGATGGAGTACAGTTTGCTGTACAACTCAGTGTAACATAGCTTTTAAGAATGAAAAAGCTTGTGCAAAAAACCCAACAAACATTGTTCTTAGTGTTGGGTAAGTGCATGGGCATGCATACAATAATCAGATGAGTATGAGTGTCTGTGCGCTAGATTTTGCAGGTCTTATGATGGAAATTATCATAAGTGTCTGCTTGGAATAAACCTGTCTAATTGGAACATATTGGAAGGTGGATAATTTATTGAAACTGTGATTGGATTGCCACAATGGGCAACAGCTCATATTTTCATTTCTTTAGTTTTATTGACTCATCTCTTCTGTAAAGATCTTCATAGTATGTGTTCTCACCTACAGCATTCCAGAATGACGATGAATGGATTAATCACTTACAGCAATGCCTGTTGTAGACTATAAATGGTATTAAATGTACAGTAAATTTATAAATGTATTTACTGATATGAAAGTATGGTATGAAATTAAAAAATATTTCACTGTAAACCTATTATGTTACATGACATGGTATCAAAATAGATATACATACCTTATAATAGATGAGTTGGGAATTTTTGTAGGTGACAGCTCACAGACGTCAGATTGTGTATATGTAATGATTGTTACAATCACATCATACCTCATCATACCTCCAAGCTGTAGGTCTTTGTAAAGAGGGACAGATACGTAACAAATGTCATACTTTGGTAAAGTATGGGCATAGTTAGTGTTATATATTTTGCATGGTTTAAAGAGTTATAGTTTAAGCAGTCTGAGTATATGTACAGTATATTCTGCACATGATTTATATGATTCTTGATGAACAGTAGCAATGCCAGACCTCTAACTGACAGACCGCCTCAGTCCAGACCTGCGTAAATGACCATAACTGTAGGACTAAGTGATGGAGCTCCAGTTCAGACCTTGGCAACAGGCCCTTAGTGTAGACCTCAGTAAGGGACCCTAAGATCAGGGCTCAGTGATAGACCCCCAGTGCAGACCTCAATTATAGACCCCCAGTGCAGACCTCAATGATGGACCCCCAGTGCAGACCTCAATGGTAGACCCCCAGTGTAGACCTCAATGATAGACCCCCAGTGCAG
>NC_092860.1:147149305-147257417 GCF_032062135.1 Pyxicephalus adspersus | reverse complement strand
CCCAGTGTAGACCTCAATGATAGACCCCCAGTGTAGACCTCAATGATAGACCCCCAGTGCAGAACCTCAGAGTTGGACCCCCATTGCAGGCCTCAGTGAAGAACCCCCATGGTGCAGACCTTAGTGTCAGAATCCTTAGTGTAGACTTCAGTGGTAGACTTCGTAAAAACAGTTCCCCACTGCAGGCCTAGGTGCAGCCAGTACAGCCCTCAGGGGAGAGCTGAATAACAAAATCCGATTGCAGATTTCTCTGACAGACCTCTCACTGACCAACACCAATGCAGACTTCAGTAACAGACCCTAGTGCAGACACTGGTAACAGCCCCCTACTGCTGACCCGATTGACAGACCTTTGGTGTACACCTAATTGGTAGCGGTCCAGATTAGAGTAAAATTAGGTTCATGTGTGGAGCTTTCAAATCCTTGAAGAAATGGGACATGGGACAACTATTGCTAACCTTCTTCTGGAATTGCTACCTTTTTCATTTCTTCTCTTTCACATACCCACAGCAAGCACACAGCTAATGAAAGAAAAGTCAGAAACCCTTAGCTCTATATGTGTTCCATATCACTGACTCGGGAAGTAATGAAGCCATTGAACCAGCCACCTAGGTAACATTTTTAGAAGGAGATGAGAGATCTCAGCTTACAGGTTTCCTTTAATAACTGTTGAGAAAATACTTTGCACGCATCCTGCATGTATACCTATTAAACAATTGTTTTACATGTTATGTGTTCTATTTATGTTAAGTGTGTGATAAAATCCTTAGATGATCTGAGTACAAGAAAGGAAAGACAGACACATAGGCCCTGATTTATTAAAGCTCTCAAGGCTAGAGAGAATACACTTTCACCAGTGAAGCTGGGTGATCAAGCAAACCTGGAATAGATTTCTTCAATGTCATTTGCTATTTTCTAGCAAATGCTTTGAATCCTGGACCAGATCCATTCCAGGTTTGTTGGATCACCCAGCTTCACTGGTGAAAGTGTATTCTCTCCAGCCTTGAGAGCTTTAATAAATCAGGGCCATAGTGTAGACACATCATCACTTTCTAAAATTTGTACGGAGAGAACAAAAACTTGAGAGTTGCTAAGAATATATTATACCGACCCAAGGCCTCTAGTGGCTTAAGCCTCCTGCATTTTATTAAAAATTACCAAGCGACCCAAGTAGCTAATCTAATGTTATATCATGAAGGTGTGGAAGCCTTCTACTGGATTTCTTTGGAGTCACAAGTTTGTCATCCCATAGGGATCTTCAACCTACTTTGGCTTTCTTCGAAACACGCATATCCTATAGGATAATCACATATCCTATTTTACACCTTTTCCTAAAACTGTGGTGTTAGGTCAGGTGCCAGGTATGTTTGCTTTCTTTCATTCCTCGTCTTCAGTCTTTTTTGAACAATCCCCTAGTTACCCCACAATATACAGATCCTCAACATTTTTCTTGGTGGTCAGATAACAAACTGATTTTGGGCAAAATATTATGGTGGAGGAATGGCTGGAGATTTGGCACAATGTGTCTATGAATTGTTGTTATGGTGGTACTTGTTACCTGCTCGTATTTTTAAGGGAGTGTCAGTTTTCCCACCTCTCACAATTATTCCTATAGACACCCTTCTATGTCAGCAACCTCTGATGTGCACAACAGTATAGTTTTGTTTACTTTCACACATTTTTACAGCAGCTAGGAAGACAATGGCTAGAGCATGGAAACCTGTTGTGATACCAATTTCAGAAGTAATACAAGGAGTATCTCAAACTATGTTTATGGAAAAACTCACTGCTTTACAAAATGACGCATTAGAATTTTTTTTCTACAACATGGTCTCCATGGGTAGATAAATATATGCCTCCTACATTTCACAGATTATGCTTTGAAATATAATTCATATAGTTTATCTGGATTTACTATTTATTTTGTTTTATTTTATCTATTTTTTATTATGTTTTTTTATTAAATCCATGCATGAATTTCATTCAATGTATGGTAAATTTCTATGTCTATGTTCTATGGCAATATGTTTAACTGACTTTTTTTTTTTGTAATTTTTCTGCATTTTACTTATCCCCTATTTTTATTTCTGTTTCCTTTTCCCCTGAATTTTTTTTAATAAAACTGTATTAAGCAACAAAAAAAAGTGAACTTTCCTTTATTTTACATTTTGAGCCATTGCAGGCTTCCTATGTCTTTTGAAGTAGGTCCACTTTCACTTAAAATTTTTTTATGCATAACACCTGGCTTAAATTTCATAAACGTCAACGGCCCTAAATGTTGGGAAACATTGTTTCCTCTCCTTAAAACACAATCCTAAAATAAAAATCAGACTGGAATAAATAGCTACACATTTGTTTTTCATGTTTATTTTGTGGTTAGCTGGGAGTTCTTCTTTAAAGAAGTGGCTTTGCTACAATCTTACTCTTTGTCTTGAGGTCTTTCTCTCGAGATTCTAAACTAGTTATGCCATCTGTCTAACACAGGAAAGGAAATGACAAACATTGTTAGAATTGACATCTATCTTTATAGTCATTCCTTACTGAATGGAACAGAAAAGTCATGTCACCTAATATTTTAACCTATGTGCCGCCCGCAATCTGTACAAACACTCAACACTCTGAAATGAAGGTTGAACTAGGAATATTTCCCTTGGGATTCTACTTGTCTGCTCCACTCTTCAGGAGAGACAGTAACAAATTGAGCCGCAGAGATGAAAACATGGCACTGCTAAAGAAATACAATGTTATTGGTGTCTAAATAATGATGCAAATATTATTTTATGGTAAATATACAGTTCCTAGAACTTTTCCAAAGAGACAAGAACTTAATAAATTGGGTGCACCAATTAATGCAGGCCTATTGTACGAGTTACCCATCCATCTATGCTCTATGCTAAGTCTCAAGCCATGATTCTGTAAATACGTACATAAGTGATAAATAAGACTCAGATTTGTGTTTCTGTCCTCAGAAAATTACAGCCATGTACCTACATTGCAGATCAAATACCAATATTTGGTCATGCGAATCAGGTGTACGAGTATATCGGTGCTGGGAAAGAGTGGATCGCTTAGCTTAGGATGGCCCAGGTTTTTGAATGGATGGCTTAGCTTCAAACCCTTTAAACAAACATTTGCTTTTGCTATTTAGAGCAAAGTAATAGGTTTACTTTTAAGGATATTTTAACCACAAAGAAAACCAAAAATGTAATATACTGCAGCTTACCAGCCCTTAAATGTGGTGGCTACATTAGTCTTCTATTTTCCATGCTTTTATTATTGTCTGGTAATATTATTACCAGTAAATTAAGGATTTTATTAACCTCCTCGGCGGTAACCCGAGTGTTGCTCGGGATAAAAAAAAAAAAAAGCTTAAAGCGGTAACCCCGACCCACACAATAATAAAGACTTACCTGGTCCCACCGGTGTCCTCCAGTGTTCTGCTCGTCCGATAACATCCTCTGGCCGCATCTTTTTCCGTCGATCTGTCCCTTGGAGAGTGAGCTGACATTCCCCGAAGTTCCCCGTGACATCGGTGTGTGCGGCCATCGCTAGGGGTCCGAAGGGAATGCCAAATATTTTTGTATTGTATTGTATTGTATTCAATACAAAATAACTATATTTAACACACACTGGATTTACGAGGGGGTGCTGAGAGGTACAAGCAAGTTTCACGTTGTTGGAGTTACTGGCCATCATGAAGTTTTTGTTTTTCCAAGGAAAGTCAGCAAAGGACATTCACACTGAGATTTCGCAAACACTGGGGGAGTAGTGTCCTTCCTTTCCATGGAGAAACAAAAACTTCATGGAGGCCCGTAACTCCAACAACGTGAAACTTGCTTGTGCCTCTGCCATCACAGCTTCTCACTAAAAGAAAAAACTGTTTCAAGAATCGCAAGGACCTGATATTTGCGCAGTTACATACTAAGATATTAGGCTGTCATATGCCCCCACACTCATTTTTATATTTCATCTGGAAGGGGGCATATCCAGAAACTTCTCAGCACCCCTCAAATATGTCTAAAAGCAGTACATTGTCTTTAATGAAAATTAAACGGTAAGATAAATTTTCATGAAAGTCAATGTATCGCTTTTAGACAGATAAATCCAGAAAGAAATGAACCGCGCAGAAGGTTATGAACTGGTAGTCCTATGCATAATGCACTTCCAGTTCCTGTGTGGCTACGCTTATTCCACTATATATATGAAGGGGGTATGGTTGTCACCCAGGCTAGACTGGTCTTTCTCACTTTACCACCATTATATGGTAATCATCTTAGTAGTTTTTAGAAGAGAGATATGAAAGATGTTTGTGCTTTTTGTTAAAGCTGGGATACTACTAACCCCCTTCCCACCTCTTCGCTTTAACAATAAAAAATCTACCATATACACTTAAGTATAAAACAAGATTTCTTCTTTACCTAGAAATGGCAGTAAAAAGAAAATCTCAATTTAGATTTGGGTCACACCAGTAGATGGTGCTGTATCCTTCTATAAAGTGTGTAACAAACTCTTCCTGTCTGAGACCAAAGATGGTAACACTTTACATAAGAACACAATGTCATCTACTGGTGGCCAACAAAAATGTACAAAACAAATATTTAAGAGAAATTGATTCAACATATTCAACTCAAAAGTAAAAAATGTTTTCTTTTAAAAATTAGGAAAAACATAAATACAGTCTGAATAAAAGTATTTTTTTAAAAAAAAAGTTTTTAAAATAAAACACAAAGAAATAAATGGTTTACATTATTGTATTTTTTAATTTTAATAATTACTGTTTCGAATGTCTGCGGTGGTGACCTCATTTTGTGCCCAAGCCAGTGAAGTTTTCCTGGTCCTTCGTCTTTAATTCGATCAGTTTATATTCAAGAGTGAGAGAAAAACCAATGATTGAAGTTGTCTTTAAAACTGGAATTGGCCTTGAACAACCAACAGATTAAATTCATCTGACAATAGAAAAACCTGTTTCAGAAGCTCAGATAAATATATTCCCTTTATCCCTATTTATTATAAGACAATTTACATTCATTGTTTGAAAGGGGAAAAAAAGGACGTCATTTTCCTACAATGTGAATCCAATGACTGATGTGGCTTTTGTCAGATTCGCGGTTGTTCATTCTGCATATTTTTGACTAAGTACTGTATCTATCATACTTTACATACAAAGCCGTCTTCAGAGCAGACAATGAAACGCACTGGAAAGTTTCTTCAAAAGTGACAGAAGTCTGCTGCATAAAGTCAGGCGAAAATAGACACATCAAGCAGAATGTTTAATGCTCAAGCCGAGATGTAATACTTATGTCAGCATATTAGAAAAATCATAATGAAATCCTGACACATTCTGAAAAGTGATGCTATAATTGGAGATCTCAGACTGAGACCTACAGTAATAGCATATTAAGAGGAAAGAATTTAAGCGATCTCTTCACTGGAGCAGATGAGCAAACACACTATAATACTATATAAAAAAAAACCTATTAAAGGTTACCGTTCCAAATGGCGTGAGTAATAAAGCCAAGGAATAGAAATGAGAAAAAAAATAATAAAATAAAATAAATAAAAGACTAATAGATGTGGATTACAAATGCTCCTTGGTTTACCAAGCAATTTAGCAGACTGATAAGCGGAAAAGCAACATAGCAAAAAAGCTTGGAATAGTTATGTAGTTCTATTACATTAAAAATTTACTACATAAATATTTATTTATCTATCTATCTATCTATCTATCTATCTATCTATCTATTTATCTATCTATCTATCTATCTATCTATCTATCTATCCCTCTATCTATCTATCTATCTATCTATCTATCTATTTATCTATCTATGTATATATATATATATTCTCTCTGGATGCTTTATTAGGTACACCTGTTAAACTGCTTGTTAATGCAAATATCTAAGCAGTCAATCACATGGCAGCAGCTCAGTGATTGTAGGCATGTTGACATTGTCATGATTACCTGCTGAAATAAAAAACAACAATCAGAATGAGGAAGAAAGGTGATTTAGAATGTGACATGGCTGTTGGTGCCAGGTGGGCTAGTCTGCATATTTCAGAAACTGCTGATCTGCTTGGATTTTCACCCACAGCCATCTCTTGGCTTTAAGGAGAATGGTCCAAGAAAGGGAAAACATCCAGCCAGTAGCAGCTCTCTGGGTGAATATGCCTTGCCGATACTAGGGATCAGAGAATAGCCATACTAGTTCAAGCTGATTGAAAGGCAACATATTCTCAAATAACCACTTGTTACAACCAAGGTATGCAGAAGAACATTTCTAAATGCACAGCACATCAAACCTTGAAGCAGATGAGCTACAGCAGTAGGGGACAACACCAGGTGCTGCTACGGCCAGCTAAGAACAGGCACCTGAGGCTTCAGTCTACACGGACTAACCAAAATCAAATAAGTGAAGATTGGATCTGCTGAATCTCATTCCGCTGCAACATGGTTGGTGGAATTAAAATGTAATGCCAACAACATGAAAGCATTGACCCATCATGCCTTGTATTTATAGTTCAGGCTGATGGTGATGTAATGATGAGGGGTATTCTCTTGGCACACTTTGGGCCCCTTAATACTTATGTAGCATAGTTTAAATAACACAGTCTACCTTGATAACTAATTTCCAACTGGTTTCTCGAACATGAAAATGAGGTCACTGTACTCAAATGGCCTCCAAAGTTACCAGATCTTGATCCAAGAGAACAGCTCTGGGATGTAGTGCAATGGAAGATTTGTATCATAGATTTGCAGCCAACAAATCTGCAGCAAATGGGTAATGCTATCATAGTTACTTTCTTCAACCCATGGTAGAATAACATTAACATTAGTTGACATAAGTATAAATGTAGGACTTGGGAATGTGGTGTTCTTTTTTATGTCCAGTACTGCTTTATGTAATTTAATTTAATTTTAATAAATATAGAAGATGGTTAACAATAATAGGCAGAAAAGAAATGAAGAGATGAGAGATCATTATAGCCTTCTCTCACAGTGATTGTCCATGGAATAGTGGCCGCTTACAGCAGAGGTCTTTGAAGAGCCCTTTACAGTGGAGGGCAGTAGACAAGGTACTCTTTAGATTAGTAATCAGTGGAGAAAGGACCACCTTAGATTAATGATAGATGGAGAAAGGACCACCTTAAACTAGTGGTTGGTTAAGGAATAAACAGCTTAGTCCAGTGATTGGTGGAGGAAGAACCACCTTGTTCTAGTTATTGGTAAAGGAAGGACCACTTTGTTCTAGTGACTGGTGAAGGAAGGACCACTTTGTTCTAGTGATTGGTGGAGAAAGGACCACCTTGTTCTAGTTATTGATAAAGGAAGGACCACTTTGTTGTAATGACTGGTGGAGAAAGGATCACCTTGTTCTAGTGATTGGTGAAGGAAGGGCCACGTTGTTCTAGTGATTGGTGGAGGAAGGACAACCTTAGTCTAGTGGTTGTGCTGCTACATTGGTGGTCAATGGGTGAAGGGTCTTATTACAAAAGTTTTCCCTCGGAAGAATGCCCAATAAAATGGTGGGCAATAGGACAAATCATTACTATTCATTATTGGTTACCTTATCTGAGTGTCAAAAACCTTGTGTCACCTTTTGGAGGAACCATGGCTGAAGAAGGCCTTCCTAGCTAATCATACTGTATTCATGGAGGAACAATGCTGAGATCATAGGAAACAAATACAGAACACCAACTCATCTTTTATGCTTTATAAGATAGGAACAGTGTTCTGTCTATTTTACAGATACTTTTAAACAATTTAATTAATATTAGTCATCAGATCCAAAAATGTACAGAAATAACAGCAATTTTTAGCAAAGAAGTAATATTTTGTACAGATATACCAAGAAGCTTTGAGTTTTGTATTTTAAAATAAAACACATGCAAAAAGTTATTTGTTAGATTTTACATATCATTTGAGAATCATATAATAAATGTAGCAGGATACATTTTTCAGTACACGTCAATGTGAAAAAACAACCAAAGCCTTTATCTGATTTTGCTTTTCCCTATTTTATTTTAAAATTGCAGTGTGAAGGATGCCTCCCTGGGCCTTGTTAGCTATTGCTGAATTAACAGTCTCAGAATTTATTGCTAGTCCTCTGTCACTCACATAGTATGTGATACCAATTCACTAGGCCTTGTGTTACAGGTACAGTCAGTTCCAATAAGCCAAGTTGTATCCTTCCTCCTATTCTGTGTGATGTGAAGGAACCTGCAGATGCCTAAGGGAAAGTAGAGATTTAGATTCTCTCTGATGTGTTTTCTGTTTTCTTCCCCTCTAAACAATAATACACACAGAAGGGCAGAAGCCTAATAAATACAGTTTCCAAACACTTTCCGGACTTGTTTAGTCTTCTATTATAAGAGTCTTCAGCCACATCCAACAATGTCACAGCTTCTTTTTACCCTCTCTATCTTCTTGCTGTAAGCAGGTTCTAAAGATTTTGGTGCAACATAATATGGGACCACTTTCTGACGCATTCTGTAGAAAGTCCAGGACAAGAACAAAGTCCTAATGGTGTTATGGGCCCAATGGGATAAAGGGTATGATTTTTTTTTTCTTAAATTATTTATTTCGTATGTGTTTTTTATTCCTGATTCCTGGACCATGGGAACTTTGCAGTCACAGCTAATTGAAAGCAGGTGCCTTCAATTAGCTGTAACTGCAGGCAATACGAGGGCAATAGAGGTTGAATGGAGATACTATCTCCATTCATACCTCTACTGCTCTGTGATTGGCTGAGAAATAGGAAACCCTGATGACAGCTCAAGCATCATCAGGGTTTCCCTTTCCTCAGCCAATCAGGGATCACAGCAATCAGCAGAACTTTACTATGCTGACAGCTCTGCTCCGATGATCGGCCGTCGATCAATGGAGCAGAGCTGTCAGCATAGTAAAGGTCGGCTGATTGCTCTGCTCCCTGACTCGCTGAGGAAAGGGAAACCCTGAAGATGCTTGATCCACAGTGGATCTGATTGGCCGACGATCTTTCACTATCGTGTGTACGGTCGTTCAGTGATTGTGCATGTGTCTGTGATACACTTTCTCCTTTACATGTCCCTCCCTGCATCGTTCAAACGATTGTATCTAGTGTGTGGACACAGTTGGTGGATTATATATGAACCATCATATTGTTACAGCATGTACGAAATTTTGCACAATATGAATGTTCAAGTATAATCGTGCATAATCGTTGATCGGTCTTACCGTTGATCGGTTTTACATCTGTTTGGAGGCTGTAGAAGCTCTACACAGTGCTGAAAAAAACCCGAATTTTTCCTCCTATTGACTTTAATGGTGTTCGACTTTGAAATTCGACCACCAGAATAATTTTGCTACATTCGAGCGAATAGCTGCCGAATCGAATACTGAGCTATTCGACCAACACTAAACAATAGTGCAGAAGACAAAGCCTTAATGCTACAAGTCCAGGGTGGGGGACATAATTTAACTCAGTGGGATCATGGTGAGGAAAAGACCCTCTGCAATATTAGTTCAGGTTAAAGGACATAGCCTTAACACACTATGTAGGGTCAGTCTTGCCCCCGGAGGACTGAGATAAACATTTGAGCCATCTTAGTAAAATGCTCCAGTGATCTTGGTTGTGGCATGGTCCTTTAGTGGGATCCTTGCTCTTGCTGTCCTGCAAAGATCTGCCACTATGCCAGAACTATGCCAGTACTGGTGGGCAATCCTTCTCATTTTTTAACTGGTGGGCCCTTTGTCTTCAGTCCATTCCTAGCTTTATGTGTTCAGTGTGGAGGACAATGCCATGATGATGTGAGTCCAGCATGGATTCCAGGGTGTGAAAAGTACATCAACACTATGGACCTAGTTTATCAAAGTTCTCCGAGACTGGAGAAGATAGACTATCATAGGTGAACCTGGATGGTCCATCAAACCTGGAATAGATATGGATTTAAAGCATTTGCAAACAATCAGCAAATTATTTTTAGTAAATCTATTCCAGGTTTGATGGAACATCCAGGTTTTCCCATGATAGTCCATCTTACCCAGTCTTGAAGAGCTATAATAAATCAGGCTCTATGATTTCAGGGTGTGAACAGTGCATTAACACTATGATTCCAGGGTATATGGCACAGTATTATTATTGCAGTCCAGGACATGGGATAGAGCCTTGGCATCCTTTAAGTTATAAGGGACAGTATCACAGATCAGATAAATCAGAGTTTTTAATTTAAACTCACCATCAGGGAATGACTCTTGTGTCCATTTGTACATTTTTTCACCCAGGATTTACTCAACTTTAATTACAACTTTTTAAATACAACATCTTTTTAAACAATAAATATATATATGAATCATGAGTGATGTTAAATGAATAAATAATACCCCATGTTTTCGTGGCTTCTAAAACGTTAGACATTTGTACAAAGTACAAAGAATGATTTATGTTTTTAAACTTTTGTATACTTATACTACATAATATTAGACAGTTATTTTTATGTCATTAGTCTTTTATTAGGCTAATGAAGGAATTCAGTTAAATTTTTTTATTTGTAGTCACTTTTGCATTTTTAATTTTTATATATGAATAGCTCTTTTTCCATTTTTCTGAACATCAACTGGGAAATTAACATTCCTTTAGAAACATTTACCATATGTGCCATTGTGCTATACACTCTGGACCAAAAATGCGATTTGAGACCGTTGGAAAGCTTTTTCTTTAGCAATGGGATTTGAAATTCAGACAGCTGCACATTTTAGGACTGTACACTGGCTTCACATCAAATGCATTTCTTTTCCCATTGCTACAACAATAAATATTACTTGATTAAGGATTCTATGCATGCTTCAGCAATGAATGCCATTCAGATTATTAGTGAGGTCAGTCTGTGCTTTTACTTTTAAATTACTTATCTAGTCATGTAAAATGTAACATGTTGAAATGGCATTTTCCCTTTATACTTTTACCTAATTGGGTCCAGGCTGCCAAATAAGAGTCAGGCAAAATTTTGTATTTTTTTTACTTTATTATTATTGTTTTTGCATTTGTATAGCATGTTTGTCTTCACAGCTTTTGTAACATATTGCCTTGCTAGTATGCTAGTTGAAAAGACCTACTGGAGACTATAAAAATCTGGCTGTGCAATATGTTATGCGCTATGCATTTTGGAACATTCCAACGCATTTCACAGTGTGACTGCTGGCTACAGGAAGTTTCATTATTTTATTTTTGCATTTATCGTAAAAAAAGATTGCAGTGTCCGGTAACTGAATTTTTAACTGCATCTGTGAGTAAAATGTACCAAAGCTGAATCAGGGGGATTTAGTTACCATAATCTTATTAATTGATTTTCTTTTTTATCATTGATAGTTAATTAACAGTTAATCCTAGCTTTAGACCATGGCATTATTGATTATTTGTTTATGTTTGTTTTTCCATCATTTTACACTTAGTTGGCCAATAATCAACCTATAATGGGATCTAAGGGGTCTTTTTTAATGTTTTTTTTACCTAAAAGTTACCCAACCAACCTGGAAAAAATGTATACATTACCAGTAAAACTTGATACACACATTTTCTAATAAAAATGTAAAGAAGGAAATTTAGGGGTAAAAGTTAGGTCATTAGGTAAAAATATTTGCCAATAGATCCGAAAGGGCCTTTTCAGACTTGTGGTTGACATCAGAGCTCCACCGAAAGCTCAACTGAATGGGAGTGGTTTTGAGCCATGTTGTAGATGAGTTTGGATGCAGCTGCAGTTGCATTGGATCATGTTATGGTTCCTGAAAGCAACAAATTGCTTTTGGCTTTGTGGTTGCTTCTTCTTAACATCGACCACACTTCAAAGCGGTTGTCACCACATAGCTTTTGGAAAAGGACGGTTGGGAGTGGCTAACCACATGGTTTTTGACAACACATCTGAAAGGTATCTAAGATAACCATTTCTATTTCTAATTAGATATTGGTTTAACCTAAGCTGGTTATTCTTTATTGGTAAGTGGCTATTATTATAGAGAATTCAGCAAGAATGTGGGACAACTTAGTTTCTCATAGAACAAGTTAGGGGAATTACAATTGAGCATGTGTTGCAATGGAGGAGGTGTTATCACCTTGGAGTTCTCAGAGAAATACATTCATGCAGTATGGTAAAATTGATTTTGGCTGGGCTTAGACATCGATCAACAATATAGATAAAACCACAATCTAATCTCCACAAATTAATGAACTATCAAGTTTTGCATGTGTGTCATAATGATAGCTTACCATCACAAAAGCTTGCTATTCCAATCAAGATAGAAAAACAAGGTGTGTGCAATAACAAATAGTATATTTACAGAAATAACACCATTCCTTTATGAACATAGAAGGAAATATTTTTGACACACCATAAAAATTAAAGATCTGCTTTAAAAACAGTAAAAGATTTGTGGTACTTCCCTATTCAAACAGTAAAAAGTTTATATACTAATATTTAACTTTAGAATTCAGCTTATTGTCTATAATTAGAGGTATTTACAATGCAATTATATGTTGTGGAATAATATACGCAGGTATTACTGTTCCCTCAAAAACCCCTTGGGGTCATAAAAATCAAAATGCTTCTAATGAGGTTTGGAGAAATTACTGTAGGGTCTCCAGTTTTTTTCATTGTCACAGCCATTGTCATTGGTGACAAAACAATATATTTATTATTAATTATTAATATATATATATGAGGAGGTGCTCAGAAGTTCCTGGCTTTGGCCCCTTCCAGATGAAATATAAAAATGAGTATGGGGGCATATGACAGCCTTAAATCTTAGTATGTAACTGTGGAGGTACAAGCAAGTTTCACGTCGTTGGAGTTACGGCCCGTCATGAAGTTTTTGTTTCACCAGGGAAAATCAGCAAAGGACATTCACAGTGAGATGTGACAAACACTGGGGGAGAAGTGTCCTTCCTTTCACTGGAGAAACAGCTTCATGACGGCCCGTAATTCCAATGACATGAAACTTACTTGTGCCTCTGCCATCACAGATTCTCACTAAAAGAAAAAACTGTTTGAAGAATTGCAGATTCACAGTTACATATTAAGATTTTAGGCTGTCATATGCCCCGACACTAATTTTTCTATTTCATCTGGAAGGGGGCAAAGCCAGGAACATCTCAGCACCCCCTCGTGTATATATATACATATATATATATATATATATATAAATATTTATAAATGAATACTGATAATAAGATATACAAATTCAAGAATCTTACATCTGACTTCTGAAAATAAAATAACTGTAACCAGTGTTTTATTTGTGAAAAAGTTGGAAAAATTGTTGTAGCTGCCTAATGTTTAAGGTGGTGGTGCCCCATAGAAGCAAAAGGGTTAAACCTTTATATAGCCACATTTTTAAAATGTGCTGGTTTAATAATCCATTGCAACAAACAGATTTTATTATGGCAAATTTAGTGATTTAAAAAAAAAAAAATCATAGTAGAAATTAACAGATAACAGAACTCAAGTGAATGACACTGTTAATTAAATGATAAGAGATATTTTGCCGAGAATATAAATGAAAAGAAAGGTATCCAAAGCACCTGTTTTCAAGTACAGTAAATATTCGGTTGAAATTAAAAGCTAATTAGAGGAAAAATATATCTTCAAGGTTATATTTGCGTGTTCTGTGAAGCAAGCTTAAAATTTTAGATAAGCCAACAAGTTTGGTAATTGAGGGAGATCAAGTTCAAATTCCAAATTCCTCTTTGTAATGCCTGGAAAAAGCTATCTTGGAGCTGAGAAAATCTTGCTACTAAAGTGTATCTAAGGATTTTTATTTCTTTTTTAGTTTGAGTCGGACTTTACGCTGTCTAACTGGCTTGTGCTTGGTATTCAGATTACAAGTGGAATACTAGGATGGTGATGTTCTGGGCAGCCCGCAACAGATGCTGCCACTCAAAGGGTACTGTAGAACTTTCCACCAAAGTAAAAGAGAAAATTGTGGACAAGCAGTCTACAGGCTTTTCTACAGAGAACCATCATGTAAGGAACTTACCTGTCCTGCCAGCCCGCGGCGTCCCTGGGGATCCCAGCTGCAGAGGGAGACTCTGCTGCAGCAGGCAGCATGGCCGTGGCTGCTGCCCTTCTCACAGCATGTCTCTCCCTGCAGGGGTAGGGATCCCTCCTGGCCAAACTAATGTTCAGCCAGGCGGCATCCCTTGCATTTCTATGGACGTTATTACAGAAAGTCCTGTTCTCAGCTCTCCATTGGATGTGCAAAGTAGGGCACTTCCCAAGGGTGCTGTGGGAAGAGGTGCGCGTGCTACCACGCGTGCCTCTTTTAACCCCCGAGGGCGTGGTGGGGGCGGGACATAGCCTCGTCGTGGGGCGGGACATAGTTTGAATTCCCTGCGGCCGATTCAGTTACCCTCCAATCAAATGGCGCCAGGTGGCACAAGGTCATTGGTCACTCTTGCCATTTAAGGAGAACCTGTCCTGACCACCATTGCCCGCTACAAGCATCTGTGAACACAGGGTGCTTGGGTGCGTCCTTGTGTTGGTTTATGGTAATTCCCGTTTGTCATTTCCAGGCCAAGACCATGACCTGGTCTGAAACCTGACTCTTGCCTGAACTCTGCCTGCCCTGACCTCGGATTGTTTGTGACCACTCTTGTCTGCTGCTTGCCCTGACCTCGGATTGTTCCTGACCTGCCTTTGCCTTACCCTCCTGTACTATGCTTATCGGACTTAACCCTTGTCTTGTTTTATGACAATAATAAAACTTGATAAAAGAATATTTATGCGCATTACACATCATAGCCCTGAAAGGGGATACAAGCTCAGACCTAGGGTGATAACCTTTACTGTCTCTGAGAGTTCACTATAGAAAGTATGTGTGGAATGGTAACAGTTGGCATTGGGTAGTGAACAAAAAGGACAGACAGGAATAGAATAGCTCATTTTTCAGGACTCCTTGAAAATTGGTGGGTATGCTGGAAGCAGAACAGATTATTTCACTGCCTATAATAATCATTCCCTAGAAATTCTGTTTGTTGGGGAAATAAAAAATCTGCCCTGAGTACCAGATAGTCTAAGCACGCCACTGCAAATTACCCCTTTACCAAAAAAAATTACCCCTTTCTTTTAACACTACTAATCCAAAGAGACCACTGTCACTGGGACAAAAAGCAATAGGAACTTTATAACAAAGGTTGATTTTTTTTGGCTGGAACCTGTGTTAGCTTTTCATTTCTGTCTATTTCCTTCTTGCAAATGTTTTATAACATCCTCTCTGGAAGTTAAAAGGTTGTCCAAGGAATAGTAACTAAAGTGAACTTTCTCTTATGGTGACCTAGATAGCAATAAAACAAAGGTTCAAATGTTTCCCCACTAGAAAAAGTTTTGGATACAGATATACTTTCAGTATTCTGATTAAATAAAGAAACTCTTAAACTTTTAAGAATAAAAAAAAACATCAAAACCTTGCCCATCAACAAGCAAGTCATTCTTGCTTAATGCTTCATAAGTCCACTTAGGGCAAGCACTTGTGTAAATGCAATCTATTCTTTGTATTTTATTTATAAAGTATTTGACCTGCACAATCTGGTGTGCTATGTTTTAATGCATATTTTCTGCAGACACAACCAAGGAATGTGTCAAGGCAGATATCGATTATCCAAGAACATAATGAGAGGTGTGAAATTTTGTGAAACCATCTTGTTCTCTTTCCATAATCCAGTTTTCTGGGATAGGTGTTAAGTTACATGACTTTAGATATGTGTTATGAAATCTTTAGAGATGTCAAGATGGCATCATATGTGAGGAACACATGGTATTAAAGACCCCCATATGTATTTATTGGATGGTATGAGGTGGTAAGTTTGATGAAGATGACATCTTCCATACATCTTGTGTACCAGTTGTCACCTGGTCTCAGCTCAACATCTTTAACATTACAGAATTTTTGTCCTAAGTATCATTTCTAGGCACATCACTATTAGTTCAGAAAAAAATATTGTACTTTGGATGGATGGATAACGATGGATAGAGAAGCTTCTACCAAAACTGAGAATTCCAAGAAAGAAAATATGGGTAGCCCAAATGTGTCTGTTTTCATGAACCCTCTGCAAATTCAAGGTCAGTTGGCAAAGCTTCTTCAGCTTATTCATGTATCTTCCCTACTCAACTGCTGTCTGTAGATTTATGGCTCATCCACCATCTTTTTTGTTTATTAAACTTTCCCTCAACTGGTTATCAGTTCGTTTGGGCAGATTTCACATACTGTCCTGTAACAGAAAAAGAAGTTAGGAAAGAAATTTTGCAAAGAGGAAATCTTTGCAAATGATCAAAAGTCCATTCTTTTTCTATTGGAAAATTCTCTATTGCCTTTTCGGTGAAACTTTGGATTTCCCCTTACTTTCTTTTGCATTGGTAAAGATCATCAGGTCAAAGGCATATGGGAAATCACCTGAAACTACTTAAAATACATACAGGAGCAGTAAAAAGTGGTTTCAATTCAAGCCTATATAGAAAAAAAATGCACCCCTTTGCGGTTACTGCCTGTTCTTTACCATTGCTCCTGAGAAGGGATGAAGGAGAATGCTCTGGGATTCTCGCAAAAATTTCCTCGAACTTCCAATGGTTCTGCGAAATTTCGGCAAACCGATTTTGCGAAACCATCGGAAAGGGAAAATTAAACGTGAGGATTCCCAGAGGAGCATTTAGCCCTGGGAATCTCCCTGTTTGCGATCCCCGGGCACTAGAGGTTAATTAACCTCTAGTTCCCGGAGATCGCAGAGGATTGATGAGTCCATAAGTATTCAACAAGGGGACAGATTTGTGCTGATGATAAAGCAAAGCCCTGGTCCTCTACTAAAATGACTTTTGTCCGACAGATATACAGCTGCGAATTGGGCATGGAAAGTCATGAAAGAGAAGCACTACAAGAAGACTAGGGACTTTACTAATGACTACTACTTAGCTATCAATTTGATTTTTATTGAGCACAGCTTTAACTGTAAAAGCTCTCTATTATTTATGTCCTTTGGAATTACTGGATCTTAATCTAAGGGTTTTTAAAGTTTTTCTCACTTAACATTGCTTCATACAGCATAAAATGACTACATTGCATGACTCATTCTAGTTTGTCACCATTGTAGCTTAGTAGTAATGAAGCAATTCTATGGCTTTGTTTTCTGTATTATGCATTACATATTGGCAGTGAGAATGGCAGGATGTCTAGATCTGCCTGTATCTGGGCCCATGTTGTTTCTGAGGATCCCTCCAGCCTTTCACAATGATAAGTGGTATTAAGTATGTATTGTCTGTGCTACAGCAACTGGAGTAGACATATCTGTACAAAAAAGAAAGCTCTTAGTGGAACCACAAGATCAGAAGATCTTTAGAACCCTTAGAGAAGCTGAAATGATTCAGCTATAAACTCTTCTCCTCCAATGTTAATATACTGTTAAGTATGCAGGTTTGTCAACTGCATCCCATATTTATTGTACAGCACTGATGTTTCCTCTTTATAAATACAAATATTATCAGGAAATGAGTACTTTAGGGGAAGTTCAGATTAGCGGTAAAAAAACCCACAGAATATACAGCTCTGAGACAATCAACTGGCAACTGCTGGGCACCTAGGAGTAGGGCTAAGTGAGTGAGAATAATAAGTTCGATCTTGCGGCGTATCGTGCCTTTCTCGCTTACTGAAAATGTAATAAAGCGGCCTTCTGAATCGCCGAAAGGTCGAGCTCTCGCCGAACAGGAGGATTTCCAGGGCTGCATCATGGCAGTGGAGTTTAATAACCTCTACAGCCCCGGGGATCGCAAACAGGGGGATTCCCAGGGCTGAATGCAGCTCTGGGAATCCTAATGTTTAAATTTCCCTTTCCGATGGCTTTGCGAAATTGGTTGGCTGAAATTTCGCGGAACCATTGGAAGTTCGAGGAAATTTTTGTGAGAATGATGATCTTTACCAATGCAAAAGAAAGTAAGGGGAAATCCAAAGTTTCACCAAAAGGCAATAGAGAATTTTCCAATAGAGAGAAAACCTGTTCCAGTGACAGATGTCACAAGAATGGACTTTTGATCATTTGCAGAGATTTCGTCTAACTTCTTTTTGTGTTACAGGACAGTATGTGAAATCTGCCTAAATGAATCAAGGCATCATATTTTAAAGCCTTATGGGGTTTAAATAGTCTTAATATTCATTTTAGTTTAAACTGTCCTAAAAAGTATTGATTTAAATATATTGTATTTGATTACAATCTACAAACCTACATCAAATGAGAGGAATAAAAATGATGGAATCCAGTAGTCTTATATATGTGCTTGTCAAAAACAGCCACTTAAAACAACTAAACCGAAAAATGCCAGATGAGTGAAATGTACTTCCTCCTAGTCCAAAAATTTTAACACAGCACAGTTAGGAATTAGGAACTAAATACAACCTTGTCTCGCCTCTATCAGGTCCCATCCCTACCAGATCCTTTTAGTTTTGAATCTCCATCCATCTTGATTGGTTAAAAGTTAATTCATTTCCATTATTCAGATATGCTGAAATCGTACATTGAGCTGTGCAATCTGCAAAAGATTGTGATTATGCAGGTAAGTTTATTTTATTAAAGTATAGATGTAGAAATAAAGAGCCTACTTTCCCACAATTTGTTGTATGTCAGGTTTGGTACTTACACTGCTTACCAAACAAAGGATTACATGCCCAGCATATAAAAATACGTAATAAGGAGTCCTGCGACATCCCATATATAAAGGTACAATCATACAAAAATACAAAGGAGGGGACTTTCAAGGCAGATATCATCAACCAAATAATGAATTTAAAAAAAACTAATTATTATAATAACATTAAAATCACAAATGATTAATTAAAAAGCTCCTAGATAGATCTCAAATTTTTTTCTCCCGATGCGTTTCACAGGCATAGGCTGCTTCCTCAGGAGAAGTTTTGAGATATGTTAACATTAATCGAAATTTTTTTATCTCCTCTTAAAAATCTTGGAGCCAGGGTAAGGGAATTGGGACAAACTACCAGAGCATCCCACAGCGCAGGCAAGTGATGTGCTGAAGGGTGATCCTTAGCCTTTGATCAGTTTACAGGAATATGCACAAATTTCCAAGGCATCCAAGTTCACTTGATGTGCTGCAGGCAGAGCCTAGTGTCAATCCTTAATCAGTTTATAAGAATATGCACAAATTTCCAAGGCATCCAAGTTCACTTGATGTGCTGCAGGCAGAGCCTAGTGTCAATCCTTAATCAGTTTTAAAGAATATGTAAAGGCAAGTCAATCCTACAGATCAAACAGATGAAAAGATTTGACCCAGACTTACATGTGCTGCAGGGATATTTATGCAACATATCCCAATCCTTAAGAAATTACATGGCTCTTGTATAGACACAATTAGTAATATAGGGTTTCAAGGTGAACCCTAGTTTCTGGTGATTCATCAACTTTCCCTCCCTTACATTGTGCTAGCTAAAGGCTATATAATGGATGGTCATTTTTGAGGATGGGCAGGTTTTCTGTTGCAGGGATGTTGCAGGATGTTTTGTCATGGTGGCTTTGTACAGCTGGTAAGTTCCAAGGAGGGGTTGCAGTTGGGCAAGAAGGCATTTTAAAAGTAGGAACCCATCAGAGCTAAGATTATTACTTAAAACACATTGTGGATGTTAGCATCTACAGAGAAGTGGGAGTTAAAATTGGCAATGGGAGTCGAGTGTATTTGTCCCTGTGGGGGTGTATAGCGGCTGGGTTTCAGACAGTAAATGGGTGATTCTCCATGTTTTATTCATGTGCTTTAATGGCCTTGGCCTAGTAAAGAGTATACATCATAAAAGTAGGTTTCATATAGATATGGTTGTCCTTACAAAAGGGCCAATTTGTACTACTATAAATTATAGGTGTGGCCTATTTTAGGGAAAAAAGGGGTTATTGGGGGTGGTAACAATGGACCAACCATATAGGTATAAGGTATTTGGGTTACAAATTTTTACATTTTTATTACTTTTTAATACTGAAAAAGAGACACCCCACACCTCATTTTTCTACATGTCATTGGGACAAAACTACTTCTGATGAGTCTTTTAAAATATTTATTTGAGGGCTTCAGGATAAAACTGGGACTTTATGGGTGTATGATTGCCTTACTCACTCCATTCCATTCAATCATGTCACCTAAAGCAAATTCAACCTAACCTCCTCATTCACCATCACTGAGTTCCGCCACTCCAAGCCGCACGCCATGTCAAGCCTTCTCTGCCATGTGTCTCAGTTATTTAACAGAATCTAAATATATCCACTGGTGAAGAAACAAAAATGTTTTAAATATGTTCGTATACCACCTACAGTCTGTTACAGATGAATGAACAACACGCAGTGTGAAACTTTGAAGGGAGAAAAGCTTTATTGTATGAACATGTAAATGAGTTCTTAGAGTGGTCATTGTGTTTCTTCTCTCCGACTTCTTTCGGAATTCTCTCTCAGCCTACAGCGTGCAGATTGGCAATGCTTTTCAACTTTACATATTAATGGGAATTTGAAATAGGCCTGCAACATTTTCAATCACTTCTAACATTGTTTTTAACAGACTCTGTAATAGCCCATAAATAATTCATTGTTCATGGTCAAACAGGTACATTGTTAACAATTAAAACACTGTTCTTCTGAATTCCAAGGTACATCATTTATTTTATTTTATTTGTAGCCAGACAGTTGCCTGAGCCAGTAGCAATTTAAGTTGTCATAGTAGACTCATAGAGATATTGATTTACCTATCTATATATTTTTTTAAAGGGAACCTGTCATGGGGGAGGGGGGGAAGAGGTGCCTTTTTTATTATCAAATGATAACTTTTTCAACTTTTTTCCATTCCCCGTTGAATGCATTGATGTACTGTATATACGTGGCACCATTCCATATGCAAAACAAACTAAACAAACTAAATTAGCTCAACAGAGTAATGAAGATATTATTGAAGCTGAACTCCAAGCAGGTATAAAAATCACAAATAATGGGTTAGCAGGACTTTTCTATGTGGTGTAAAAAGTTTTCATAGTGTGAATGTGGCAATTTGATTTGTGTGAAGGCAACATGGTAGAAGCCAGTGATACATACCAAGATTTTGTTCAATTTTTCGCCTGCTGTTTGACATTGGGTGATGTTGGTTAGCTTACTAAGACAGTTTGTACCAGTGGCTGGCATATCCATTAGTGGACCCATGTCTCCTTATGGGTGAGAAGGGTACAGGGCTCTTTCGTAGAGGCTCATTTTGCAACTTCCTATGTCCGCCCAGGGTTTGTACTATTTGTGGACCAATACACAGCAACAAAGCTATACCTGAAAGAATCCTTGCTTTTCAAGCCATTGGTTTCAGCTCTAGGTGAATTATCAAGTTGCAAACTCTCCTAAATCTACGAGGTTAAAATAAACAAGTAGCTAAATTTTGGGCATTATGGAAAAAAAGTTGTACTGTGCATGCTCATATGCCAAAATGTTTTCAACTGGAGACAGCTTGGTGTACCTTCTACCACTAAGTTTATGAAATGTCAAAATCTCAAAGGATTAAGTCTGTTTCAGGCTAGAACTTTCTGGGGATTTTGTAGCTTACTACCCTTCTCCTTTTCCTCTCAATTATTTCTCAACCCCTACAGTAGATTAAGAAGAAGCCATGTCATGAAGGTGTCTTTTCCAACCATTATCTTTTTCACCCATTGGTTGGGTTGTCTCCTAAGCTACCTTTTAAAGGTATGAGGTGGCATTGGGAAGTTTTTTCAAAGTCACATTCTCTGCCATGCTTCCTCTGTAATGGTCATCTTCTGCCTGCCTGCCTAGTGTTTTAAGTGTCTTATGTGATGTGACAGACTGCAATGGAGATGGAGTGACATTGACAGAGACTCTGTTAGAAGTGTATTTCCTGCATGACTTCTAGCTTTTCAGTCTGCTAAATTATTTTTTTTTCATATTTTTTTAAATATTGGTTCGAATTTTATTTTATTCTTCTTTACAAAGTGCTTTTTCATTCGGAAGTTCTTCTTCAAACTTCTAGTTAATATATATTGTGGGTGCATGCACAATCTGTATGAGCCAGCAATTCTATGGCTGGCACATGTGCCAAGACTTAGTAAATAAGGACAAGTAATACAACAATGCAATACAACAATGCAATACAACAATTGGTTCATACATTTGCTTTTCAGGTGGTTCTCGGTATTGGGAAAAAGTAGAGGTGGCTGGCTACATCCTACATACAGAAAGCTCAACCTCAGAAAGTCAGCACTGCAGCACTGGAGTTCCATGTTATATGTTGTGCTTTGTGAAATACCCAAATCGTAAAGGCATTGTGCTGGTCACATGTGGGGCGGGGGGGGGGGGGGGGTAAGTTTATACCCAATTCTTTGATTGTGTTTGGTGGAACTTTAAAAGTTTATCTTAGCTCTCCAACTCTATCTACACAACAAAATTCCTTGACCATGGTAGCCCAGAGGTCTCCATTTTCCTATTTCTGCTTCCTTGCCAACCTCTGCATTGATATTCTTGGTCCCAAGCCACACTGCACCAGGGCTGATATCACTTACTCATAGACCCACCCATGGCCTCCCCACTTAAGGTCAATTTGACAAGTCACAATTTGACCATGTAACTGAAGATGGGTTCCCCCACTGCTCTCCAACACCATAACAACTATTGTTTCATAACATACCAAAACCAAAAGAGGTTAAGGTATAGAACTCCCAAATAAAAAACAGTAGTTACTACCAGCTCCAAACAAATCAATGTTATCATTTAAAGGAAATTCTTTTTTCCATAGTTTTTTTTTACTATCTATAATGCACCGGAAGAATGCTGACAACATTTATGTACAAATGGATCTGATTTCATACCAGCTTGTAATAACACAGCTCTAAAACATTTTTTTTTCACTTGCCGGGGATTTTTCAATTTATTTAGTGTATTTCAGGTCTACTGGATCTAGAAATGACATCAGTTTCATTGAACTGGCTCTAATTCTTGTGATACAGGAATCAGAATAGACAATTTTAACAACAGCAAATGTCAACACAGCATATTATTATCAATCTTTATTTACACCAATGTTTTGCATTTTATATATTAAATGTGTCATTAATTTTATTTGCCTTTTTTTTATTCATACATTTTTTTACAGAAATATGAGTAAGAAGTTGTTTAAATGGCCCCAATGTATTTTGCTATACTTGAGGTGAATATTCTTAGCAAAAACAGAAAAGAAACATTAAAGAGTTTTTGAAACAAGCATATCTTGCATATTTTGGCATTAAACTGGGGAACGAGAATCAAGGTAAGTATTGGGCTCCCCATATGGTTTGCAAAACTTGTGTAGAGTGTCTACGTCAGTGAAAAAATGGAAAACTGAAAAGTTTGAAATTTGGTGTACCCAAAAATCATCATAATATTTGATATTTTGTGCTGTGAATGTAAAAGGTTTCAATCATTACAAGAAAAACAAGTGGGACCCTGGTTTGGAATCAGCAAGACGACCTGTGCCGCATGCTGCTGATTTCCCATACCAGTGATCAGTACACTACCCAATATTCCTGTATCTGACATGGAGGATATACAGGGTTTGGAGTGTAATTCAGGAGTTAGCAGTGGAAGTGAATATGAATGAAGTGTTCCATCAAACCAGCAGTTCTCCCAAGAAGAGCTCAATGATTTAATACGTGACCAAAGTCTGTCAAAACAAGCATCTGAACTTTTAGTATCCAGGCTAAAAGAAAAGAACTCCCTGAGACCGGATGTTAAAATAACAGTTTATAGGACAAGGGAGGTGACACTCCGACCATATTTCAGTGAAGATGGAAACTTTGTGTACTGTTGCAACCTCCCTGGACTACTAGCCCATATGGGAGGACCAGAATACAGAGCAGAAGACTGGCGGCTTTTCATAGACAGTTCCACTCGAAGTTTAAAATCTGTTTTACTGCATAATGGCAACTGCTATGCATCAATTCCAATTGGTCACTCAACAAAACTTAAAGAAGAATATGAAATAATCAAAATGGTCTTACAAAAGCTTTGCTATCATGAACACCAATGGTCCATTTGTGTTGATTTAAAAATGGTGAACTTCCTACTTGAACATACATTATCAGACAGCAATTCCCTTTTCCAAGGAAATGTTATTATTTTTTTTCTCCGCTATGAGTAATAATGTTGACTTTATCATGCAAATTGAAGTAGTCACAATTTTCATTGATTCTATACTTTATTTTTTGAATTTTTTCCCTTGTTTGTAAGTTTGGATTCTCACATTTTGCATGCTTGCATGGTTTTATACCTTCTGTAGATGCTTGAAATTTTGTATGCATGTTTTATTTTGTGTATTTCTTTGTTTAGAATGACATGCCAATTGATGGGGGAATTTTCTTGGGTTTGATTCACCAGGGGTGCAGCTTGTTAAACCTGAACTTAGAAGGGAATTGCATTAAAGCCCATGATTTTGCTAAGTTCTAGTTTTGTTCTGTTAAGCAAGTTTTAGGTTAATAGGCACACTATAAAAAAAACAAACAAACTATATAAACTACCAGGGAGACATGTACTATTGCAAAAAAAATGTTGTATTATACTGTGCAGCTGGGAAAGGGTCTTTTCATGGGGCTTCAAGGGCAACATTAAAAAAATCACAAACTATTAAATATTATATTTTTGGGGCGCCTTAAAGAGTATGTAGTGGTTTGGTCTCAGTGGCAGCTTACATTGACAGTGCATATCTGGATTTCCAAGATGTTATTTCTTCTTTTACAATTATCTTGGCTTACATAAAGCAGCAGCACTCAACCTGATTCATTTCAGTTTCAAAAAAGACTTTCTGCAGGTTAGAAGAATAGGTCCAGTAATTCGTCAATAGTGTTTTGTGGCTCTTCCTATTCTTCCTCATGCAAAAACTGTCCTGCCACTGGTATATACCTATCAAGCTTTCATTAGGAATTAAGAGATACAGCAGTGTAAAATTTGTCAGCAGGAAGACATTTTTTATGAGAATTGGATCATTTAGCTTTACTAAAAGACTTGCAAATTATGCAGTAGTGTAAAATTGTACAAGATCACTAAAGTCAAAGCTTATAGGCTGGGGTTTGACTATAGAATTAAGATAGGATGCAGAGAAAACGATAGTGTAAAACTAACCAGCAGCAGGATCCTTTTGGGGAAAGAAGGTCTAACTGGATTATGATAAAATTTAAATTTTGTAGATGGGGTGGATGCATTGAGTCCGAATCAGTCATATATTGTGTGATAGGTCTACTTTGCTACTTCCTTTCCGCAATAGCTTTCAGTTCACTGACATGCGGTATCTGCTCTGTGAGGACAGGACAGGAGCACTAAAAAAAGTTTAGGTTAATGCTCCGCCTCTTACCGTTTCCTTATTTTTATCTCCCTCCCCAGGCACTTCAACTAAGCACCACATCCTTCCCCATTTGATTCAGAAAAGGCAAAACTAACTTCATGCCTTGATTCAGTATTTTCTTTTATCCCATTCATAATAGCATTTGCAGGTGTACTTTATTATGCATCTCCTAGCCATATAGAACAGAAGACATTGGTTTTATATACTGTACTAATGATGTCATTAAACCCAGAACAGCTGCATGCAGTTTGGAAAAATGGCTCTGTGATATTAGAATGCATATGTTATATAACCAGCATTTTAGAAGGATATCAATAGCTTTGCCATTCCCAAAAACATGGAACAGAACAAAAAGGGAAGTATGATAACACTTCTCTTTTTTAGGTTTTTACTGAAACAAAAACCATATTGGTAAATATTGCAATACATATCACTATCCCGAACAAAAAAGCATAAATGTAACATCTTTTTCTTATTTTGGGATGGAACAAGACAAAGGGGTTTTATCTAAAATATACAGGTAAGTATTACATATACATACCTTGTTAAAACAAGTTGGGCATTTTTTCATGCATACATACATCATACTGTATACCATGAGCTTTAGCTTTCCCTAGCCTTTTGCAATCTAGCAGGAAGATCTCAAACATTTTACTCAAAGCATACATAATGCAATCTACTTTGTCACAAGGTCATTTTTGTACAATTAGATATTACTTATATCCCATAAAGCAAGCCTAATACAATTAGTTGATTGAAGGGCTGGCTACCATCGGCTTGCTACCATGCCCGTCTTGTGTTGAAAAGCTCTCAGGGGTAGGCATCCGTGTACACCCTGCCATGCAATGTCATTTAGCTCATTAGACAAGGAAGGTTCTTTCACTAATTTCCAAGCTTGTTTTGATTTTTCTGTAGCAAAATCAGACGCTGGTGTTGCTTCCTCCTCTAATTTTATGTGCATCTTGTAGAGTGTTGATATTCATGTTTTGAAGGTGAACAATGCGTATGCATTTTTCCAGAATAATGTAATGCCTTGGGGGCACAATTAGTACTCGGGCAGTTTGAGATGGATGGTGTCACCCCCCTTTTCCTGAAGATATGTCCAGTAGGGATGAGAGAGTATGCCTCTGGCGATGGGTCCCCATGACGCGTCATCAGGATTTTCCTTTCCCCAGCCAATCAGAGAGCACTAGAGGTTTTGAATTGGGATACCTGTCCCCATTTAACGTCTAGTCCCGGGGATTGCACACTGAGCGTGGCTGCATTCATTCATCAGCACAGCCAGCAATCTTTTTTTTGGAAATTTTTTTAATTAAAATGCAATGTCGTTTGGGCAATTTACACTGGCCGTTCTCGCTTACAATTTCGGTAAGCGAGAATGGTCGAATTGGCCGCGAGATCGAGTTTTGAAAACTCGCTCATCCCTCATATCCCTATCCCATGTCCAGTTATATATCTGAGAAAGTAGGACAAGTTGTTTATTTTATTTTGCAGGCTTTTGAAGCAGAAGGAGGAGAAGCTTGACCACAGAAAGGTTTTTTTGTCAGGTAAGTCTCTCCCACGGCTTTGTTTGCTTTTGTACATTATAGATATTTTGATTTTTTCTGTTGATGATTTCCAGAAAAACCTAAATATCACTCTGATTATTAAATATCTCTCTGATTATAAGAGCCTTCTCGCTAGTCTAAACAGATGACTTGCTGGCAGAGAGGGAGGAAGTGCACTGAGGATCCAACAATTTGACCTGGAACTGGAGAGGTTGAAAAAGTCCCAACAGCCAATGGCAGGGCAGGACTGAAGAATCTGTTCATTGGCAGCAGCAGAATCCCCTTCAGCTGTGCACAGCCACAATTTCTGTGCAGGGAATGCGGAGAATGCTGAATTATTCAATGCTACAGGGATGCAGGTGATGCTGCAGAATAGATGACCTGTGGCCGATGTCGTAAAAATCAGGTTATACTCCCCTAGCTCACCTTCATAAAAACAATGGTTTTCATGCCATCTCATCACAATCTATCAGATTCTATATCCCAAACCCCCCTCCATAGAAGCAAAGGTTCTCGTGCCACATTACCAAAATCAGGTTATACTACCCAAGCTCACCTCTGTAGAAGTTATGGTTCTCAAGCTACCTTACCACAGTCTGTTAGGGTATACTTCCAATCTCTCCAACTATTGAAGCTATGGTTTAAAAAAATCTAGTTATTCACCCAAAACTCACCTCCATAGAAGCTATGGTTCTCATATTACCTTGCCACAATCTATCAGGTTATATTTCCTATATCTCCAACCCTAGAAGCTATTGTTCTCATGCCACCTCACTACAATCTATCAGTTTGCACCACCACCCCCACTAAAATTATATGCTTTTCAATGCCACCTTTTCTAAAACCTTGTTACATGCTTGTTTTCATGCCACATCATCACAATCTATCAGATTATTCTCCTCAGGCCCACTTCCACATAAACTAAGGTGGTATTGCTTCTTTATCAAACTTTATTCTCTCCAAACCCACCTCCATAGAGTCCATGGATGTTTGCCATGATATTCAACTCTGCACCAACTCTTTGCAGTTTGTAATAAAAGGCTCCACAATATTAGGTTGTATATAAAATATAAATCAATGTTTTGGGAGTTACAGTTCCCCCAGAGGCATAAAATAATGATCTCCATGGCTCGGGAGTTACCACTTTGGAATTTATGATGGAAGTAGGACATGCAAGTATTTTCAGAAACATGCATATACTTAAAGAAGGCTTTACCATACTTTACACAGGTCAAAGCAGAAGGCTATTTGGTTAATTTTAGTTCACCATAACATGTGTCGTTCAGCTTTCTCAATGCAGCTCCAATGCCATATTTCATGTAATTATACCAGGCACATGCACAGGGTTTTATAGCTTTCGAAGGAATATATAGGTGAAATTAAAAGCTGTTTAAAATATTAGCCTTGAGCTTTTCTATTTTTTTTTTTTTTAATTTCTTTAATGGTTCATAAAACAAATAAACATGAAGACATCAGAAAGAAAAGTGTTGCTGCAAAGTTACATTTCAATAGAAATGTTCAGAGATATAAAAAAGCAGCATCCTCAATGGGTTTTATGCAGTGCAGCCATCTCTATGTTGAATAATATCTAGGACAAGCTTTCTAGACAATGTGAGAATTTTCCCTTGGAGAAATTAAGATTCTATGTATTTTTCTCTCTGTACTGGAATCTCATTCTCTCTAAGGATATGTTAATCTACTTTATTATGCGGTTTGATCATGGGAAGTGTATTCTAATGTAAAGATCTTGATATACGACAACTCAGAAAAAAGGGGAAAAATGTGTCTTTAATAATAATAAGAATAATATAAAACTGAATTTTTTATTTTTTCAGAGACACACAAAGAATCTCACAGGGGGAACTACATAATACATGTCATCTATTTTCTATGTGACAAGTAAAGGAAAAAAATAAACTACATTTTCTATATCTATAGTCATTTATAGGGATTTGTTAAATTATATATGTAAATGTGACTGGTGTATATAACAAAAGTATACAAGCTGATTTTTAATACCTTGTTTTTATGTGTATTTTGCAGATTTATTTGTATATGGAACTATATGGTACATCTGGCTTAGTAGGATGTTTCAGTGATTTATTATCCCTTTTCAAATTTGGATTCCATGCTAGATATACCAATCAAATACATGCATAAGAACTGATTTATCTGCCAAAGGCTTTTTTTTTAATCCAGTCCTGAAATGTACACCATTTGACATGCAGTGCCCTGTATGCCACGTAGGGGGAGACTCTCATTTGCAGATGGGTAACACTACAGCCCCTTCCAGACTTCAGCAATCAAAATCCGTGCCATTAGTCACTTAGAGACACCCCTATTTTACTCTGAAGACATGTAAGCCTTTATCTTGACTTGAGTCAAATCTGGTCTTTTAGCCTGCCAGACAGGAAGCTGTTGTGGGTTGTATGTATGGACATGGATGGACAGAAATACATACATTTCAACTGTTTGCCTGGATTGCCTGAATTAGGGTTGGGTAGACTGTCAAATTTTTCTGTGTTTACTAATACTTGGTGTCTACTGTCTACAGCTAGATAGTGGATCTTGCAGGTGTTTTTAATTTCTGTTTTTTTTTCATAGCAGAATTTTGGTAAATTTCCAGGTGCCAAAATGCCTGATGGTGGGGACTTTAACAGGCACCTACAATAAATGTCAAAAATGTAAAAAAAAAATCATTACTGTAATTATAGACTTTATTTAAAATCATGAATTCCAATTGAAAACAGTAAGGTCACATCATAATACATGAAGGAACATATAAATCATGCATTTACTTGGGTACCAACTACTCATAAAAGCCTTTCTAGAAAAATAAACACTATAATTTGCTGCAATATAGCAAGCCAAAGTAGTGGGACCTATTTTCAACATGTTTCAGGTGATAAAGTTGCTTCTTCAGGTGGGTAGGGAATACATATGTGTAAGAGTACTGGAAATCTTAGATGGAAAAGTCAAACATAACCAACCCGTTGAAAACATAAGCACATTGCAAACAGAATACAAGTAAGTATAATAAGGAAGCTGGGAGATTATCAATTATATCAAGGGGTTTTGCTGTGTGGCCATGCGTACATGTAAACCATAGGGTTCTAACATGAACATTTCCTAAAAGTACCCATTAAGGTTCCAAGGTTCCACAGGGTATTTTTCCTCTATTTCTCTGGTATATAACTACTTTGGGACTAGCGTCATTCAACCCCCCCGTTGCGGTATAATTAAAGAGGACTTTTAAATGCAAAAGTGATGCACTTAAAAATTCTCCTCCTAATTTTAAATTTCCCACCGAGTGCCGCCTACCTGCATGACAGTTCCACCCTGCAGGCACGCACTTGCGAGCAGCTGCCCAGCGGGCATCTACATCCCCTGGCCTCCTGTCCCCAATGTTGACATGCTGGGGACACACACCAGCTTGCACAGATGCCCGGCCAGCATCGTCTGGAGAAGAAGACGCCGGACATCGCTGGAGGACACCATGG
The DNA here is from genome assembly GCF_032062135.1 of Pyxicephalus adspersus. Classification (NCBI taxonomy): domain Eukaryota; kingdom Metazoa; phylum Chordata; class Amphibia; order Anura; family Pyxicephalidae; genus Pyxicephalus; species Pyxicephalus adspersus. Next base: position 147,227,014 of record NC_092860.1, on the reverse strand, counting down.
GCATCACTGGTGGACGCCCCTGGAACAAGGTAAAAGTTTTAACCTCACTGGAACGTCCACCTGAGAGTGACTCGGGGTTACTGCTTTTGGCATAGAAAATCCACCCACTCGGAAATATGGCCAAGGTTAATCAGTCCAATGGTGTTATCTATTTTTTTGGTTAGGTTCAAGTCCATGCATGTGGTGGGGTGGCAAAACCACCCATGGATGTTGCATTGAGTCCTGCAAATGCTGACTCCTGAAATGCCTATAATATTCAGGATACAAAACAATGCTTTTTTTTATTGGTGTGTTGCATTGATTTCATGCCAACATATTATGCTGCACTTTACAAAGATAATAGTCTGTGAACTAAAAATCTAATGTCCCTACCAGAGCCCCCATGAGACATATGTTGCTCTCCTCATATCTAAAAGGTACAGCATTGAAAAAGTCAAGCTCTTTTGAATGGGGCTTGGTACAAAAGTACCTCTTGTCTTTCCTTCCCCCCATGGTAGCACTGATCTCTAACATATGTAATTAACACAGTCTAGAGCTAATTTTTGGGGGAAGCCAATAACACCGATCTGGATATTTTTGCCATGTTGGTGGAAAACAACAAAAGACTGGGGAGAATGGACAAACTCTACGCAGATAGGGTTCCGGGACCCTAATGCTGCAAAGGCAGTCACGGTGTTGCCCATTTTATTGACAACCATTTTTTCTCCACTAGTCTGAATCTAGCATACGTCTAAAACCATATTTCCCTGCATCCTCTCAGTATGTTTTTGTTACGTTCTAAGTAATGTTATCACATTTTTCTTTAAACCTATAGATTTTGTAAATGAAATGCGTACAGAAAACATTTCCCTTTTTTTTTAAAGGCGCAAATTCACAGATTTATTCGACAAATTAATTTTTGAGACTCCGTCTCCATCTGCAGTTCTGCCCTTTGGTTGTTTTGACACACATGTTTCTGCCATACTGCATCATTAGATCACTGCTCTGCTTCACCACAATATGGGCTAATTAGCAAGTTTTGTTTATACATTCCCTGTGATCTTCTGCCAATCAGAACATGAGGCAGATGCACTTAACTTTTTAATGCACGTCTGCTGACAGCCATTTTACAATTATATTGTTCAGATTTTTTTTGTAAGCAAAACATTTGAACTAATTCATTTGAAAAGACAGATTAGAGTCAGTTTATCAAAAGCCGGAAAAGTGTTCTAAGAAATACGGGTTATGAATGCACGTACGGGTTCATATAAAGGAGTCTTTAGGTTGGATAAAAGGTGACAGAAATAAATTCTATGAAATCTAATTCGCAAAAAGTGCAAATTAAAGCTTCAGGGCAGCGTTAATATAGAACTAAACCTAATTGTTAAAAAATTGTGATAAGGTAGGTCCTTTATTTCAGAAGGGACAGGTGATGTACCTTTGGCAATAAAAAAAAGGAACCTGTCTGATCACTATTCTTTAATTACGCTCTCCTGTGCTTGATCCATTGTGAGTGCCGCAATCTTTACCTGGTCCTCTTCATGTCCAGCCCCATAGGCTTATGCACTTACCCAGCCATAATACTATTGGACAATTTGCTTAAACTCTTCTTGTCTTATTGGAAACAACAAGAACACAGAGATAGAAAATTAAATCAATGTCAAACAGATGAATAAAAAACATTACATTATACAAACAATAAACATAACACTGCCACCCAATTGCAGAACTACTAAAATATATATAAGTTGTTGTTGCACCTATATTTGTATAAACAGTGCTAAGGCAACTTCCCCAACATGCGCCCTGATACTGCAGCAGAGAGGTTGATTTCATGTCAATGCCATATGTGACAGTGTGACTGGCAAGATGATTTTTTGCTCGGGTTTGAATTTATATAGGGGAGGTCATGTGTGAATGCATGAAGCACAGCTCAAACTTTTCATATGTTCATGTTTTAATTATGTTGTTTCCAGATATATTTCCTGTATAAATATTATTAGATCCCAATGAGTAAATCACACTTGCTTTACACATTCCCCTTTTTTTGAAAAGAGTTGTTAGGTTTGAGTATCCCAAAGTACTATCAAAGTACTCAAACCCAACTGGAATTGTTTTTGATAATTTCTTCTGTATTTTGTGTGCAGTGCTTAGTATCTCTTTCCCATTACTGTTACCAAAAATTGGGGTGTATTAAAAGACCACAGAATAAAATTCATATCCTGTATCCATATTACCACATTTCTTTAATTATCACTGATCATTGAGATTTTTATCCTACAGTCAGCAAACCTTCTTGGTCCCTGCTGATTGGAAAGTTGCAGCTCTGGCATGTTGGAGGGCAGTGGAGAGAGCTTTACTCTCATACAACACAGCGGTCCTTCTCTGTATACAGCCAGCAGGAAACTGGATGTTTAGAGGGAGATGGAACTGCTTTATAAGCAAAAAACAGCTTACACATTTATTGTTTCCAAGAAATCCAAATGGATCTAAATAATTTAATAGGAAGGTGCAAATGAGCGTTACATTATACATCAGGGAAAAAAATACTTCAAATTGCATCATGGTTTTCCATTTAAAAATCTTATAAAGTACATGAAAATACCTGGTACTCAAAAAAAATAAAAAGTCCACCTTATTTTCTAATTGATCTATCAACATAGTACTCCAACATAGATATTATAAGACTCCACCTAAATCCTCACCTACCTACCCCTTTCCACATATACTGTATGCATTGATTTCATTTCCAGCATATAGAGTTGCTGACTTAAATCCTAGGAGTCTGCCAAATAAACTAGCTGATTTATTTTCCAACTGCCTTAAAGGGGAAGAAGGAAGTTGTAGGGTAAACTTAGTGAATGCCCAAACACACATTTTAAATTGATCAGATCAAAAAGATTCAATGCACAATAGATAGTAGGGGTCCTGTTTTTATGACGATGGCCATGCAAAAAATAATATTATATTGATAAGGTAATATAGTTTATTTTTTTCATGAGTATACGTTCTGTATGTCTTTCTAAACTGTGACCTTAAAACTTACTTCAAGTCTTTTGGAGGTAAACAGGTGATATGGTTCCTATAGTGCATATATCTGTGTGGAGGACACATGCCTGCTTATGTTATGTTATTTTACAATACATGTACATTTCTAAAATTATACATAGGACTTGTCTTCAGAGCTTGCAATCAGAGTGTAGATTTGTAACATCTATTGATGTCAAAATCATATGACATACTAATGCTGGTTGATCAGTGTGACAAGATTGATTATATCTCAGGAAAATATTTTTAAAATAACTTAAATGTTTTCAAAGTATCCATGAGTGCAAAACACCATATCCTATAAAATAACCCTAACTTCCGGTTTTGGCTCTCCATGAGCGGGTAGGAGAAACGAGGGCTTTGCCTACTCGGAGGTTCTCTGATTATTAATCTCCAGAAAAGAACCCTCTTCTTACCTCTAGACCTCAGTGCTACTTGCTCCCTTCACACAGATGGACAAATTTGTGGCTAAGTCGGGTTTCAGTAGCTCTCCGTCTCCTGAAAAACAGAAGAATAGGAAGGGAGTTACTACCAGTGGCAGTGCTTCTTAAGCCGACTGTACAGGAGGTTATTGACTCAGCCATAGGTAAAGGAATGAAGTCCCTGCGCCAAGAGCTCAAAGCCCACTCCACTAGGTTGAGCACAGCGGAAACCAGAATCTCCTCTGCTGAAGATGAATTAATGCAGGCCCGTACGTAAATAGCCACCATCGAAACACACATTAGTACCCTCATAGATAAAGTTGATGACCTGGAAAATAGGTCACGGTGTAACAATCTAGGTTTAATAGGCCTGAGAGTCAGTTAAACCAACCCTACTATCTACAATTTTTACTAACAAAATTTCAGAAATATTGGGCTTAGACCATCCTTGCAGAGTTGAAAGAGCTCATTGCATAGGCACCATTCATGAAGATAAAAAAAACCAAGCCCAGTTATAATAAAATACTTGGACGATGCTGATCACTCGGAATTGCTTGCAACATTCAGGAAACAGAGCAACTTATCACTGGATAGAGCAAAGCTCCTGCTGTTTGACGACTACTCAGCTGAGCTGACCCACGAGAGAAAACTCTTTCATTGAGCTTGCTCTCACTTATCAAAGCGCAAGATTAAATTTACATTGGCATACCCAGCCACCTTGCATCTTTACGATTACAAGGGTTCCAACCATTCATTCACGGCTGCTAAGGAAGCAGAGGAATTCCTGAACACGATGGGTGACCAGGGAGAACCTGATCGACAAAGCAGTGCCTTACCACCCTAGGCATCTGCACCCTCACCTACTAGGAGCAACTCTTCATCAGATGACCCGCCTTCAAAATCCTACAGGGATGCTCTAGGCAAGAAACCCTTTGATACCAAGAAGGATAGAACTTCAAGCAAGACCCGATGATGAAGGGAAGGAAAAATTCTACCTCTTCTTTTTTATTTTATTCACAGTTTATGCCAATAATGAGGTTTCTCCACTGGCTCCAATGTTTAGCCTCAAGTCTATATTTCTTTTTCTTTTTATGGCCTCTGAGTGTGAGCCCAATGCAAGACTTACCAGGAAGTTATTAGATAAGCTTCACTATTTCTATTTTACTACCCACGGAGAGAATGGGAATGTTGTTTTTACATTATGTCGTCTTCCTTTGTTTTATTATTGTTTTTTTCCTTCTTTTTACCTCCATTTGGTTTTATTTTTATTTTTAATATCGGTCACAATATTTGTCGATGAGTAGACTCTAGAGACCTTATGACAACATCTGCTCAGGCACACCTGTCGGTAAAACTAATTGGTACTATTGTATATAATATTATTCTGTTTCATATTGGAAAATGGGTACATTTTTTCTTGTATTATTTCAGATTTCCTCTTTACCATGTGTCCCCAGCCTCTTGTCCAATATGCATAAGCTGAAAATTATCTCATCGAATGTTAAGGGACGGAGATCCCCAAACAAACGCATGTCAGTCCTTCGCCGCCTCGAAAAGCTGAAGGTTGATGTAGCTATGCTACAAGAGACGCTGCTGTATACATCTGATTTTTGTCGGATGCGTAAATTGTGGGTTGGAGAGGTAATGGGTTCTCCTGCAGTTGGACGCAAGGCTGGTGTACAAATGGTTTTTCACAGGAGATTTCAGGGTACCGTTACTTCCTCACAAGCTGGTACTGAGGGAAGGATGTTTAGGGCTACAGTTACACTGGGCACGCAACTAATATCTTTTCATAACATCTATGCACCCAACTCACCTATGGCCAGATTCTTCCAACAATTGATATCCTGGGTAGCACAAAATCAAACTTCTCACAAGATCCTTGGGGACGATTACAACTCAGTTATGTTTAATTGGAAAGACAGATCACATATGACAACAGCTCGTAGATGTCAATTGGAGATAGAGCGTTCCCAAACCCCTTCACATCTAAATAATTTTATAGAATCAATGGATCTTCAGGATGTCTGGAGATAGTGGTATCCTTTAGAGCGTCAATAAACATTCTTCTCCTCAGTTCATTGTACACATGCCCGGCTCAATTATTTGTTTTGTACACCCTCTTTGGTCAGTTTTATCCATGACACGAACATACATGCAATAGCGATTTCTGACCATGCCCCCATAGAGCTTACATTGCTGAACGCTATCCTTAAAGGTGACAACATTCTATGGCGGTTCCCTTCTTTTTTTGTATAAGGACCAGCCTTTTCAAGTGGAGATGAGGGCAGTCTGGTATAATTATGTAGCTACCAATGGAATGCCCTTTGACAACCCAGTCCTGATCTGGGAGGCAGGCAAGGCCTACCTGCGGGGTCAGATTATGTCCTATCTCACGAAACTGAGTAAGCAGGCAACTGAAACCTAATTTTAGGCCCTTCAGGAAGCATGGAGAGCCCAACAATCTTTCAAAGAACAACCCTTGCAAACTACTAAGCTAATTTTAAATGTGATGCAGGCATAGAACGATATCAACAATTTCGAAGGGGGTGTATTGATGCAAAATACCATAAATTGGGAACAAATCTGGCAAAATGATTTTCAATTTAGTTAGACCCAAGGTTATTACCCAGGGGATCATGAGTATGATTAACTGAGAAGACATTATGCTAACTGACCCACATCAGATTAATACGATGTTGTCAAAATATTACTGCCCTCACAGGTGAGTTTTGTTCGAGGACGCACTGCTGTTGCAAATGTACGCAAAGTACTGATGGCGTTAGAATACACTAAAACAAATCCGGCTGATGATATTGCAATTGTCAGCATTGATGCCAAGAAGGCGTTCAACATTGTTAGTGTCGAATAGCCCTTCTCGGTTCTACAAAAAGTTGGTTTTTGTGGTCCTTACCTATTTCTCCTCCAGGCAATATATGCCTCACCACAAGCTAGAGTTCACACTCCAGAATTTGTATCCCATATCATACCATTGGAAAGGAGGACCAGGCAAGGTTGCCCCCTTTGTTATTTAACTTGGCAATTGAGCAATTAGTGCAATACTCCCAGATTTGCATGGCCGGAAATTAAAGACAATGTAATAAGGACAGCATTTTTTGCAGACGATATTCTGCTGTTCACCTTGGACCTGACAAAAGACTTACCATTAATCCAATGAATCGTCACGCTTTATGAGCAGTGGTCAGGTCTGAAGGTGAATGTAAACGAAAGGGAAGTGCTAACTTTGACCCAGCTCAGACAATCTAAGTGGTATGAGACATCCCCATTTCTGATAGCCAGAGAATCGATAACTTTTCCAGGGGTCAAAATTGGAAGAAAGCCGTCCTCCCCTAATGATCTCAATTATGTACGCTTGATTTAAAGAGAATTGGATTTATGGAAAAATTTGCCATTATCCATGTTTGGAAGGGTTCATTTGATAAAAATGAAATCTTTATCAAAGCTTCTTTACCCATTTCAGACAATACCTTTGTTACTGAAATGTCATGATGTCAAAGCTATAAATATGTCATTTCTAAACTTTGTTTGGCAAGGTAAATGCCCTAGAATATCTATTCAAAAACTTTATCTGCCAACCTCAGAGGGTGGAATCATCTTTCCGAATATTAGGCTATATAACTTACTAGACAAATTTATGACTGGTCTAAAGGCACATCTTTTGCCTCAAACTACTCCCTGGAAGAGGCTGTGGCCCACCCCTGGAATCTCAGTGCACTATTGCACTGCAAACTGCCCTCCCACAGTTGAAACACAATATACTGATCAGGGACACTATGTTTGCTTGGCGGGAGGTGAGATGCAAAATGGGACTAGCCGTCACTTTATCAGTTTACTTATCTTTTCAAGGCAACCCAACGTTTCCTCAGGGTGACTTCCAAGTGACATCCCATCATTGGTTCCTCAAAGGGCTAGTGCGAGCAGGAGATTTTTTCAACCACAAAAGGGGACGTTTACTTACCTTTAGGGAACTTTGTGACAAAATATCTCTGCAAATGAATAAAGTCAATCCCATGTACTATTTACAATTATTTGAAATCACTAGTTGAAGACCATGTAGGGGCACTGATATGTAACCGTTAACCGTTGATAATTTGCTCTAGCTGTCTAAACCCACAATTACAGATATCTACAGGTCTCTCTGAAGGTATCTGGGTAGTGTCTTGGAGGAGACCAATGTTTCCATCTGGAGTACGGAATTGGGCATATAGGAAGTGGTGGACAAGATTGTCCAAGGATATCAAATGATACGTAAGTCAATGACCAACGAGATCTGGAGGTAAGCACATTTTAAAATTTTCCACAGGGCATACAATATGGTTAAGACACGAACAGGGCTGCCCAATGGAAACAGTTTTGATTTTTCCTGTCTGCAATGCAATGAAAGTTCCCCTCTGCAATGCTGGCCCATCGTTTTTAGAACAATTTTCAGATTGTAAACTACTGGCAGAAGGTATTACAATATGTTTATTCTGTCACAGATTATTTTGTCCCGCCAAACTCGGTAATGTGTTTGTTTGGTTCTTGGGATGAACTTCTGAATGTTATCACCAGTAATGTGGTCCAAGGCTGGATATTGGTCTGTCTTCTAGCAGCAAGACGGATGCTTTAAAACAGTGTTTTTCAGGGAAATTATGATGCTGAAATGCAAGATGACAAATACATTGATAAATTCCTACGGTACTTTTTTTTGCAACACTCTTTTACAGACACACAAATATTGGAGATCATGAAACCATTTACCCAGTCCACGCGGTACATCCTTAACATTTCCCAATATTAACAATATCCAAACTATGGTCTGTAGTGCTATAAACTGTGAATTTGTTGTTGTTTTCCCCAATTAATCCGTTGAGCATGGCCTTTTTTTTTTATGGTATGTTATGACCAGAAAAACATGATGTTATGTATGAAGCCAATTTACCTACTATTCAAACGAATGTATGTTGAGCAAAGTTATCAAAGGGTTTTCTTCTTCTTTTTTATTATAAACCATCCATCCGCTTCCTTTTTCCCACCCTCCTGTGTGTTATAATTTGATGTCTGCTTTTAATATTTTGTTTTTTATCATTTGTGTTTGATTCTGTATTTGTCTTATATGGTAAAAATCTAATAAAAAGTTTATTAAAAAAAATCACAGTCATATCACAGTCTGTCTGTAGTCAATATGGTTTTATTCCTTCTGGGTTTTTCTTTTCATGGTCTCTTTATCTGTGCATAAGTAAAACATATGTTTTCAGAATGTAGTGCCAATGAAAGACATATATAGTAAGTCAATTATCTGGTGCCCGATAATTCTGAACCTGTTTGCTCCGGCAGACTTCTTTAATGCCTCTCAATGGAGACAATAGATTTTACTACCACTTATAACAACATATAATTAGGCGAGTCCTATGATTACTTCAGACGAGATAACACCTCTGGGTAAATTTGTTAGGAGGAGCTATTAGTGGAAAATGGGAAGCAAACCTAGAACAACATCACTATATTATATCCACTTAATGGAATCCAACGCTTGATTAAATCTACTACTCGTAAAGTAGGGCACTGGAGTAATTGTGTTCTTTTCTCAAGTGACGATGTTTTATATGACCTGGGCAACATTGTTCTTGACATCTAAAAACAAACATACAATAAATAGAACAATAATAATTTTTAGACCCTAAAGGGTTAGTCCACCCCAAGGGAAAAATTCTGATAGGGTCACCTGCTAACGTCAACTGTAAAGTGCTTCCATTGACCATAATACAGAAGCAGAACTAAACCCTATTTACATTCATCTGCCCGTTCACTACCATCTTCTTCCTTCTTCTCTTCTTTGTTTTCTTATTTGGCCATCTTGATAAGTTGATGTGGAGGCCCACACAGAGACCTGGTCCCAACTCCAATAAATGCATTTTAGATAAATTTGAGAAATAATTGTAATACAATAGATTTTACTACCACTTATAACAACATATAATTAGGCGAGTTCTATGATTACTTCAGACGAGATAACACCTCTGGGTAAATTTGTTAGGAGGAGCTATTAGTGGAAAATGGGAAGCAAACCTAGAACAACATCACTATATTATATCCATTTAATGGAATCCAACGCTTGATTAAATCTACTACTCGTAAAGTAGGGCACTGGTGTAATTGTGTTCTCTTCTCAAGTGACAATGTTTTATATGACCTGGGCAACATTGTTCTTGACATCTAAAAACAAACATACAATAAATAGAACAATAATAATTTTTAGACCTTAAAGGGTTAGTCCACCCCAAGGGAAAAATTCTGATAGGGTCACCTGCTAACGTCAACTGTAAAGTGCTTGACCATAATACAGAAGCAGAACTAAACCCTATTTACATTCATCTGCCCGTTCACTACCATCTTCTTCCTTCTTCTCTTCTTTGTTTTCTTATTTGGCCATCTTGATAAGTTGATGTGGAGGCCCACACAGAGACCTGGTCCCAACTCCAATAAATGCATTTTAGATAAATTTGAGAAATAATTGTAATATAGTTTTTTTGTCCAACATCTGCCTGACCTTACAAATGCTTCTTTCTAACCAACATACATTTTTATAGAATCCAAAATGTTGTGCCTACACATTATGGAGATTAATACAGACGCAAGAAGAGGGACATCATCTATGGCTATGGTTTTCAAATTGCATGTCCAATAACTCATATAGGTGTGACAGTCAGGTGTCTCCAAATTGTTATGCATACAGTGTATGTATTGGCAATTGGCAACATTCCATCCTATTCCTCTAACCAAGGGAGCTCTAATATCATAAAAGAATGAAAAAGAAGGGCAATTTTTTAATTGTTCATATTCAAAGAAAAAATCTGAAAAATATTATTTTGGGGACTTTTTAGGCATATAATACTTGTTCTACATATTATTCTTTAAAAATAATCATAATAAAATGAAACAATCACTCTTCAATGAACTGATAATAGTTGGTTAGTTTTGAATGGAAATATTTTTGGACGCGTTTCATGCACATTTTATCCACAACCTCAGGATACCACCATGAGACCTAAAGATTTTTATCAGTGTATTCTCAATCAATAAACATTTTTATAGAGAATACCATTTCACTAACAACAACAAACAAATTACACTTACAAACTCAACTTTCTATTAAAGTGTAGCCAAATAGCATTTCCTTCTTTTTCAACACACCACTGGGGCTCGAGCCAAAAACATAGAAGGAAGCAAACTTGGCACCAAACCAGCACAGAGTATCAGTTACCAAACTATTGACAAAAAGTGTTCCTTATAAGAATCATTTATCAATTACTAGTCTTTTCAAAATATTTAATTTATACCCTATTCAAGTACTCCTCATATTTGCCACTATCCATTATTTTTAGCCTTTCTACATATTGACTAATTTTAAGTACAGATACCAGCATAAGTTATCCATTTCTTGTTAAGGTCACATAAACTTCTAATGTAACAAATCTAATTACCAATGTAAAAATGAGGCAAATGCACTTCATACTGGTGGATTGACCAATCAGATCATTGGATTCTAGAAACAGACTACATGAACAGCTGTGTTAAGAAAAAGATAAGTCATACAGATTTATTGGGATATCTATCCTCCCACATTTTTATATCTCTAAGCCAACCTGGAGAGTCTCAGGACTGCTTTAAAACAGTTAAACACTTTCTTATTTAATATTATATTTGTTAGTTCCAAAATGGTACCTCTGCTAGTAAGCCGAAATAAATGATTGGACAAGGACATTGGAAAAGCCAGAATAAAGCACCAGATTTCTATGCTTTACTAAAATATACATCTTTGTTAATTGTTTTTTTCAAATAACAACCACTTCAAGGTAAAAACACAGGCACTCCGAAAAAAAATATGCAATTATAACTTTTGTGTTATTGTGCCTGATTGATGCGTGACCTCCTATGATTTCCAGCCAAAATGAGAACAATTTCACTATTTCCCGTCTTTTTCTACAATTCAGACATGCAGAGCAAATGTCTTTGTGCCATTGTATAAAGACTTTGTGCTCTGCAAGCGGAGGGCGGTGAAGTACAGAGCAGTAAGGAAATATTGTAAATAAAAATGCTGTTTAAAAAGTTTTTGTTTTTTTTTTAAAAAAGGACAAAAGAAGTACAACAATAAATATGTATACAGCAAAGTACAGGCATTGCTAAAATAACAGGATATGAGGATGTGCAAAGTCTGTTCTTTGTATTTTTGTTTGTTTTCCTTTGTGTTTGATATTTTTTTATATGTCTAATACTGCCTTATATTTTTCTATTTGCTTTTCTTTTGCAATGTTTTTTATTATTTATGTACTCTAGTGCTTGCATTTAAAAAAAATCATTTAATGATGTATTAGGAGCTATAAAAATGTATGTCCTATATATCAGTCTTATTATGGTTTTTGGTAGTTAACAACATGGTCCATAATTATTTTTAATTATATATACATATAATGTATGATATATATCAACATATATATAGACTTTTAGGACATAATTGTAGCCATATTTGCTACCACAATCCTTCGAAATGGAATTGAGGAAGGAGCCTGGGAGAAAAAAAAAATGTAAATATCAAGCACAAATAATTCTATACACTTCATGATATGGCCCTCCCTAAAATTATTAATACAGAGTCTGGTTGATGGTGGATACCTGTGTCATCAATCTTGAGAAAGCGTATGTTGTGAAACGTGTTGGACTAATATTTCTTTGAATTTTTAATTATATAGTAAAATGTGTGATATACTTGATAAATATTCCCGTTAAAGTCTGCAAATATACATTACCAGGGAACAATTTGGATACTTTCCCATCCAAAGTTTCTTTTTCATTTCTAATATTCTCTACATTGTTGAATGATATTGAGAACATCAAAGCTATGAAGGGACACATATGAATTTTTTCAACCTGGATTTGTTTTATTTTTTATATTCTTCATAGTAGCCACCTTTGATGACGGCTTTGCACACTTCTGACATTCTCTCAATCAGATTCAGGATATAGTTACCTGGAAAGGTTTTCTATTAGTCGGCGTGTCTTGTCAAGAGTTCATTTCTGGAATTTCTTCTTCATGTATTTGTTGTGATGTGCTAGGGTGGAGTTGGTGCACAGTTCTATGCAGTAAATAACCCTAAATGACTACTGTTCTTTCTATGATATGGCAAGAATCACTCAACTGAGTAAAGAGAAATGGTAGCCCATGAGTATTGGTCAGTCAATCCAGACAATTTTACAAACTTTGAATGTAGCCTTAATGGCAATTGCAAAAAACATCAACTGCTATGATAAATCTGGCTCTCAAGACGACCGCCCCAGGAACAAAAGTACCAAAAGTTACATCTGCTATAGAAGATAAAATAAAGAGAGTTACCAGCCTCAGAAACTGCAAAATTAACATCACTTCAGATTAGATTCACAGAGTTCAAGTAAATAGATCTCAACATCAAGTGCTCGAATAAGTCTGTATAAATAAGACCTTGATGGTTAAATTACTTTCAAAAAGACAATACATAAAAAAAAAAAGAATTGCTTAAGCCAGGAAACACAAGGATTAGACAAATGGAAATCTGTAAAGAGTCCAAATTGGAAATTTTTGGTTCCACCCACCATGTCTTTGTGAGAGGCAGAAAAGGTGATCTTTCTATGTGTGGTTCCCACCATGAAAACACAAGAAAGAGATATGATGGTGTGGTGGTGCATTTCAGATGACACTGTAGGTAATTTCTTCAAAATTCAGTGGTGACTTACCTAGCATGGCTACCACAGCATCCTGCAGTGACATGCCATACCATCTGGTTTACATTTATTGGGACCATCATATGTCTTTTAATAGGACAATGATTGCAAACACACCTCTGGGCTATTTAAGGCTATTTAAGGACCAGGAAGGAGGCTGACAAAAAATTATGGAACTGGACGGAAGTTGAATATTGCAGCAAAATCTAACTCTGTTATGTTATCTTAGAAGCCCATTCACAGGAACACATACAATGATATGTGCATTCCCACAGTTGCAAAGTAAAGGGACACAGAGCCATTTTAGTATTATAGCAACCCAACACATCTTCTCTAGCACAGTACACTCCACCTAATGTTTTTTTTTTTTAGACAGGTGTGCTGTCTTTGACAGCCCAATTAAATGGGTTGTTTTATTGCAGTCCGCCCACTGTGTGGGTCCCCCATGCAGTAAAGCAGGAACTTTTCCATAAAACATAAATATCAATAGACTGCAGCAGTTTGTTTTACTTTGGCTGGAAACCCGTTTTATTTTATCTACATCGTTAACTGCAATGCCAATTTCCAAATGGTGAAATTTTACCAAAATTTTGAGGGTTATGAAAACTTTTGTTTTTGCTTATTCCTTACGACGTCATTGTTAGTCCATAGCTACTGATGACAAGTATTACACCATTTTTCTATGTTTATATCTAGAATTTAGGTCCAAGCATTCCACACAAGGCACTCTGCACTATGTCTACACTCTGCTACTACAAAATCTGACTACAAAAAACTTCAAAGTACACCAATATGATAATAAGGCAACTGTTTTCTAAACACCTTGAAGTGCTCATATATTTACTAAGTTAGAACAAACTAATCACTCATTTTGAATATATAATGGAGCTGAAACAGCATGCCACCAAAAAAACAGAAGCTGTGGGACATCAACACTTGGAAATGTGTCTGCATTCGACGGTACAATAATTAATGCTGCATCTGTACACACATAAGGTGATATCTAATTTTAAAAGAATATTATCTTCCTTTATGTTGCTAACCTTCCCAGCCATCATTAATTTGCATTAAATAAAGATTGGGATGCATCGCAATGTGCGTTCTATTCCTTTTACACCAGTTACCTCTTTTAAGCTTTATTACGATCAATGAATCCTAGTGGTGTACAGCAGAAGACTTGTTTACCAGACAATGAGAATACTTTGATTATTATTTTTTTTCACAGAGCCTGTGTGACTTTCGCAGGTTAATTTGGAACAGCTTCTTTTCAAATAAAGATGAGAAAATACCAGCTAGCATATCCGGGGATGGCTGAGCAACATCATCAACTATTAGGAAGGAAAAATAGTTTTTAAAACTAGTTTTGCAAATGAGAACTTTAGGTCCAACATTTAAAAAGAACTGCTTAAGTTTGTGATGGAAAACAATGAGTCCCTCATTAGTGTTGAGGCACAGGGGGGTCAGAATAGTTCGAACTGATCTTGTTCTCAATTTTTTATTCACATGCTGATCTTTTTATAAAGGCCGTTTACGGTCACAGTAACTATTTTCAGCCATTGTTTTCAGATTCTATTGTGTTTTAAAGCTGATTTTTAAGCTAAATGCAACTGTCCATCCAGCTCTGCAATGACCAGGTTTAGACTTAGATTCGGTCATTGCAATACCTTGATTCTTTTTTTTTTACAGATTTGTTGGTATGTTTAGGACCACTGTTCTGTTGAATCTAGATAACTTTGGTATACAAGTTAATTGTTTCCAGGTTCCAGGTTTGTTGGATCACCCAGCTTCACTGATGAAAGTGTATCCTATCAAGCCTTGTAGAGCTTTCATAAATCAGGCCCAATGACTGCAAGCCTAAATCATCACCTCTCTACCAATGTGCTTGACAGCTGCTATGTGATATTTGTGCTTTTTTGCTGTGTAATATGGCCAAACATCTCCAGTCTAGTCATGTTTTTCCAAATGAAATTGTCCTGAAAGTCTTGTGGTTTGTTCAAGTACAACTTTGTAAACCTAAGCAATGTGGAGGCTTTCTCCTGAAAAACTTCCATACAAGTCATACTTTTTCAGTCTTTTTCTAATTGTACTGTCATGAACTTTAACATTTATCATGCTTACTGGATATCTGTAGAGTCTGGGATGTAGTTTTTTTTGGAATTTCTCTGAGCATTTTTTGGTCTGTGTTTGGGGTGAATTTGCTAAGCCATCCATTCCTGAGAAGATTAAATGTTTTAAATGTTTTCCACCTGTGAGTAATCTTTCTCATTGTAGAATGATGGACTTTCAATTGCCTAGAAATGACTATGAAGCCCTTTGCAGGTTGATGAGCAGCAACAATTGCTTCTCCAGAAACACTGTTATCTTTCCTCCTTGGCATTGAGTGAACACATACCTGAAGGTGTCAGACCAGCAAATGTACAGGACTTCAGTTTTTTTGAAGGTGGTTTTCATACACAAAACCTTCCAATTACCCATTGACTGTACACAAAAGTATTTGTTGAGCTGCATCATTCTAGCGTAGAAATGTCTCTTTGACCACTAGCAATATCCTACAAAATTGTTTTGTCTAAAATGTTTTATTCATTTATTGTCATTGTTTATTCATCACAAAAGAAAGTGACCAACCTGTCCAATGACCACTTCTCCAATATCCAGGAGTTTGGAATGTGTTTTAATCCCTTGGCTTTACTCTTTAACATACAATATGTGTTAACTTATATGTAGATACCATTTGTTAGCTGATATGAAATCTCAATGCTGCATGCCCAGCATTTCCAGTAAGTAAAGATATGTTTTTATATCAGCTCGAACATTAGGATCACTAATTTATTTGTTGACATTGCTTCCAGGAATAAAATATGATTATCCAAGGAACTCAGCAAATGTGCAAATTAAATATATAATTACCTCAAGACCATTTCCTAGAAACCATTCCAGTCATACACTATGTCTTAATTGGCTCTTATTTACTAAATATTCATGGTTCACTTTATTCATGAACGTAAACATAATGCATTTTGATATTCATCTCACCAACTATTTAAATAAAATGCCCCATAGTATAGGCAAAAATTGAAGGAAAAGAAAATGTGGGGCTTTTCAGTTAAAAAAAGGAGCATTATCCAAATGTTGTTTCATAAAAAACATCTGTTTTATTACAAGCGAGTTAAAGTGGAAGTAAACTAAAAAAAAATCACTCATCTTTAGATTTGCAGATCTGTCTGTACCTCCAGAGGTTTTATAGATCAGGCCCCGGGTTGTCCTGGTATTCACCTTCGTTTCATCTTTTTTTCTTCTTCTTCTGCCTTCTGCCTACATCACCCAATCATACACTGTGACATGGGATGCACATATTGTAACAATGGGAGTTAAGATCAGGGATATATAGAGACAGAAAGACCCAATGCTTACAAAAACATATTAACCCAAATAAAGGTCTTTAAAGATGCTCCTCACATGGGCCAAAAGTGTAAAGATGTAAGAGCATGTAAACTCTGCAATTAGAGGACTTCTGGAAAAAAAAAAGATTAAATGTTTTAAATGTTTTCTACCTGTGAGTAATCTTTCTCAATGTAGAATGATGGACTTTCAACTGCCTAGAAATGACTATGAAGCCCTTTGCAGGTTGTTGGGCAGCAACAATTGCTTCTCCTCACATGGGTCAAAAGTGTAAAGATGTAAGAGCCTGATGTAAACTAGAGAACGTCAATTAGGAATTCAACTAGAGGACTTCTTGAAAAAAAAAAAACAAAAAAAAATATATATATATATATAAATATATATATATTAACCTCCTGAGTGGTTAAGAAATAGCTAAAAAAATAGCTAAAGCCTTACCTGGTCCCATCAGCATCCTTCAGCATTCTCCAGTGCCCTGCCATCCTCTGGCTGCGTCCTCTTCGTCGATCTGTCTCCCGACGAGCGCTGGCATTTCCGGGAGCTTCTGGGAGTTCCCAGTGACATCCATGCGTACAGCCGTCACTAGGAGCGTGGCGAGAATTTCAAATTATTTTGAATTGCATTCAATACAAAATAAATGTATTGAATGCAATACACTGGATTTATATGTCTAAAAGTGGTACATCGTCTTTCATGAAAAATTATTTTACAGTATAATGTAATAGTATGAGTATAATAAAGTTTGAAACACAAAATCATGTCAAAGTTTATCATTGAATTCATTATTTAATTTATTATTCAATTTATTTTTTTTTAATTTATTTCATTTATTATTTTGACATGATTTTGTGTTTCAAACTTTATTTTACTCATTCTATTATATTAAACTGTAAAATACATTTTCAAGAAAGACAATGTACCGTTTTTAGACATATAAATCCAGAACAGAAATGAACCGCCCAGGAGATTAATAAACTGCACTCATAAAGCAATAAAAAGTACAGCTAGGTGTCTGAGCTCAGGGAAGATTCAGCAAAACGGACCTGCATCACTTTTAATCTCTGCTAATTTTTTATGCTTTGAATTTCTTCCAACAATCCACATTACATGACCCAAAGAAAGGATATCACTCACCATAGTGAAGGTTTAACTCAACTATAGAATGAAAGGTCTTTAGGGAACTTTTATTCCTATTAGGGATGAGCGAGAATTCTTCTGGCATTCTTGCGAAAATTTCCTCGAACATCTGATGGTTCCGCAAAATTTCAGCAAACTGATTTCACGAAATAATCGGGGAGTCGAAGAAATCATTACGATCCCCGGCATTAGAGGTTAATTAACCTCTATTGCCCAGGGATCGCAGTGGAACTGCAGATGAACTCTTAATACAGTTTCTCGACTGAGAGTTCATCTGCAATTCAGTTCCCACGGTCACCGTGTTGATAAGTGACCATGGGAACTGATCTGCAGATGAACTCATCTACACTTCCCCTGGGATCCCCGGGGACTAGAAGTTAATTAAACATAATGGGTAAAAGGAAGAGCACACAGCAAATCTTAAGTATGTAGAAAAATAATAAAAAGGTGAATCTGTTCTTTGAAGATGAGAAGACAAGCCTTGATGATTTGTTTATTATACGTATGAGCTGATTGATCTAATCAGTGACACATCTCAGCTGAAATGCTCAGAAAACAATCATTATTTGCATTAATTTTGCTTTTGTAAGTAAATATCAGAATACGGATTATTAAAAAAAAATCCTGGTGATTGAACAAGTTAAACATACAGAAGACACTATGGGGGATGTGAAAGTAAATACCTCGCAATGAAAATAATCTTGATTTTACATTTGCTTTGTGTGTTTTAATAGAAGATTATTTCAACTTGGCAGCCCCTAGCCAGGAAATTTAACTTCAATGAAAGGCCGAGACATTGAGCCCTCCTGTGAAATGCATGTTATGTAGATTCATAGCGTGTGAGACGAAATATTTAATTTATCCAAGCAAATTTTTTTTTAAGAATTGCCAAACAAAAGCTGCCTAACTTTAAAGATGAGTTTGATTCGCTTTTTCACAAAAAAAAGCTGGAAAAGATCAAACCGGAACCCGTGAGAAGTTCCCATTACATCATCAAACAATAGAGAGTTTCAAAAGTAAAGTTTTCTTAGCTAAGGTTTTCAATAGGAATGGCAATAAAGGAACTGCTTGAAGACAATTCTCTGTACTATATGTATGTAAAAGTAATCAGCTAAAGTGGAATAGCACCGTACCCATGTAGGGCAAACCAACAGGTTTAATAAATTTTCTCTCTACACTTTTTAGCCTATTGGAGCAGATTAGCAGTTGTTCAAGGTAAGTGCCCACCTTGTGAATCACTGATTGGTCCAGTGCTGTCACATTGCTTAACCACATGCTTATCAATTGTGGTAGATCACTGGGGGTTGCTCATAGTAACATGATGCTTACAGGGCAGACAAGAGGCAGCAGACTCCAAAAGTCCAAAATAACAGCAGTATTTATTTTCATAGCCAAGTGTTACAGCACACTCTACAACTTTAAAGTAAAAACAAAGAACAATAGTGGCCCTGTTGGGCATCTAGCTACCTCACTGGGTGGCCTGTCTCTCTAACACTCAATATGGACACTGTTTCACTCATAGTCCAAGTCTTGTTTGCCCATTGGCTTTCCTGGACCTCTCTGGCTCTTTCTCTGCCTGGAACACTCTGGCTCTGTATAAGCCTGGAACACTCTGGCTCTCTCTCAGCCTGGAACACTCTGGCTCTCTCTCAGCTCAGAACACTCTGGCTCTCTCTTTGGCCTGGAGCCCTCTTTCTCTCTCTCAGCCTGGAACACTCTAGCTCTCTCTCAGCCTGGAACACTCTGGCTTTCTCTCAGCCTGGGACACTCTGGCTCTCTTCAGCCTGGGACCCTCTGGCTCTCTCCTAAAATCCACTCTGGCTCCCTCTCAGCCTGGAATCCACTCTCTCAACCTCTTGCTAATCACTTCCTTACTCTTGTACCTGAGTGCAGGTGCAAGAGGAACACTATGTCTCTCTTTTCAGCTTGGAACCCTCTGGCTCTCTCTCAGCCTGCAATCCACTCTGGCTCCCTCTCAGCCTGGAATCCACTCGCTGATCACTTCCCTCAGCCTTTTGCTGATCAATTCCCTCAGCCTCTTGCTGATCAATTCCCTCCCCTTGCACCTGAGTGCAATTGGATATATCCCAAATCAAGGTTGGGCAAATGATCGCACCCTTCACTTCCCTTGGCTGGCTCGAGGTCCCTAAAGAACCTGTTTTTTCTTTGTAAAAACCTATACAAACAACCAATATCTTTTTGATAGAGCCAATAATAACACTTAACATTTTAGGGACACTCTCACACCATACATAACTACAACAAAAAAATGTAGCCTCTATTACTGGTTGTAGCAGAGAGGTAGCAAAACTAATCCGATCTCTTCAGTGTAACCTAATGTTTAGAAATCTTGTATTGTTAACTCTGGAACCCAAGCTTACGTGTAAGGCCTACATAACTGGGTTAGGGGGAGGATCAAACACAAAAGTAGTTACAATAGCTAAAAATCTGATAATATGCAAGTGGTAAGGAGAATCAAGAATAAAGGGGAAAAGGGATTTGTGGTAGGAAGGTTTCCCCTGGGGTCAGTGAGAGGGTAGTCATCCCTGGTGGAAGACTCCAACCCTACCAATTTGTCTTGTTTTTTGGAGTTCATTGGTAATTTGGGGGCTTGATGTCATAGCAGCAGTCCATAAGAATAGGTCTTTAAAGGTAATTTCTGGGTAAGTTTGGGTTCTGTTGGGGATCTGTTATTAGATATGGAGTCCCTTCATTTTAAAAATGACAAATTAGCTGACTCAGAGGGGGTGTGATGGGGCAACTATAACCAATGTAGTAGTGGCTTGCCATCCTGTATTGTATACAGCGGGCAGCATTTTCCTTAGCTGGTGGACATCAGGGGCAGAAAATCCAAGGATGCCATAGCAAAGGGCTTAAAAACTGCTTGTAACTAATGTATATAGCAGCTTGTGCGACTGTCACTATGAGTTGTGATGGCTGAACACTGTGTACAGTTAAAAGGCCTACAATAGTTTACCTTGCCAACCAATGGGCTGGCAAAGTAAATTTTGGTTTGGCTTTGGCTTTACCCAAAGATTAAAATTTGCTTCTGTTTGGTCAAATGACCCTAAAAAAGATATGTATGACCAACTCTAGGTTATTATGTTTAATATGACTAAGCAAGTCCAGCTGAATGTTACTAACTGTGTAATTAGCTGTTTGATTGGAGTGTACTTTTAATTAACTTAGCTTGATTTTGTTATTTTCACTTATTTTAAATCTACCCGGTCATGTTGATTTCAGAAGAAATCATTTACCCGGTTTCCAAATTAGTTCATAACCAAATTTGGTAAATGTATCCATGATGATTCCCATACACTATTAGTATTGTTAGCAATAATAATGCAATGCTGGTAATGTGTCAATTCCAAATATGATGGATCGATGAATGGTGATGCACGTAAATGTATCATAGTGGAGTTTATACTCATTATGATGCATGAAATTCATTATAATACAGTGGTTGCCAACCATTTCAGACCCACAGACCACTAAATTCACCAGCTCCAGACTGCGCATGTGCGAGGAGCCGGGTCTCAGTCAAAGGGGAAGAAACTTCCCCCATAGTGACGGTAATGATGCCAGAACCCGTCCACTCACCCATTGCAGGTCTGAGCCTGCAATAGGAGAGTGGGTGGGTTGTGTCCAGAGATACAACCCGCCTGCCGTCCTGAACCTGCGATCTGTACGGGGGACATGGTCCACGGCTCTTGCCGGTGCGCCCCTAAATGGGGTCAGAAAAAAGATCCCACTGGGGGGGCTCACCGACACGAGCCGTGGACCACCAAAATTTTCTCGTTGGGGACCGCTGATATAAAAGGCAAATTAATAACTTTTTATGTATGTTTTGGTTCATTTTCTATTACATCATATGTTAGAAGAATGCATATTAGGGATGTAAATCAATTTGTGCATTCCAGCAGAACTGACCACATGGTGCAATTTCAGCCAACTTTCCATGAAAACTCTGTCTAAGTATTGAAATTAAATTTTTGCTATGCAATTTAAATGTTCAGCTTCTTTTTCAATCACTGTATAGCTCATTCCTTTTTATGGGAATAAGAATGGATTGTGGAAAATGATTATTGTATGACAGGATTGTATTGTAATAAATTTTTTTTTTTGGACAAATTATTTTTTTTTTACTTTCATATGTAAGTTGCTTGACATCCTGTTTGTGGTAATTGTATTACCATATTCATCAGTGTTTCTATGCTGGTATCAGCGGTGGCCCATTTTTATATTAAGAATTAATTACTGATATTCATAGATCTACCGTATGTATGGCATAAGTATTAGCAGGGGATGGACACATAGAGGCAGATGGTTTATTCACATTATGCTTGCACAAGTTGGTCATTGTATATGAATTTCATTAAGATCGTAGATGCTAATTGCTATTTATAACTATGCATATTTGCTGGGCCCTGCATATGTGTATGCTGGTTTATTTTGAATTGTTGTGGTGGCATTTAAATTGTGCATCATCATAATTAATATTATAAAATGTGTTTGTGTTTTTGTATTAAGCCTATGTTTTGATTCAGGCAGTTAAACCTATAATCTAAGCAGATATATAACAAGACAAATAAAGCATTTATGTATCCACTTTAAATCAAAACATCAATGTGTAAGGAAGAGGATAGCACTGGGAGCTATTCAGATGTGCTGAATGCACCTTTGCAGACAAGAGATATGTGAACAGAAGAAGGCATAGGAATATTTTATAGGCCTTCCACTGCTCCGTCATAGTCTAATCCCAAACTGAAGGAAGAAGGGGGATTAGAGCAGTGTCATAGCTTCCATTGTAGTTGGCTGGGCCTGGGCATACAATAGTTTGCTGTGCACCAAGGAGTGGCAAAGCTCACTGCAGGTCCAGGTTTGCACACAAGGTAACAACTGGCAATGTTTCTATTTAGTCAAATAATAACAAAAAAAAATGATAAAATATCCAACATGCACCTATTCAATTGTGCTTATAGGTTTAGGTTTACCTGAATGGTGAACATGGAACGTTTGCAGTGACGTTACCTTAGCGGCAAATCACAAAACATCTCTACTTAGGACAAAATGTATACAATTGGTAGATCATTGGGTGAAAAAAAGGAAGATAAAAAACTTGGAAAATAGGAAAAAAAAAAGAAAATAGCCCACAAATTTACATTCTGGTAAGTTGGTTGATATAAAATATTCTTAGACAGACCGATCACCACTTTTCAACACAATGTAAAAGGCTTCCTTTTTGCATGCTAAATTTATGTCTTATATCCAATGAGGCTGCAGGCTGCTCCTTATGGGTATGTCTGAAATTAGGGACTGTGTCATCTGGGCTTTCTTTTAATGTAAAAAATCAAGTGCCCAATTTCATGCATGCATAGAGAGGGATCGGCCCTCATTTATTTACATTTGAAGAAAGACATGTCACCTGATCTTACGTCTGCACACAGTGGGACTGGGCGACCTCAGAAGAACTCAGAAAAAAAGGTGGTGGTAGGGGAAAGAATGACGAGGAACAAAGCCAAGATAGCTCGGGATTCACTGGGCACAGTGGGGCTGATTAATTAAAGTTCTCCAGGGCTGGATAGGATACACTTTCATCAGTGAATGTGGGTGATTCAGCAAACCTGGAATGGACCTGGTTCAGGATTCAAAACATTTGCTAACAAAAAGCAAATGTCTTTGAAGAAATCCCCTCCAGGTTTTCCGGATTACCCAGCTTCACTGATGAAAGTGTATCCTCTCCAGCCTTAAAGAGCTTTAATAAATCAGGCCCAGTAAATTCATTGATCAATCGCTTTCCAATTTAATTCTAGTTCTGTGTTGAATTCTAATTCAATGTTAATTCTTTACATTTTCCTCTAAATTTTCTAGTATTTTTTAATGTGAATATTGAAGGGAAATTGTTTGATTTTAAGATTAGCTCACAATAGCTAAAAAACAAAGCTGAAGAATAGAAAGAAAAAAGGCTTTCAATTTCCTGCCCCCACCACCAATTGTATTGTTTATAAATTTTGGTAGCTATAATCTGTATTGTATTGTTTAGGCTCTCTGAATTCTCTTTGACTTCCTCGGTAGTTGTTGAGGACAAAACAAAAACAACCTTTTTTCTTCTTTAAATAATTTGGCAATTATGGATGAGCTTGATTTAAAAAGTCATTGAAGTGCTCATCTTTGCAGTTGCAATAACTTACTTTCATTTGATGCAAAACAAATAACTTATTGTTCTTTAAAACTATATTAAATATTTCTATGTTCTTTTCCCCTTGGCATATTTAATATGATTTACTAAGTGATGAAAAGAAAATCCACTTTAAAGAATCATTTCCATGCATAATTAGGAGGGAAAAATCTGAAAATGACTGTAGCTCTCTTTCATCTGACTAGTGCCATTTTACATTCTAAAATAACCAATAAAAATCTCCCGTTTGTAAAAATGGTAAAGCTGCATTTAAAGATAAGCTATAATTCTTTTGGGACAATTTTGTGGGTAATTTTTTTTGTTTTTGGGTAGGTAGGAGTAAGATCCTTTATTAGGTTTTTATAACCCACTGGGTACTTTCTCCCTCTCTCTCTCTGTGTCCTGATGAAGAATATCATCAGAAAAGAAAGTTAAGGGAACATCTAAAATTTGAAACTTTAACTGGAATAGAAATAGAGAGAAATGTTCCATCAGGGATACTTGTTCCTACATAAAATAGGACAGAATTTCCCTCTTTTACTTTGCGTCCCGAGACAAAAAAAAAAAGAAGGGAAATCTTTCCTATGTGCAATAAAACTTCACAAAATATAACAATTATTTTTTATTTTTTTGTTGTTCTTTTATTCTATTTAATGTTTCTTGACAACTAGACAAATATGTTGCCTTTGAATATACTTTATTATCTTTTAATGTGTGTTTGTTTTACTATTCATATACAATCTTTGTCTTACAATAAAACAAATAAGTACATAGCTAAGGATAGCGATACATAGAGGTGTCTAAAGGACCTAGAGGTGTCTGGTTGAAACCTTTAAGCCCTGTACTAATGTCCAATAGTGTTACCATTGTATCCAGCAGCTTACAGCATCCTCAGCCTCCCTTTAGCTATGCAGAGATGTGACTTTCTCAGCATCCCCGGCAATTATCCAGAGTATGTGCTTTTAGAGTATGTTTCACAATCAATGAGCAGACTAGTTCCTGGTTTGAGTCTTGTCCTGCTATTTGCTGCTAGTCTTATTTATATCTCTCTTGTTGCAGGCTCGAGTTGCTGGGTCCCCAGCTTGCTACTTGAGACCTAGCCCAGCTTTACTCTGCCATATTGAACCTTTTTGGATATCTGACCTCGACCATGCATCCTGCCTGTCTGCCTTCCCTGATTTCGGACCGTCCAGACCATCTTCTTTGCTTGCTATCTGCCCCGACCACTGTGTTTCTCAACTTTGCTCTTTGCTAGCTGCCTACCCAATATCTGTCTTGGCAGTCCCTGCACTAGAGCCTGCTGTTCTGCTATCCTCTGGTGGGGAGATCCCAGTGGATCTAGTGTTTTTCCAGCACCAATCACTCCTTCCAGGGTGTTCTGATGAAGATTGGGAAATGCTTATGCTCTGTGCAACAGGTAATCCCACATCACCGGCTAGAGGGCATAGCCCTAACAATTGGACATAAAAGAATCGCCTCTGGAAATTTCCTGCTTATTTCTAGCAACAGATGAATGAGCAAGCGCTGTACACACAGCACCATTCTATGAAGAGGGAAGGTTGAGCAAGCGACAACCTCCTGAATTCGCCTCTCTTGAAATGTGCATCAATTGAACCAGATTGGGGGATCATTGTACACATCTCAGATTTTCACCCCAGACTAGCACAAGCGTTTGTATTGGGCGTGAAATACCTGAGATGTGTACATATATTCAGAGAGGGATATCCGATAAAGCATATGCAATCTTGAGCTTAATGCTCTTTTTCCTTTAAATATGACCTATGAAAAAATTGGGGTCATTGGTTGTCTTTACACACCTGTTGTCTACTAACATATTTTGCCGCAATACCTGCAAATGTTTTGTATGAGACCAAACATCACTGCACATTTTCATAACCAAAACTATTTTCTAAGGACAGGGAGCACGAGTATATATCCCATACTGCAAAAGTATATGATAACCTAACATCAGGACAACTATCAAGCTGCAAGAAGTGAGGCCATAGAAATCCAAAAGCTATATGTTTGTATGCCAACTTACAAAAGTATCCCTACCTACCTCAAATTACTCGGCTGCTGTAATGACCTTAAGAAGTTCATGTCTAGTAAACAAGACACAAATAAAACAATTAAAGTCAAGTTGTTAATATTGTTCATTATGGTTGACGCTTATACCTTGCACAGGCCTGCATGTGCTATATAGTAACCCTGGGCTGGAGTTAACAATACTTTCAGCTAAGACAGTTCAACCTACTGGATTCCTTGAGTTGCAGCAATATTTTTAATGCCTTTTAATTATAACGAGCTATAAGTATTATGCTAATGAAGTGATAACATACCATCTATTATATAACAGCTCTATTAACTAATTGAACAGCCTCACCAGGAGTCCAAAGGTTAACTTCAGTGTGGATTCTGCTAAAAATTGATGGCACCATCAAGGATAAATATAATTTGCTCCGAAGGCAATGATTACTTATACATTTTTGACTCCTTTATTGCTTTCTTCCGTTTTAATAAACAGCAAACAAAAAATGTATTAGCTCGCAGTTTTCATGAGATGTATGATCAATGAGATTTAGGGAATATCACATTCAGCAGGCCAATGTTAATCAAGGGCAGTCTTTTTTTTATTTTCAGTGATTAAGGGTCATGTCAAGAAAGATGTATACGGTCGATTGTTTATGGTGTCCTCCTTTGACAGTGATTAAAATCATTGCTGATCAGTTAAATTACCTGTAACAAGTGCCGTTGATGGAATGCTATCATAGTATATTTGCATGAAAAGGTGATGCACGACAGATGCAAATAAATTAATGCTGTGATATTCTGCACTGAGCAAATGTTAAGGTTGCTTTGTATTTTATTTCTGGACATTTTAAAGAAAACATGACTGCTTGTGCAAGTTCATTTATTCTATGCAATTTTGATATACAACTAACATCCTGAAGAGACGAATACAACTTTGTGTTAAGGTAGAACTAAAGTTTATTTACCAAAAATGTTGATAGGAAGGCTTTCTTTATGACAGAAGAGACTGTCCAGCTCAGTGTACAGTCTTGGTGGCCCAATGAAGGTGGCCAATGATTCCATCATGCTGTTCATATTTGCACATTGTGGTAAAAGTCCTAATCTAGTAGATTGTTCAGTTGCTCTTTAGGACCAATGAAGATGCAAAGACCCTCAGAGTCTTGCTGTGCCACTGATCTTTTGATAATTGGCATCTATATTGGCCAGTATAACCTCCTTTAGAAGTTTACTGCACACACCTTTTTCAGTTTTGCAGCAGGTTTCCTGGCACTAAGTATTTTGTACTGTTCAATTATTTCGAAACACATGTAGCCCTGGTATGGGGGGGGGGGGTAATGTAATTGACCCTCACAAACCAGGCTATGGCGCTAACCTGTAGCTAACAGAGAGGATCCTGGGCCTTCCTGGAATCCGGCTGGCAGTGAGGCGAGTGTACGCGCACACTCGAGTCCGGACCGCGGTAATCCGCGATCGATGGCCGCGCGTACTTTCGCGCTTCCAGCGAGCGCGGATTTTATTGATGAATCAGTGGCAGTGTGTAGTGGAAGGGATGTAGGCACCTACCCTGGCTGAGCACATGTTCTCATCCCTGTCCCTGTACCTCCTGCATTTCTCTATATCCTGGTGGGGTTTCTAAGGCCACTATCAGGGGCAGGAAATACTTCAACAATTAACCTACTCCTTATTTTAAGATCTAGAAGCCCTTCAAACAAAACACCCAAACCAGAGCACCTTGTACACCACTAATAATATTAAAAGCAGATTCTTACATTTAAAAGTGAATTGGTGAAGAAATAAAATATGTTGTGGCCATCCTCGTTAATTTCCCCTATTTGTAGCCAATTGCTGCAGTAGTTGAAAAAACATTTACTGTAAATGCTCTAATCTAAATACTCAGATATGCACCATGGTACATTATATACCAGGTACAAGGTTTTTTTGAGGTTTGAAGGTCCTTCTTTGGGTGTCCATGCGGTTGCCTTGTAATGTGGTCACTTCCTATTGACCGTCCATTTGTATGGTTCTTGCAGGTCTTGAAGACCCCAGAAGCAAAATGGTTTTATCTCGAAAAGGTTCTTTTTCCATTCTACAGATGGTCCAGATTGTGGCATCTGGATTTCTTGTCTCCATGGACAGGAACCAACACAACATACTCGATGGTGGGTCAAGTCAAGAGAAATTGAGATTGAGATTGCTTTTTTCTTTAAAATGCTAAATTGATAGGAGAGGCCAATTGGAAAGAATAAAAGTAAATTATTTTTTACCTTGTAATGAACTTGAAAGATAAGTAACCATTACCACCTACACAATGCAAGAATTATTAAGGCCATCCGGTTTTCTGGGCAGAAGGACAAGAAGCCTGCTGAGATCTGTACTGGCAACGTCCATAGTCTCTCAGCACAAGTTTCTAACTAAATAATGTATTTTTTTTATCCATCTGAAGTTCAATGTTAGGAAAATTGTTCCTCTTGTCATTCCTGGATTGTGGTTATTTATAAAACTTCTGCTTCACAGTGATCACAAGGAATGTACTTATATGAACACAATGGGATCTGGCACAGTGCTTGAGTTACCTTTGTTCGTTGTTTCTCTGTCTCTTCATAAAGTTTTATCTGTAATTCAAACTCTGATAGAAGTGCTCTCCCACTGACAAGGCTGACATGTCTATACAATCATTAATGCTTGAAATTCTGGGAAAATTGCCTCTAAGTTCTAATTATCTCCTGCTTGTAATAAATTTCATGTTGTCAGTTTCAAATGTTTATGAGCACACCTACATAGATCAATAGAGAACAAAAACATCATTGCAAGATGAAAGGGGGCCATGCAATGTGTATAGATTAGTACATAAAACAAGTAAATATTGTTAACAAAGAAACCAAACCATGATACGTAAAATCTTGGAGTAAAAGCAACCCTAGGCATGAAAAATTTACATTTAACCATACTCAGAAACATATCTTTCCAATACTGTGACAGTGACTTTATGTATGACTTTCATCCTTAGCTCTTATCTGTCCCACACTTAAAGCAGAACTCATTAAAAAAATCACTTACCTTTACTTTATGAAAAGCCCTCAATTCATGCACAAACTGCCCAGGGAGCCTTGTGCTGTCTTGGCTTCTCTCTTCTTTCTGTGGTTTGCTGTTAAATGTTTATCAATTCATTCTGGGTTTGCTCAAAAATTCTATGCCTGCAGGGTTTTGCATCAGTTGAGGCCAACTACTTTGATACAAGAGCTCTCATATGAGACATTTTCAAAGGCATTGGACACAGAATACAGAGGAGAAGTGACTACAGAAGGAACTCCTACTGTCAGGACCCCTATTGTCCACCAATGTAAGACGGTCCTTCTTAGTGTCCACCAATATGAGGGAGTTTTTCCACTTACCATCACTAATAAATGGGTCCTTCTTCCACTAAAATTCATTGTAAAAAAAAAATAAATATCTGACCACCAATGTAAGGAGGATTTTCTTCCACTGACCACCAATGTAAGAGGGTCCCTCTCTCATTGGCCATCTATGTAATGGGATCTTGCTAAAAACCAATGCAAGAGGGTCCTTCTCTCACTGTCCGTCAATGAAAGAGGGTCCTTCCCATATTGAACACCAGTGTAAGAGGGTCTTTCTCTCACAGTCTACCAATGTAAGAGGGGTTTTCTCCCACTGAGCAGCAATGTAAAAGGGTTTTTTCCCACTGCCCACCAATGTGAGAGGGTCTATCTCCCAATGAATACAAATGTAAGAGGGTCCTTTTCTCTTCTTTTCTTTTTTTTTTTTCTTACGTAACACCAACTTACGAGGTCCTGCTCTCACTGTTTACTAATATAAGGGGGTCCTTCTCCCACTGAACACCAATGTAAGAACGTCTTTGTCCCACTATTCCCCAATTTAAGAGGATGCTTTTCTCACTTTTCACCAAAGAGGGTTCTTATCCTACTGTCCCTGTATTGTAAAGGAACATAACACTGTTTACTATCTGCAATTCGTTTTATGACAATAATAATACCATTTGTCTAATTAAATTATTATTACTAAAATTGCATACTAAAGTTATAGTCTTAGGTGTCAAATGCACTAAGTGTACCACATTCCTTTTTCTTATCATTTAATATTAACTTTCCATGATAATATTCCATGAGAGCCATAAATAGTAATTATTAAAGGTTTCCCTACAAGTTATTTTAGAGGGTCTTGCAGGTTTACACAATTAGGAAAGACTGCTACACATAGACATGAGCATGGTCACAGGAAAAAAAATAAAAAAAAATTATTGACAAAGAAACACTGTGTTCTCATAACATTGGATTTTAGATAATATTTCCAGAGCGTAAGCTTGACCTACAACTCACCTCCAAGAATGACATAGACCAAACGACACAAAGTGACAGTTCCTTACCCAGTTCTGACAGGTGATCGAAACACAAGCATGTTCTAGTGATATTTCAGAGTGGCAGAATATTAAACACATCCAGGTCAAGCTCCTTGTATCCTTTCCTGCGCAAAAACACATTTGTTGGCATGATGACTTTCACAAAACTGTGTTACAGAGACATAAAAAATGAATTTTGAGAAACTCTGCATTCCTGTAACATCATAGGAATAAATTAACAAGACAAGTTTAGGAAAATATGACAAAGTAATAAATCATAATGATAATGTAGAACACCTTTCAATGTGACAACTAGTTGTATGAAAATATAGTTGTAGATAAGACAGACACAAATATAATGTGAAGGCTAAATTTCCAAGTGGATCAAACACTTTTTTAAATACCTAGTGAAGTAAGGTAAACTTTCCTTACTTTACTAGTAAAAATTCCAGCTCTTTATTAAAAATATTCAATAAATGTGTAGAGATAGGTAAAAACGAATAGGGCATTATGGCACATTAGTTATTCAATTAATATGGCAATGTGTGTAATTTGTTATTTAATTAATAATAAATTAAATTATTTAGATACCACACCTACTATTCTAACAAAGATTTACTGAATTAGATTTATGCATTCAAGGACAGGCTTACAGAAGTTTTTGTATAAATTGGATCAAAATCAATGTTTCCGTAGATGTCCTGTTAAGCCAGACACATTTCCTGAGAAAAAAAGGCTTCTTTAGGGGAGGTGAAGACATTCATTACAATAGATGTTCCATTCCATGAGTTATAGATATGAGGATGTCTGCTTTCTTGAACCCAGACCACTGCAGGTGGGGTTCCTGCACAGCGACACATCAAGCTCTGCTTCTATTCCTCATAAGGAATCATCTGAAAAACCTAAACTAAAGAATTAAGGAGAGCTCTTCATTTTTAACATTTGAAAGGCCAACAAGCCCCACAACCCCAGGACAGCTTCATATATATAACCTATGGAATGGAACAACAATCTTAATTGAAGCCCACACCTCCCCTCAAGCATTCTGCCCTTCCTTGTTTATCACCCTTGAGAGAATCAATTACAGACACACGTACACATATCTACCTCACGTTTCCCAGGAGGCTGCAGGCCAGGAGCATGTATGACACTGCAAGATCGCGGTCCAAGAACACCATCAGAAATTTCTGAGCCCCCTTCTACCATTTTCCAGCATTGAAAAAGTCTTTCGATTGGGTGTACCCCTTGTTCCCTCCCGATGGCTGCTTTGTCCAGGTCATCAAAGGGCATTCTACACAAAAAGTTGACCTGGTATTCAATCTTGTGCATGTGAAATTGAATGATGGGCCATTTCCTTGTGTGAAATTTCTCCCTGATGACGTGTATTAGAACTTAATTATGTACAGTCAGACATTGAGCATTGGGAATTTACTGCAAAGAAGATGGTGGCTTGGTATGCAACTTATTTAAATTCAACTCAATTCAATTCTAATTACTGCATTCTGTTAGCTATAGCTAAATGTGTATTGCCATATACAGATGTATCATTATTCAACTGAGATCTGCTTAGAGTTTCTGTAGAATGGTGAGCATGTGAATGTCGTTGACTTCACCAGTCAATTAATAGGTATGTGGGTCAAGGGGGAAGTTGGCTGGGGTAGATACTCCATTACATTCCGTTAATGTTATGATATGTAGACCATGGCAAAATCTTGTTTTATGTGAAAAAGAAATTGCATGAACATTTTCATAGACAGATGAATAAACAAGCACATACACAAAGCCTAGTTCTATTTTATGGAAAGGGGAGGATGACTGAGCGTCACCCCATTGTGCTCTTCTCCATAGACCATGGTTGTTTGATGAATCAAATTGGGAGAACCACTGTACACGTGTCAGATTTTTGCCCAGGACAAGTTTACCACTCATCATGGGCATTTATTATTTATTGTACATTGCTTTAGACTCATGAAAATATTGATTTTTAAAATGGTGCAGTTGTAAAATAAAATACAAGTAAATGGTACAAAGCCCACCTTAAATTTTCACATTTTAATTTGCATAAAATTCATTCAAAACAGCACTGGAATTCTAAATCAATGTTTTTTGTATTTAGTTTTTTCAGGGCTTGCCTGTAACTTTGGAGAACAGGTAGTCCCTGAGATAAGGACATCTGATATACGGACGACTCCTAGAATGGTTTCCCTGCTCATTCTTGTGCAGGACAGAGGCTTAATGGGGGGAGGGGGCGGTTTGCATAATTTGCAGAAGAAATCTTTGCTGTTCTGCAACATCTTGTAATTCTTTAATGACAATCTCTGCAGTTGTTTCTTTTTGCATATTAAAGCACAGCTTGCGCCAGAAATTAATGAATGTCTAGGCTCTATAACTTTTTATTATTTTGCTTTGCTTTTTTGCTCTGTTTGTGATTAACCCACAGTGAGGATTTTATACAGTAAATTACACCACACTACCTTATAATATGTTGAGACAAATTGCGTTTGATAAAATAATTGTACCTGTTCCGACTTACATACAAATTCAACTTAAGAACAAACCTAGTTACATACGAGTCCCTATCTTGTATGTAACTTGGGGCCTACCTGTAGTATAACAGAGTGTGTATATGAGTGTCTAAATTATGATACTGCAGTGTCAGTGATAGGGGCTGAGAAGCATGGAAGTCTCACAGAGGATTTGGGCCTCTATGGAGCTGAGAAAGCCCCATGATTGGAGGAGAGATGGTCATGTCATGTGATTTTATCCAGTAATAAACCCTCTACAGCTTTGTGATTGGAGGAAAGCCTTGCATATGCCTTTAACAGGTTGCATGACTGGGATCTTAGTTTTTTGTTTTATGTCCTGATATTGGCACAGCAAGGACTATAGTTAAAGCACAATCCCATGCCCTATAAATGTATATTTTTTGTTTGTGTATTTTATTAGTAATGATATAGTTGTGGTGCATGCATACCATTGCTTTTTTAAATAAACTCCAAAATAAATGCTTGCTCTGGAGTTTAGAGAAAACGGAACACAGGATTTCTAAAACAATACAGTTATGCAGCTCTTACAGCTTAGAAAAGAAAGCATTCAACATATTCTGAAAAAGAAAAGCACAGAGAGGTATAACAGTATGGAATCAAGGACATGGTCCTTTTGTTATAAGTATTGGTAGTTTCAAACAAAAAGATATGTTCTTGCTCAAACCTTTGGCTTTGCAATTCTTGTGGCAAGGTGACTGATTTGCAAATAAATGTTCACCAATGCAATAACTGGTTTTACTCCCCTATATCTGCTTTGACATCATTACACTTTCTAGCAGGATACCTAGTTCAGGAACTGTATGTACTTTCATGCTCTGATGGGCCAGTGCACTTTTTATGCATGACCATATTTTCAAATGATTTCCATGAACATTTTATTGCTGAGTTGATACTATCTGGGAACACCACACTGCACAAAATAATTATGTTAAAAAAGTACATTGATATGGCATTAGAATTGCCAAAGGAGATATTTTGTAAAGCAGATTATCACAATTAAAGGGCACACATATAAATAATACATATTGTTAATAAATAGATATTTCTTTTCATATGGAAGCAATGAGCTTTGCATATTTGAATTGGGTTTTACATTCCTTTACAATTCCATGGGCATGCTAAACCTGCTTGGAGAGGATCAAAAGTATATAGGGTAGGGGTTGGGTACTGGTGTATCCCATAGCTTACCCACAGTCTGGTCATATATTATGGTATCCTGGACGATAGGTAAAACTACTTTCAGGCTACAGTGTTCCTCGGTCTGGGATTTTCCATTTTGGGTCGTTGTTATGCTTTTTCTGCTTTATATTTACTGTATGTGGCAAAAAAAAAAAAAAAAACCACACCAGCTTACTACGTCCTATTCTTTGGGCACCACCAAGTTGGAATCGATTGTTTCTATCAATAATCTGTTTTTTGGGAATTTTGAAAGCTATTGTGTAGATGTGTAATATATAAGGCTAGGAAGACGATCATCTGGGAATTGTTGAGCCAAGAAATGGAAATTAGGAATAGAACCCAAAGTGACTGGGTTAATAGGACGGTGGTGCACCAAGGAAGAAGCCCATGAACCAGCCAAGGCATGAGTAACTTTGAAGAACCTAGTGTTAGGAAATGCTCATCTGGCCGACGACTCTGCTGTGTCCCATCGCAATATAAAACACTGTTTGTTCTCTCCAGGGATGTCATTTGCAGCAGCCAGGAGAACTAAGATAACAGCAGCCTCCGTTTCCCTTTAGCTGTACAGCCTGATGGATTTATGGCATCCCCAGCATCTATTGGTAAGCTGTGCACAGCTAAAGGGGATTCTAGAGGCTGATCAGCTCCTGACTCTGTCCTGAATTGTCATTGGCTGCTGGGGATTTATAGGCACTCTGCTTCCAGTCTTCTGTGCCTGATATAGCGTCTGCTGGGCTTTCCTGTGTTGGGAGTGATTTTTGTTCCTAACTATCCATTGAACTCTGCCTGCACTGACCTCTGCTTGTGGCCCTAACTCTGTTTGTGCCTTTCCCTTGGTACTTCGCTTGGTGGACTGAGTTCCTGTGTTTTGACCTCAGCTTGTTTTTGGATTTCCTGACATTCTGTACTCAGTATTTGTGGGCTCTGGGTCGGCTGTCGGCCTATCTCCAGACATCATCCTTTGTGCACCAAGTTCTGGGGGCAACTGAGTGCTGAGAGCCTCAACCAGTCTCCCAAGGCTAGGGGGGCTGCTATAGGCAAAGGCTGCGGCGATAGATTGGGGGATTGGTGTCTGGGGTATACTGGTATTGACTTAGGGCCTTACACCTAGTTACTTGCACAGCTAACCAGGAACACATTAAAGGTAAAGTCTGGAAGTAAGGACTTGCACTGTTGTATTTAATTTACAACTATATGTCTATATGTTCCTATATGTCTGGAAGTTGTATAGTTTTGCATCGTTGGAATCTGCAGACCTTTAAGCCACTGACCTATACTAGCAATCTCGTGATGGATGCTGGTTCTTTTCACTTATTGAAGGGGAGACTTAATTGTTATTATTCTCAGAAGTATGAAACCCTGTCCCAGACATTCATTTCAAAAACAGCTTTCTATATTTACCCATAAAAGACATTAAAAGCCCTGGTACTACTGCTGAAGGTTGCCATCTTGGATATGATATCAGCAGTGCCAGTCGACTAAGAGATATCACTAAAGTCACACTCTACAGGATTGTTCTTCCCTCAGCTGCTACAAAAAAGGTTTTGTAGGGGATTGGTAGGAAGAATAAAGAAATAAAATTAGCACAGACAATAATTAGGCATTCCCAAATACGGGGTGGGTTATGATGTACAAAAATAGAAAGGGGCAGGTCTAAAGAATTAACTTTTGTGGAAGTAGCCAGCAAGTTCAATGGCATATTGCAAGTGAATAAAAAGTATTTTATGATAAATAAAAAATATTTAATAACATGGATACTTGACTTTTCTGTATTTTTACCTGCTAGTTGCTGATAGTTTCTTTTAAACCAATGGCAAGTGGATGCCATTGACACAAGCCTAAGCTTTTTGTAGAATAACAATATAACATATTACCGGGGTCAGAGTAAAGGCGACTGTCTAAGCAGTTAGGTTCCCTTCATTAAATACCAATATAATGTTTACTCCAAGATAAATATATACTGTATATATATATACTGTATATTAAAATAATATATAGATCCCTCACCTATTCTAACTTATTTGATGTCCCTGGTTTGATGTATATTTGATGTATATTTGATGTATGTTTGTGTGGGAGTATTCATTGAGTACACATTGCTAGTATTTGAGCTGTGGCTATCTGTACTATCCCTGTACCATTTTATCCCATTATTATGTAGAATCCTATTATTTAGTAGAAGTACGACGAGTGTAACTATTGACAACTCTCCGTAAATTGGTTCAGATGCATAATGTGTGTGCTCCTTTTGTAAAGATTAAGAGAACTATATATGTTCTCAATGAGGTATGATACATATTATGTCTGCTTGCATAGCTGTGAGAGAGTGGAATAAGTGCTGGAATAATGTAGGGTCAGATCTGACAGAGAACATCTTTTCTTTATAAACCAGCACACAATGCTGTAGATTGTAAACTAAGATTCTCCCGTTTACACCTCTTTCCCTAATCTACCCTGGCAAATGAGTTTTATTTTGTGTGTATATGTATTATTTATAGCTAATATACGTAAATCAAAACTATTTCAATGTAATTTCGTTGCAAAAATGATATATGTGATTGGAATGTTTCATTAGGAGAATTATAATGGGAAAAGCACACTAACATTAATACTAAGATACTAACATAAAAAGTTTTGAGGTGAACAACACAGCTAAATCCTAGGTCTTTTTGAAGTCTACCTTGTAGTGAAACAACACAGGTAGGGGTGTAGTCAAACTGTAAGTGCACACAGACCACCCTGGTAATACCTATATGAGAGCCTCCATGATTGAAAGAACCGAAATCCAATGAATGAAAGAAGCGGGTACATGGCTAAAGAAGAGGGGGGGGGCAAGATGATGCTGGACATCATCCAGCTAGGAATTGGGGTGGACTTCATCTGACTTGACGTAGATTCCAAAATACATTGTGAAAGGCTCACAGTCTGTAGCGAAATCAAGGTAAGCAATTTCAGTACAAGAAAGAAGCCTGGACAACCGTAAAAGAATGAATGCAAAACTGGAGTTCAGATTTAAGACCTGAACATTTCGGGAAACTAACAGAGACAATAGACCATAGTTTTTCTTCTATCTGCAATAGAAGTCATAAATTACCTCATATCTATACTTACAAAGTTGGTGAGTAGAGGACTAAGTGTTGGCAGGAGATGTATAATCACATAAAGACTATGACAATAAGTGAATGGAAAAGTAAGAAAGATACAAATGACAACTGAAAATGAGAATAGATAAGGTAATGATCATTTGTATTGCAGGGAAGTAACTCACTCATACATAAGTTTTAGAACTTTCTGTATCTCCGGTTGGCTTTTCATGGAATACAAAATACTGCAAACACTTCATGCCATTTGATTCCTCAGTCATGTTCCTCTTGTCAGCACCTATTTCTTTCTGTGACCCTACTGAAGAAATTTGTCTTACTTATTGTACCCTCAATGGCCATTCAAAAAATTGCCGTCAAATTGAACCATTGAACTGGTAAATTGAACCATGTTTTATAAGGGTTTTTGCCTTCCTTCAGATTAACTGAGCATTCAGATTTTTATCAGTAATATACATGTTTTCTAATATATTTTTTTCTTGTGGTTGAATTTATAATATGTATTACATAAGTTTATTTAAATTTTAATATATATTACATAACTTTATGTATTTGTTTTAAGTTTGTAGACACCAGACCATCACCTGATTTACCGTATATACTCAAGTATAAACTATAATTTGTTGTCAATCTGAAAATACCTTGGCTGAAAATCTTGGGTAATATTTGAGTTACATCAAGTAGAGCTGTTTCCTCAGGTGAAGTGTGTAACTAACTCTTACTATCTGTGACATGAATAGAGTTTGTTACAAACTTTATATAAGGACACAGCACAATCTACTGGTAGTCAGCAAAACTGGTGTCTGATGCACAAAAGACCATTTAAGAGCAAGTGACCATCACCTGTAAAAAAAGGAAAATATATCCAGACTGAAGCCATCTGATTTTATTCTATTCCCTTTTTTAAAAAACATTTTATATTTATTGAAAGTTTTAAAACATTACAACATTTCGGGATAAAAGTAAGGGGAAAAAAAAGGGAACGTGGGTCAAAACTGAATAGGGAGGGATGTGTCTCAAAGTCATTAGAGTCCTGGAAATCCCAAGGGCTAGTAAATCAGGAATAGAATCCCATCACCGACAGTCATATTTCTTTTCAGAATAAAGTAAATACACGCGTGCAGTGTTAAGAAGCATAGAAACAACAGACCATATCCCACCGTACTGCAGAGGGGGATCCTCTGCAATCTCTAATACAACAAACTCGTGGCTGTCAACAGTTTCAGGCATTTTGTACAAAATAGAACAATTGTGTATTAGGTTTTTATAGTCATTGGATTCCTAAAAGGCAATCCAATTTATTTTCCCTTTTTAATAAATGTTTTAAATATAAAAAAATGAATGTATTTATTCACATTAAATGTATTAGCAATTCTGTTGATTACTGTTTTAAATGTTAGCAGAGATTACCACATTTTGTTCCCTAGGTCTGTAACTGTCAAAGCATTTTCCTGTACTCACAAGTAAAAGTATATATCTTGGTTTAAGTTCGAGATACAAAAAATATATTAACTTGTTTTTTCCATTCCAAAACCATGGGGTAACATGGAGTTGATCCCCTTTACAACCTGAACAGACCCCACATTATTATTTTTTATGTCTGTGGGAATTTGTGACATTGTATGTACCCAATGAAAATATATTGTACTTTTCCTTTCAATAATGTAAATGAATCTTTGGCACAAGAAACATGTGAAAACATTAGGCCAAAAATTAAAAAAAGGATTAGGTAACAATAAGCCAAAATATGTAGTCAATAAACATCTCTATATTACCCTTAGAGAATATTGTAATAAATTCCACAAGAGCAGCAGGCGTTTCAGAGCTCAGATGGTTAATCGACAGAGAGAGCGCGAGCCAAACAAATATGTGCGTAGCAATGAAGAGCCGCAACAAATTAACTGTAACGTTCTATGCAAGCAGTTTGATAGAGCTCTCATTGTGTCGCCAAGGGCTGAGTCTTCTATTCCCTGGTCAGATAAATCAGATTACAGTATCATTCTCCAGTGGTGTTTTAAGGAATGTAATTCAACTATAAAATAACATATGTCAGTTGCACTGATGGGACATCCCTCACTGAAAGTTTCCTAATTTGGGTCTTGCTCAGCGGGGAAATGAGGGACCAACCAAGCAGATAGGTATTAATTTAGAAAATGTATTGTGCTGCATTCCCTGGTGACGGGATGTAATATTAAAATGACCCAAAGCAAATCATTCTGACTCTCACTTCTTAAAGAAAGTCAGCGTGGAAGTTATCCGTCAAATATACAGCTGCAGCATGACAGACTGGCTGAAACATAAATAACACATAAAGACTCTAGTAAACAGATATGGTAAATGTTTAGGTTTGAGTAGCAATTCAGAGAAGACATTGGTGTCACTTGGCCATGACACCAAGAGCCACCAAGACATTTGACGTCACATTTTATTTTTTTTATTGTTCAGTTTGTAGAACTTTTACTGACTCCGTTGGTCTTACTGCTGGAAGAACTGAATGGCAATCTGGTGTGACTCTAGATAGAACTATGGGTGGAATTCCCAATAATAATGTGGAAATGTAAGTGTAAAGGTGAGGAAAGGGCTCCTATGGTTTTTGGGAGACAACTTTTAGCCAAGACGTGCTAAGCGTGGCAAGAAAAGAGGTGCTAAGGTAAGAGCTTAAGTGGAGAATGTGGATACCATTTGTTGGAATGTTTTAGATATTAGAGTTGCATTCAGATGAGCTGAATCAACTGATGGCTGTAGGTTTTGCTAATTGAGATGTGAGATCATTAGGGCCAACAAATTGGTCATAAGAATTCCATTTCTGAACACAATGCCAAAGCCTGTGTTGTCCTGCAAGGTTTAATTCTCCATGGGCTTTATAGCCACTTCTGTTGTCAATCCATGGTCTTCTATTCCTATGTTGGAATGGTAACAGGCTATATTAGAAATAGGGGAATTTCCCCAGATTAAACAATAGAATTTACGCTGTTCTCTTACCAAGGTGAATTATCGTCTAACAAGGGATACTTCACTTAGATTAGCGTTTCCAAACCAGGGTCCTCCAAAAGTTGCTAGGGGTACCTTGAGCAATTTTTCTCTTTTCTTTTATTCCACATATGGTTTTCCACATTGTATTTTGTATTTAACAAGTTTTTGTTAAAATACTGCTTGGGCAGTATTTGGTATGGTCAAGATTCCTGATGCTTTTGGTTTAAATTTATTGGGCCTTCTTTGCAAAGTAAATTTTTATTTGGATTCAGCTCATTAGCTACGCTAAGTGAAAGTTTTATTTTTCAGTGAACATGCTCTGTTCTACTAAGTTAGCCCAAAGTCATCAGTATGCTGCAGGGCGAAGGAAGCATTTCGGCAGCCTTT
Source organism: Pyxicephalus adspersus (assembly GCF_032062135.1). Classification (NCBI taxonomy): domain Eukaryota; kingdom Metazoa; phylum Chordata; class Amphibia; order Anura; family Pyxicephalidae; genus Pyxicephalus; species Pyxicephalus adspersus. The sequence continues at coordinate 147,186,503 of NC_092860.1, read as the reverse complement.
TATCTTCCTCAAATTGGTACGATTTGTAGCAAGTCAAAAGGTATTGGGCCTGCAAGAAGGGCTGATCCGTTGTGGACATTTCTGAATCTGTACAAGGATTTACATCATTGTGCTATTTCTAATTTGGCATGTCAGTCCAGGAGGTACTGACTTTGGATGATGCCTAGGCAAAGATTGTGCCATTCATATGATCAGATAAAAGTGTTATCAGGAGGAGCATGAGAAAAGTAAAGGGTGAAGCCTGAAAGTTGAGGGTGCGGTCGTCGGCATTTTCACAAATGAAACTTATTAGCTATTTAGAAGATAATAATACTAGTAGGCAACAGAATTTTCATTTTCAGATCAAAACTTAATCCTGGCTCGATCTATTATATCATTTGCTATTTCTTTTTATTCAGCAATACATTTTGAATGAAGAGCCCCCTCTGACACCCTGCACTCATACCATGTCGTTAATCTTCTAAACCAGGGGTCCCCACACTTTTTTGGCTACTTAGCTACTTTAAAAATGACCAAGTCATAATAATCCACCAACAATAAATAGTTGGACCTAATAACTCCTGTATGCGATTGAGTTTATTTTGAAAGGCAGGGCTCCGTGATCTACTAGCGTTGTCTTTGCGATCTACTGGTAGATCACGCTCGACGTGTTGGTGATACCAACAGTGATACCTGGTGTCAGTCGATTTAGAAGACTGAGGACATTTAGATTAAGGTCAATTGCAAAATCAGCAGAATATCCAAAAAAATAAATTTAGCTCATTGCTATGGTAGAAAGTGGGCAGACAGTCAGCATAGAACTGTTTACCCCTAAAAACATCAGATAACAGGAATGTTCCCTGCTGAATACCATGTAAACATTTCCCATTGTTAAGGTGCACATGAGGGAGTATTTGCATTAGTTTTATATGAGAAACTATGGTCGCTTTGCACTGTGTACTTTACACTGTACATCATATAAATATAATATATACATAGATTTCTTTAATCAATTAAGAAGTAAAAGTAGTGAAAAACTGATAATACTAGAATTTTCTATGAATGGATTTCTATTTCTATGGTTCACTAAGGTTTACCAGACTGTGTTAATACTAAGTTCAGCTTTCCTTAACCAGTGATTAAAAAGTAGGGATGGTAAAAGAAGAGGAAGATTCTGAAAAGAGGTGAAGGGGTTCACACGGGTTAAAATCCCAAGGAACCACCTTAGAAGTTAGTATAGAGCAGTGTTTCCTGGCCTTTTTAACATGGGGACCCCTTGAAACATTTGTCAGGTCTTCAGGGAAGCCTGCCATAATTAACAAATCATAATATACTGTATTAGTGTAGGGGTCTTTTGGAAAAATGCCCTTTACATTGCTTAACAGTAGGATGAATCTATGTTGGATATTCATCCTACAGATGAATATCATTGGTATCTAAAAAAACTGACCTGAGAGTCACAAACTGCCCATTGCTCAAGCTCAAAGAACCCCCAGCAACCTCTGAAGGAACCCCAAGGATCCATGAAACTCTGGATGAGAAACACTGCCCTAGAGGCCACGACCCCTAAAAACCCCAAATAACCAATAACTATGTTGTACCTTAACGATGGGCTTGACAGTTCAATTACCCCAGTAGGGTATATTGGTTTCTTGATACATTTCCAAGGAGCCCTCTCCACTGTGTTCCTTTCCTAGCAGTGAATCTGATAAGCAGTGTCCTAGATACTGAAATATTTTACTAAAAAAAAACTGCTGACGGGTTGGTTTCAGATTAAAAATGGAACAAGACAGGGGTGTCCACTGTCTCCTCTGCTTTTTGCAATGTGTATTGAACCCCTAGAGGCTTGTATCCGCTCCAATTTAAATATACACGGGATTCCTGTAAAGGGGAAGGAGTACAAACTTTCCCTATACGCTGATGATGTTCTGCTAACCTTATCGCAGCCAATTATATCGCTCCCTAATCTGTGGAGGGAGCTGGGGGTGTATGGTGAGGTCTCGGGTTTTAAAATCAACTCCTCGAAGACCGAGGCTCTGCCCCTTCATGTTCCCCCAATAGAATTACAGGCTCTACGGGACTCCTTTTCCTTTATTTGGCAGGAGTGCTCCCTTCACTATTTGGGAACGCATATTACCTCCTCATATTCTCACCTGTATTCCCACAACTTTGTACAAAGAGAACTTGTATAAAATAATCCTCAGATGGTATCATACACCAACGGTGCTTCACCGCCTCTTCCCTAACGTAGATCCTGTCTGTTGGAGATGTGGCACTCACCAAGGTACTATAGAACATATATTTTGGTTTTGTCCCATTTTCAACAATATTGGTCACGTGTTAATGCTTTAATGTCCGAAGTGATTCAACAACCTATAACGTTATCACCTCTCACTCATCTATTGGGTCAACCATGCCTTACCCTTCCTAGGATCTCTCGCAAATTAGTCTCCCACATGCTGGTCGCAGCGCGTACGCTGATTCCCTCTAGATGGAAAACAGTTTCATCTCCCTCCATGGAGAATCTATATGCGAGAATTCAAGAGATCCGTCTTATGGAGTACCTCACGGCACTCCTTAGAGACACAGTGGCCAAGTTTGAGATGGTTTGGGAGGCGTGGGACCACTATTATGCTGGCTTACCCATTTGACCGCTCCTCCACCTGGTTTCTATCCTATTGAACAAGGTTTTAGGTCCTATATCTTTTTATACTCACCTGCTATTCTAGGAAGATTTGTGATATGCTCTGTTTGAGAACTGGTTGTTACTGTGTTTGAAACTAAAAACCATTGTTGCCTTCCCCCTTTGTGTTATTCTCCCCTTTTTCTTTTCTGTACCCTGTTGAAAACCTCGTAATAAAAATACAATTTCAAAAAAAAAAAAAACTGCTGAAATATTTCCTGGTGGAGAATCTTCCAGATGTACGTGTTTTCATGGCAGTGAACGATTCCCCACTAGGGAATGTTTCAGTAAATGTCAGTCTTGCTGTTTTATAAATAGACCCTGTACTGTCATTTGTATTCGACTTGAATTGGGTTTGGCAGTAACAGTTTAGTCCTCAGCAGTCCTTTGCATCTGCATTGCATTTGTTTCCTCTGTATAGGCATGTGATGGTTGCATATTTGGCTCAGGGTGGGTTGCCTGATGTTGAAAATGGTAACCCAATGTAAGGGAGTGTTTCATGTTTGTGTAATGTGATTGGCGTGACCACTTTATTCTCCATCAGAAACACATAAGACAGACTCCTACAATTCATGGTTCTATTGTATAACTCCTACATTACTTTTGAGACTTATTATCAAACAAGGGTCAATATAATTGTGTGAATTTCTATATCAGATACACCTAACACTTACCTTGGCCGGTAGCCACTAGCATCCTCATCTTTCATTCATGACTGGTTGAATTCACAAGTTTTTTTTTCAGTTTTAACATCAACTTTTTTTTTAATACTCTTTTATTACATGTTCCATCAGTTCACATCTAAAGGAAATCATGTTCCAGTCTTGATTTAGCGAAACACGTTGGGTTGTTTGACATTTTTGCTAGCCTGCATACTTTATTAGTTTGGTGAAAGTAAACGTTCTGTTATAACTTCCAAGAAGTGCTCTGTGGATTTAGTATATCATCAGTTTGTCAGTGAGTCATGAGATGCATGATTCTCCCTAATCTCTATCCATCTGAGACTGCTGCTGATTACATTACCCAACAGCACACTTATGCATGCACAGGACTTTCCTGAAGTGGATGTTTAAACCAGAGGCAAGAATAGAAGCGAGCCTATATTTGTCTTGGTAAGCTGTGGCACTGATGAAAATTCATGATGGAACTCGTTACTTTGTGATACTTTTTCACAAATCGTTTTTGGTTAGTACAACACTTCAAAGAAGAATAGTCAACTTATAAATAACCTTGCTATTATCACTTTGATTGTTTACAGAGGACCAATTTAGAATTTAAACTGTACAACAATAAACGATTTCTTGCTATTACCATAGACTTTTTTTATCTATATAAATATGTATTTTTTACTGTGGGTATATTTATCAATGATCTGTTGGTCATTTTACCTAATAGTCTCCCAACACTTGTCCAAAATTCTTTGTACATTCACTCTGTGTTAAACCAAAGTTGTAGAAATTGACTCAGGGTCTGTCCAGGATTCACCCAGTAAGAATGACATTCCTTTATAGTTGCTAAAAATCTCTCTTGTCATTGTACCCAATGGTCCTGATTTATTAAAACTCTCTAAGAATAGAGAAGACAGACTGTCATGGGAGACCCTGGGTGATCCAACAAAAACAGATCTAATCTAAGATTGAAAACATTGATTTCAAGAAATGCATTCTAGGTTTACCCAGGCTCTCCTGCGATAGTCTATCTTTTCCAGTCTTGGAGAGATTTAATAAATGAAGCCCAAGGTAAGAAAAGGGCAAATGTCACAGGGTACAGTTCTTACAAATGATCCTGATGCTTCTTATTTTTGCTTACAATATGTCCTGGTTGATCTGGATCATTTTATTTGGCAATAATAATCTAAATACATGTTCATCACTTCCATTAATATTTATATACCTAGGGAGAAAAAAACAAAGTGCTTCCCCACAACAGTCCAATTTGTCCACAATGTAGATGATATCTCCATAGGGAAAATGTGTGCCATTTAAATAAAGTTCCCACAATTGACATGTTTTTAAGTGCCCAGGGTACTTATTGGTAAGAGTTACCAGTGACATCACTAGTCAGAAGTTCCCCACTAGCCAGAAGGACCCCGTTTCACCAATAATGATGAAGGATGTATGGGCAGATATCAACATACCCCAAGGGGACCTGAATGTTTTTTTGTCAATGACAAAAACCTAACCAATTTTAACATTGGCTCAGCACCATGGAAAGCTACAGATTTGCTTGCTGTGTTCTTAACTTTTCTTGAACAACTACCCTGCCCAGCACACTAGACATGCAGGTTGTTGCTTCCAGAGACTTCCCTATTTTATAATGTTGATATCAGTTTACATGACATCCACTTTCGGGTTGGTGGGTTATTTTGAGACCAAATAATGACAGTGATGTCAAAAGAACGTTTTCCCCAGTGGCAGGTCATCTAACCCCCCCACCGCCATAGTTCCATTCATCGGCTGGTCATGTCAATACTGCCTGAAGGAACATATACCAGTGGTGGGTGGTTGCTGTGTCTGCCTTGCATCTCTACCCCATCACCACCTGACAAATTTTACTCCCCCGTTAATGTATTCTTCAGCCATTGTGGGATGCTAGTCAACTGTGAAGACTATGCCCATACCATGAAAGCAACCAGATGGGTCAAAAAAGTTGTAGTCTTCCCACCAGAAACTATATAAGGCTCCTAGTCAGTTAGTAGTAAGATTTAGCCATGCATATAGACCACAGGGCTGAAAAGTGTGAAAAATAAAGTAGTAGCCATGTAAGTGGAAAAAAGTCTTTATTACCCTTCTAAGGGAAGTTTAAAGGTGTTGTGAATTTTTTTATTTTTTTATTTTTTATTTATCATAGATTAGAAAGGATGTCAAAGGGGTTTTACTGTTGCTTAAATTACAGAAATGTCTGCTCATTTGCTTGGTAACCATCGCCTTTGTGGAGGTAGTCATAGAATTCTAGCAGAAAGAAAAACCCGGTAAAGACTGTAAGTCTTCCAAACTTTTTTTATATAGATTATTGTACCTTTATGTGCATGTTTTATTATAGAAAAATGACCTTATGATCTTACCATTTACGTTTGCTTTCTTATGGTAGCAACGACCTGAAGACTGATCAAGCCTCTACAGAGTTGCACCCAGGGTGAACATACTCCCAGTTCCCTATAAATTGTTTTCTGTTCATTCTAATTCCTGTCTATGTTAGGATGGTCCAACAAAGGCTCCTCCAGGGCACATTACTGTTCCACAGACTTTTAATAAACCACCAACCACCCTTCAACTCCCCATTCAAAAACATGACATCTCTCTCTATGGTCAAATGACCTACAGGCCTTTTATGAAACAATAATATTATTTTTATTAATTATATCAAACAAGAACAAACAAAATCACATTCACAGATTACTACCCAACACTGTCTTTTAAATCTTCTCTGATTGCTGGTACTCAAAGGCCCCCACTACCACTTGGTTCTGTGCCATCCTGATTTGATTGTTCCAAGCAACCTATTCGCACACCTCATGAACGATATCATAGCTAATAACAGAGTATGTAAAACATAATTTCAATTTCCCTCCTCTTCACACCACTTAAGAGACTTCACAACAAAGATGGGTCCCCAACGCCACTCATATCTGAACCAACAAAACACACACTCCTCAAAAACCTCAATCACCCACACACCCTCAAACTGTCCTCAAATAGTCAACTCGACCCCTTGTAATACCATAAAAATCATGTGACCTGGCCCTTTCCCCTAACCTTTTATCACCCTAACCTCAATCCCCTCACCAATCTCCAATGTGACCTTTTAATCACCCCAAAATAGCTTTTTTTTAACACTGTTATACCAGTATCCAGTTATGCTGCCTTTCCACTACTCTCCCATGCTCTAGTAATGTCTTTCTGCAAGGCCCGGGGAATAGGAGAAGAATATACTAAAGAGGTATCACCATGACACATAATAACCTCCAGTATAGTTCTTCCCAACAACCTGGGCCATGTAGACCAGAAATGAAAAGGATAAATAGCAATATTATGGGTTGTGTGCCCTATACTTCTCGAGCCTAAGACATCTGGTAAGTGTCCCATACATCAGTAGTGATTCCAGCAATTCAACTTTATAAGTTTCCTAATCCACATTTTTTCCAGAACAACACTAAATTGAATTAATGAACTAAAAAAATTATTTATTGGCTGTGTCCATCCAATTTCTAAATTCAGCTTATTGTAATACTTTTACTTTTGTGTAGTGAGATTTCCAGTGAGATTTAGTGAGTGTACTTTTATTTCCAGATATTTTCCTACGTTACAAAAAAATAGAATCCTCAGAAAGTGTGATGTAAAATCTGATTCTGCCAACTTAAGTACATACGGTATAGGTTAAACAATATGTAATGATGATTTGATTTAAAAAATGGCCAATGGAAAACAGATGGCAAACTTGAATCATTTCTACGAAATGAAAAAAACAATTATGCGTTATATTTATCCCAAATGTGTTCACATGACAGTTTGTGTTTATATGTGCAAAATAATAATGTTTATCTGGACTGAGGCGCTATTTTTGTGTTCCCACAACAACATGTGTTCATTTTACCAGATGATTAAAAATAAATTGTCACTCAGAAATGAAACCCATCGTTTAGGTTGATTTGTTTTATAAAGTTTCTTAATTATAAGAGAATAACTCTTTTCTGAAAGTAGTTGAGATGTCTAGTAACTACAACATGTTTGTTTCTTAATCAGTGCTTGTTGACTGAGGAACAGTTCTCAGAGTCCCAACAGTTCTAGGAGTCCCAACAGTCCTAGGAGTCCCAACAGTCCTAGGAGACCATTAGTCCCTTCAGTTTCTAACATAGTGCCATTTTCTGCCTTATGACAATCTTTCCACACTTGTGTAACAGCACTGGATATCTGAACAGCCAATAACTAAGCACTAGGTATGTAATGGGGAAAAAAAGTTAGTTTTATGCTCCTACGCCTCATCCTCCTTCTTCCTAAATCACCTACTATTGATTGGACTAAAATGAACCTGAAAAAACAAAGGTTAAATTATAATTACCTTACCATAATTTTCCACTATGTTTCACCATCATAACCACCATTTGCCACCTAAGCAAAGAAGAAAGAATTTTTAAATGGAATGTCGTCTTATGTGATTTCACCTCCTTTTATATGAATCTTCCTGGAAGGATGGTGATTTTACAATACAATACAGAATACATGAGTAAAGTAAGTATAATTCTTTTTTTTCCTTTTATGTGCATTTAATGCCTTTTAATAGTAGGTAAGTTTGTTGGGCAGGCAGGGTAAGCTGACCTTGATTTTTTGTAGAAGGTTGTAGAAGGTCCACTTTAAGAATCTGAAATTTAATTTTCATTGCTAATTTCAATTTTATGGGTTAAGCTGTGAAACTGAATTTAGGCTTCTTAAATTTAAATGCTAATTATGTTTAATTGTCCAACTAATAAAAATATAAAATGAGCTGAAGAAGAAGTAACAAGAGTTGTTGTATGGTCTCTATTATATTACCAATACACAAGACCCCAAACTGTTCCAAAACAATCATGACCATCACGTTATCATACCTGGGTAAATAATGACAAACTTCAATGTAGATTAGGCCAAATGTGGAAAGGCTTAGCCCACACAAGACCATTGGAAGCCAATAAGATGTATATTGCTAGGTTTAGCAGTTAGGTGTTAGGTTTGTTCAAAACTAGAGAAAAGGAAATCCATGTGGGGTCTATGTGTATGCTATTTCTCCTTGAGGTCTGCACATCACTTGCTTGGAGGAGGAGCACATAGACACCTTAAACCTTTAATGCTTCCATTTGTGATGTCTTTTCAGTTTAGACAATGGTCCCGATTGATTAAAGCTCTCCAAGGCTGGAGAAGATGGAATATCATGGGAGAAGCTGGGTGTTCCAGCAAAACTTAGATTTCCTAAAATTGTTTCCCATTATTTGGCAAATGTTTTCAATCCGGGACCAGATCCATTCCAAGTTTACTGGATGACCCAGATTCCCCTGTGTCCTTTATCTTCTACAGTCTTGTAAAGCTTTGATAATTTAGACCCATGGGTTTCACATCAGTAGGTGGGATGACCATTAAAATCCTGGAAGGAAATGTAGCCACCCACAACTATGAAGAATAAGAAAGACATTTATGGCAAGATGATTTCTTGATGAATGGCAGCTTTGACACAGTATGCAGTTTTAACATGACAGTTTACAAAATCCACTTTATTTTGCTTTCCTTGGTGACTTCAATGCATTTTGTCAAAGTAGTGACCTTTTGCAGAAATGTATTGAAATGTGTCAGATTTTGGGCAAATGAACTTTTAATGTTGTTCCTGAAATGGCTACTGATTAATTGTAACGGTAAATATTTTATCTTTACCGTAATATAGTCTCGAACATACAGAAACCCATTCTAGAGACTCCTCATAGCATTGTTGCAAGAAATGAAGAAAATACCATTAAGGCTAAAGAGTGCACAGGGATCCGTATAAGTACATTAATAATTGTCTTGGTCTTTAGGTGAATTCGTATTTCAACTGTAATTGTCTTTCTCATATTTAATTTGCCATGCAAGCAAAACGAGAAGTGCTGACCGCTAACACTACAGCACACTGTCATTTGAATTTGCAAATTATACTAATTTCATTCTTTTTTTTTTTCGTTACCAATAGCCCTTTTTTTAGAATCTGCTTGCAGTATTGTTGAGGAAATGCTGACATATTAATATGTTTAACTCACAAAATTTAAGTTTATCTGCTCTTTAAACAGCAGAATTGTATAGATAAGAGATTACGGAGATATAAAAAGTCAACATTCTTCATTGCTTGACCTTTTCATAGTTGCCTGCATTTTAATAGCTAAATACACTGAAGAGCAATTGTAATGTTCACCAAGGATTTAGGTCTATAAGAACAGATCTCACTTTTAATAGAATACAAATAGCACTCTCCAGATTAAAAATGGTACATGTAGATAAGCAGATAGTTCGCTATATCAAAATGATGGATGGAAGAAAATATGGACAATGTCACATGAGCATCACGTCCTTCTACAAACCTTTTCCAAGCAGTAGACAAAAGTTTGTGAACACTTGACCCTCACACCTACATAATCCTGTTGGAGAACCAGTTTAAAACCATGGCCATTAAAAATGAGCTCCATTTAATGGCTATAAATGTCTCTTCTAAGAAGACTTCAACAAGATTTTTATGGAAACTTGGATAGAGACACTATCCAAGAAGGTCTTTAAAGGGGCTAAGGTCAGGGTCACACCAGTTTTTTCTCACCAAACTCATCAAACCATGTCTTTATGGACATGGCTTTGTTCATAGGAATCAGCATCATCAAGCTTTTTCTGTCCCTAGAGTTACTGTCCATTGCCTTCCTTCTTTAATTTATTGGAGAAACGTATCATCCAGGGATCAATACCAGAGATACATGTTGTTCTGTTTGCTATCTTCTCTTAACTAACCCAGTGAAGTGAAAACTTACTGAGATCCAGTGGGGACAGTAACATTCATGTCGAGTGCCCCGCGTCTTATCTGTCTTGCTTTATACCTCTGTAGATTCTGAGCTCAAAACATCACTACATTCAACCTTGATCAAAGTGGCACCACCTCAACCTTTACTCATAATGGCTCATACTTAGGCTTTATGTTTTGTACTAGAATGGTCAGATGATTTTGGGAAATCGATTTTGGTGTAAGTAAATGATAAGGTAATAGAACATTTTCATGAAAATTAGTTTACTTTGGTCACTTTGGTGACTTCACAATTTAATTAGAAAGTCCCTGCTGACTGTTGACAGGGTTAAGATTTTCTGTAAATGAAAGTCAAAATGTAGGAAATGTAATTCTTGCCAGCTTAAGTCAATTGTAAGTGCTTGTAAGTTAATATAATTTACTTGGAGTTTGGATGAGGGGCATCAGATGGGCCTTTGGGAAAAAAGCATGCCTTTTTTCCTTGTAAATAGTTTTTGGTATGATCATGAATAGTTTGGATATGCGTAAAATACGTTTTTGAAGCCACTTCCAAACTTTATGAGCTATTTGCAAAGACCTTGGACATAATTTGCCTATGACAGTGTCAGGGGGACCCTTGTCCCAAATAACAAGAATAGTTTTTTTTAATTAAGTGTTAAGCCAGCAGGGGTTACTTTTTTGTCATTGGGGCATTTTCTAACAGCTCTCCTGATCTCCCTCAAAACGGCTGTTTGGCTTTCAAAACTAATTTGACTAACACCCTCTGGCAATAGTTTTGCTGTATATCAGTATTATGTAAATAGTAAATGACAAAATTAACTTAAAAAGTCACAAACTAAGTACTTTGATTTGCAGAAAGACCTCTTGCTTTTTGGGCATCTTCCTCCCTAGGTTCCTTTGACCTCTTAGCAATTCTGGTGCCAACATATGTTCGGAAGCATTAAAATAAGTGGCTGAGCCGTATTTTCATAAAATTTGGTTTTACCCATCACTATTTTGGACTAAATAAGCAGAGCACCACCAACATATGATTGGATGCTGCTTTAAATGTCTCTAACTGCTGCTCTCTTTCGACTAGCAGGAGATAAGCTTGCTAATGCTCCCTGCCCTTCTCATTTACAGCTTACCTCCATGGTAAATGTGCCCCTTTAGGTAACCACCTCCTAAATATTTGTGCAGAAAAAATCATTCCTACTCATCAGATGCAACAAGAGCGAACTATAAAGCTAATAGCTTAGCCAAGCGTTTATCACCACATTCCTATTTTACATACTTAAACCTTATGCTAATAGAGACAACAGAGCAGGGCTCTCTGATATCGCCCCAAACACTGAATCAATCAGTGCAAGATTTTATTTACACATCTCCATGGCTGCAATTTATTTGCTACTATGGCTGATGCTAAAAGCTAAAAAGTTCAGGATGAATTAATGCGATCTTAGTAGAAGGTTTGTGTTACCGGGAGCTGATGAGATGAAAAAGGAATCAGATGAAATGGCAGACCTTGGTTTTTGGGTTTTTATAATTTATACAAAGCTGTAGAGAACATCACTTGCCCCGAGTCAAAGCAGTTCTTGCTGTTGGAGAACAGGAAGGAGGGAGCTTCTTAGGAACTTTCACCAGCACAGTAATTAAGATAAGTGTTCTGATTCTTAACCCACAGAGATTACTAATGGTTTCAATAGGCCTGTACAATAAAGGCATTTGTAGGGTGTAATACTCGTATTTAGCATGTAAACAGTAAATGCAAATCAGATACTTTTGCATGCTGAAAAAATGCAACTGATGTATTTTTCTTTTATTTCACAGACTCATAGTATATAAACAATGTATAAATGAAGTGCAAACATTACAGAACTATTTCAGGATATATTTATAGTGAACCTGAGCTCAGAAAGTAAACATTAGCAATGTTATAGGTAACATTTAAGCATGAAATTTGCCCCACGTTTTTTCCTGCAATATAGAAGATCATTTCCTGGTGTGTATGTGTGCCTAGGAACGTCTGTGTCTTCAGTATGTGGTGTATGCAGTGTGAGGTCATCTAGGACATTGCTGCTTCTCAATGCTTGTTTTGGGAAAATTGGAGTGAGATTTGGTCAAGAGTAAGTCACCCACTACAGTTATTATCTTTATTATTCTCAAAAAATCACTTATTTGCATTTTGACAAAGACAATAACATACTATAAATAAACACCTAGTCAAAATATATATAAACCCTACATTGTTAACAACACATGATATCTCTTTAGCATACAACACAAGCATCTTATCATTAATCAATCTTCATTTTCCATTTTTCATCACTCATTATTCTTTTCTAATACCCATATTATCTAATTTAGATGCTAGACTGTCACTATATGTATTAGCACACCATTATACTTTTACCATTCATCATACATTTGCTACAAACCCAGATCTGTACTACATATCTGACTGTGTAAATATATTTTCTACAAATCAAAATATGCACTATGTACCAAACATTTGACTTTTAATTTTACCTTAATTACCGATGAGCGAGAATGCCACTGGCATTCTAAGAATCTCCCTGTTTGCGATCCCCGGGGCACTAGAGGTTACTTAACCTCTAGTTCCCCGGGAATCGGACACAGCTGCAATCATTGAGAAGAGGCAAGGCAAAGGAGAACCTCTTGACATTGTAATATAAGTATTTCTTACGGATACAAATGTATCATTTGTAAGAGATACTTACATTAAAATGTCAGGAGGTTCTCCTGTGCTGGGCATCTGCATGATGCAGCCCTGGAAATCCTTCTGTTCGGCGGGGGCTTGACCTCTTGGAAGGCCGTTCTCGCTTACATTTTCGGTAATCAATAAAGTCTCGATTCGCCGCGGGATCGAACTTAATATTCTTGCTCGCTCACCCCTACTTATCATATGTGATACCATGCTATAAAAAGACTGTGTGTACTCAATTTTTATATTTAATATATCACTCTTATACACAGTGTTATTAGTCTCAATCTGGGGAAGCTGCATGGCAAAACGCGTCTGGTGCCTCCAGGTGAGTTGAAGGTTTTAATTTTTAAAAATGTTCTTTTGCATACTTTCCAACTGCCCTTGATTTTGAGCGACTGTATCTCTTTCCTTCTTATGTCCCCTTTTTTTGGGCAGATATGTATACCTCAATGCCAATGGCTTGTAGTAGTACATTTGACATACAGGATCTTTACTATGTCTGGATCTTTTCATATCTTTAATATTCACATGTAAGATGAAGATAAGAAATAACAACAACATTCCTAACAAAAACAAGGACTGCCATTGGTGTTAGCAGGTTGCCGGATTATGTCTGTTGATTTCTACAAGTGGATAGGTACCTGGATCAGGTATCAAGTCAAGGAGGTTCCTTTTTGAATGTACAGAGGAGATTGTGCATGTGACTGTGTTTTTTCCCATGATGGTCCATTTGATCTTCTGAATAGATTTTGGAGTAAAGCTAAGTACACACTTCCAATATCTATCGTTGGAAAACGAACGATTATGACCGATCAACGATTGTGCACGATTATACTTGAACAATCAATTTGTGCACAATCCTGTACATGCTGTAACAATACAATCGTTCAAAAATAATCCACCAACAATGTCCACACCCTAAATACAATCGTTTGAACGATGCAGGAAGTGACATGTAAAGGAGAAAGTGTACCACAGAAACATGCACGATCACTGAACGACCAGACACACGATAGATAGTGAATGATCGTCGGCCAATCAGATCCGCCGTGGCGGTCATTTATTTCCAAGGATAATCCTCGTTCATCGGCGTCGTTGATCACTTTTTTTTAGAACAATTTTTGGCCAATCGGTTGTTCATGGGTCATTTGTCGGTCGTTTCTAACGATAATTATTGGACGTGTGTACGCAGCTTTAGTAGCTGAGTTTCAGTATGATAATCACTAAGGACTAGCAGCAAATATTTGCTCGTCAAGGATTTTTGTCTTTTGTCTTTAGGTATTTTATTATTGTTTGATTAGAGCTTTTATAATAGACAAAAATTAAGCAGAATCATTACTCAATTGCAAAAAAAAGAAATTTAGGTGGTTTATGGAAAGTGTGATCCAGCAATCAGCAGCATTTGTGTCCTATATATAGACACAACACCTACTCAATAGATGGGATTAATCACCTGGGGCCTTCCAGGCCAGATATAGAATGAGATTCCACAAAGAGAGTCTGTCTCAGGAGTTCATTGAAAACACAAACTATAATATGGTCATGCACAAAATATACCTTAATGGGGCCAATTCAAAGTGACTTAACCTGATCAAGAAGTCATGAGAAGCCACATAATATTGCTGTTTTTCTCCTTGTGACTATTATTTTCTGTAATCTGTGAATGTTTAAGCGTGCTGGGGAATACATTTGCATTTCCCAAAAAGAGACAAGGATGTTTATTCTATCCATTGTTAGACTGTGATTACATGTTTTGCAATGGCGTACAGTGTCAACTGCAAACAAAGCTAAACTAGCTTCAAATCCCAAAGAAAGTTTGTTGTACATCTGCCTTCATTGTAGGCCAAGAAAATGTGTGATCCCTCGTTCTTACTGCTATTTAGTAAAGGAAAAACACGGGAATATCAGTTTGTGATATGCAGTACATTTATTACTCACATTTTTCCATAGCAAGTAGCCAGTTAACGATTCCTATTTATCTCGTAATGAGAGTTTTCACCCTTCTTTACTGATCATCTACCTAAAATAGTGATGCATTCTATCTTGATTACAATAATCTAATTGAAAACCAGAAGCTTGCATTTCTCAGAAGACCTAAAATGCAAAACTCAAGTGGAATCTAATGGAGTGGATCCAATCATTTGATGGCTGAATGAAAACCAAGACAAAGTCATTAGGTACAGAAGGGGGGGTGGGGGTTTGTTGGATAAAGGTTGTATATTTGTCTTGTCTAAATAATTATTGCTAAAGAATAGTTAGAAATATAACTTGAAAAGGACAAAGGACCCCCTTAAAAGGAATTAATCGCAATAAATCTAGCAGCAGGGTTACTTTTAGCGAAGTATGAACATTTGCAAATATGAAGGAGAAGGGGTACAGGCTTGAAGGTCTTTTTTGTTTTACAGGGAGGTTTTTTTTTATAACTGTTTTGTGTTATTTCTGTTGCCTGTGACTTTTTTGTTATATTAGGCAGGAAGGAAATCTCTCTGTAGGTACCCATCTACCCAAATGATCACCTATTTCCAAATGAAGTTCACATTCCTAACATTTAACTATTTAAATGAGAAAAAAAAAATAGGACAACTAAGGTTTATTAAAAAAAACATGTCACCCCTTTCATTTCCTAAACTAATCAAAACCTCAACAGGTGCTTACTTACCTCCTTCCAACAGCCACCTCCTTCCTCCATATTTTTGTTTGTCTTTAGTACTAGTTTTTTTTAGACGTACATGGGGTCATACTAAAACATCACAACTAGAGGTGCATTCATGTTAATGAAGAGGTAGTTCATGGACATAGGACAAGATCTCAAGAACAAGACTAAAAATGCTTGAGAGGGCCAACACCTTCTGGAAGATAGTAAAGTTTGCACCTCTAGAACGTTTGAATTCTAGAAGTTAGATAAAAAATCTGCAAGCTTCCATTTAGTTAAATTAATGTCTAAAGCATAAAGGAAAAAAATACAACCAAGCAATATTACAGAGAATCGAAAGGCTCTTACCCAACCAAAAAAACACTATTTTCCTAATTTTGGATAGAAAGGGTCCCCCCCCCAAATATTTCTTTTATGGTATTTTTTTCGATCTCTACTCTGTTCTAAACTAGGATTTATTTTTATATTCAATTAGCTTAACATACACTAAAAAGAAGGCACTACAAGTGATGAACTAACTAGTTCTTTTTTGTAAATTCTTACAAAGAGCTTGGTGAACTTCTTTTCCAAATGCTATTTCCTGCAAATCTTAGGTTTCTAAATGATCTGCATATTTTCCATAATGCCTACACTGGCTTCTAGCACTGTCTCTGACAACCACCAGTCAGTGGCAATGAACTGCCACATTAGCAATGGGGGGGAATGGTGTGACCTGCATTGCGGGCAGCATTTACCCCACCTAGAAAGCAATTAGCAAGAACAAAACTGTGGAGTTGTTTGATTTCTTAGTAGCCACTTTGATATTTGCTACTTGTGAACACCCAATTTGCAAACATGGTGAGTTCTGTTGGTGTTCAAATTCGGGTTGTCCTTATATTCGACCCGAATATGGCCGTTCGAATTTGGATAGACCTGAAAAACACGGGATTTGACTTTGCAAATTTTTGTGTAACAAATGTGTTAAAAAAGAGGCTTTAACCTCCCAAGCGTTAAGCCCGTACTTTTTCGTATTAAAAAAAGTTGCAATTATCGATAACCCCGTACTTTTCTCACTCCCCACTTACCTGGTCCTGCTGTGCTCATCCAGCGTTGTGTCCGTGTTCCAGCGTCGATCTCCCTCTCCAGCGTCGGGTGCCGTCTCCTGGTCCCGCTGATCGTCCCGCGTCCTTCTCCTTCCAGCACCGGGTGATCTCTGAAACAAGAAGCCGGCCGGCGGAGGAAAAAAAAAGCCGGCCGGCTTCTTGTGCGTGCGTGCGTGCGCGATGACGTCGGCGCGTGTGCGGGAAATTCAAATTGAAACTCATTCATTCATTTTGTATTGGATTGGATACAGGAGTTTGTATTCAATCCAATACATAATGAGAGTTTGAATTTTGTTCTCATTTTGTATTGGATTGAATACAAAGTCCTGTATCCAATCCAATCCAAAATAATAGAAAATATATTTATGTGGTTTTGTCTATAGGTATGTGACGGACACTAGGGAGGTGTTTTAGAAAAATATATTACTATACAGTATACCGATTTATCGCATTTTCAGTATTTTTCATTTATTTATGTATTCTTGTTTAGGCTGAATTTTGTGTTTTTCCTTTAATTTTATTAAAAGTAATTTTTTTTTTTTACATGATTGTGTGTTTCAAACATTTTTTCTATTCATTATATCTACTAGACCCCTATTCGGACATATTTCTGTAAGTTACAGGTCTACAATTTAAAAAAAATAATTTCATGAAAACCTGTAACGCTTTTGGTACAGAAATCTAGACCTCAGTGTAACGCTCAGGTGGTTAATGTTAAAGTAATTTATTGAATGTGTGTCATTTGTGTACCTAACTTTTATTTTTTTACAGGTTATCCCACAATGACAGGATGATTCCCACGGCTGCACAGCCAAAGTGTGGGATCCCCGGGCACTAGAGATTAAATGAGGACAAGTTTCCCCATTAATCACTTCTAGTGCTCTGTGATTGGCTGAGGAAAGGTAAACCCTGATGACAGCTCAAGTGTCATCAGGATTTCCCTTTCCCCAGACAATCACAGAGCACTAGAGGCGAATGAATGGGGAAACCTGTCCCCATTTAGCCTCTAGTGCCCTGCGATCCACAGCACTAGAGGTTAATTATTGACAGGGTGATTCCCGCAGCTGCACAGCTGTAGGAATCCTCGTGTTAGTGTGGGATCCCTGGGTACTAGAAGTTAAATGGGGACAAGTCTCCCTATTCAAAACCTCTAGTGCTCTCTGATTGGCTGAGGAAAGCTTTCATCAGCCAATCGGGGAGCACTATACTTATTCATGGATAGAGTTTTTCTATCCAGAAACACTGGACTCCCTGTGTAGTTGGATAGAGAAACTCTATCCAAGAACACATACATCTAGTAAAGGGCTGCAAGAGCAATCAGGGGAGCGGAGCCGTCAGCACTGCTCCCCTGATTGCTCTTGCAGTTCTTCACAGTCCCTAAAAATAACCTGAATTATCACACCATTGACTTTAATGGTGTTCAAATTTAGCATTCGATCACCCAAACAAAATCTCCCAATTCGATCGAATAGCTGTCAAATCAAATAGTGGGATATTTGACCAACACTAATGATGAGTAGCACCTACAGTTCACCACAAACTCAAACCTCATGCCTAGTGCCTACAGAATAATAATATCAAGCAAAAACCTGTTTCTAGCAGTGATGACACAGCAGATCCACTCTCATCTATGATATTGAATATAATTGTTGTAAGTAGTAAGAAGCTGTTTAATTAGGTTGTAAAAATGAAATTCTACATATAACAAAAAAAAAAACCTGCAATTGTTAAACATTCAAGTGAAAACTTTGGGTTAATTAATGAGAGCTCCACAGAACTTTTACAGTAATTTTTGGATTCTGTAATATTTATGGTCTGTGTGAATCCTTCAGAGGGATCATTACTGAAGAGACACAGAATCAAGTTAGCACAGGTTAGTATTTACTTGTTAGCGAAGGAAAATACTGCTGTAATGTGACAATTAATTAAACCGATTTCAACTAACACTGCTATCTCCTTGTGAAGGTTGTGTTATTTTATTCATTAAGTGGTGTATAATGAAGCTATAACAGTGTTTTACGTTTTACATTTTGCCACAAAGAAAGCTTAAATTATATGCAAATGAGTCATTTCAGTTTTGTTGATTATTCATGTGGCATCAATTAAACAGTATCTGTAGGCTGGCGGTATTAAGGAAAATACCAAGGGTTATACAACTGGACCCCATGCCCCTAATGCAATAGTTTTTACCCTACCCAGAACAGATGTCCCTATTTTATGACAGCTTCCTCCCACAGGGACTTTTACAAAAGAATCATTTTTTCCCAGAGCTATGGTTTCTTCTAGCTGGATGTCACCCATTTCCTATAAATACAATATTAAGTATGGTCAGCAAAGTCACATATGACTCAGCTCTGTAAGTTGCCTAAACCACACTCCTAATGCATAGTATATGATACTACTAGATGTGCTACTTACTGTATCAACTCAAGTATAAACCAATCCAAATCTAAACCCATGGTACCAAACCATGACCAGGACCATGGCTCCTTTTACAAAAAAAAAAATAGGAACATTCAATTAACGCAAATGTAAACTTGCACAAAATGTGCCCATTACTGCTAACATTAAAAATATTAATCAACAGAAATACCTATACAGGTAGTGAAAATAAATACATTGATTGGTATTTTTTAAACATTTATTTAAAAAGATAAAATAAAATCACATGGACTCCGTTTTATTTTTTTCTGTTTTTACAGTAGATGGCACTTTGTCATCATGTAAAGTGTGTAAGAGCGAGTTATGCTCTTTACATGATGACTTAATGCTATCTAGTGGTATGACCTCAGTATAAACCTCTATAAGGTGAGGGGAAACCCCATTTCTTGCAGTTGTGACTGGAACATTTGCCCAACTGGATAATGTATCTATTCTGGTTATCATCTATTTCAACATTCTAAATTTTCCCTTACTTTCTATATTTTAGTGATATTGGTTTCTAGTAGAGTTGCTCCAATGTACTTGTTTGGTGTGAACATTGAGGGAAATGTTTAACTTGGGAATAGTCAAACTAAATTTAGGTTGAGGAGCCTGATGACAGTTGCTGTCTTTTGTGTTTAGATCACGTGGGCTTGGTCTGCTTAGATATTTTCCCCTTTTTTCCAGGTTAAAATATTTTGTACTTTTAGGTAAGATATTAGGGGTCACTTGGTTTTAAATTATCTTTTGTGCATTATTGTTGGTCACCAGTAGATGGTGCTGTGCCCTAATGTAAAGGGTGTAACAAACACCAAACACCCACAAAGGAAAATGAGAAAAAAACATCTGACACAGAATTCCTATCTCAGTTTTCACCAGAACATTTACTACATTTAATAATTTACCTGCTATGGTGACAAATGCCACACTTACTTGTGCAGTGCTGGCATCTCTGACGCGGGGCGTGCCTCTGTTTCCAAGCTTTATCAATTCCGTCCAATCCGCTGGCTAATCAGAAAATAGACTCTTGACTAGCTCTGGCTATTTAGCTAGCTCACAGACTGCACTCTGTGTTCGTGCAATGTGTCTCCATTGTGCCCAGCCCCTAGTTCTGTTGAGCTAGTTTCTGTTCACCTGGTACCTAATTCAGTGTTTCCTCTGTCCAGCTTATGTGTTAACCCCGGATTGTCCAGTCTGTTGGTTCCCAGCCAACTTCCCTGTGCTGTTCTAGTGTTCCTGTCTGTCTGTGGATATCCCTGAGTCACCTGTGCCTCCTGTTGCTTCCAGTGTCTCCTGTGTTCCCTGTGCCCGCAGTGGCCCCTGTGTCACTGGTGTCTGTCACCTGGATCCCTGATAATTGACCCCTGGTGTGTGACCTGACCTCTCTTGCTTGCTGCCTGCCTCAACCCCGGCTTTCCTCTACTATCCTTCTGCTTTGTGATTTGGTACCGTGTTTTGCCCACTTCGGTGTGCCCAAGGACCGCAACCTGGCAGTAACCAGCCGCACAAAAACCTCACCATCAGAGGCTCTGGAGAAGACCTGGTTACTGCTTCGACTCTGCGCCTTGGCGCTTCTCAGGGCTCACACCACATCCGTGCAAACCGTAGCGCCCCCTAGTGGTCTTGTCTGGCTGTGTGTGACAACAAATCCAACTTTTTGGATTTCCCCTATTTTTCTTTAAGCTGTTTAGCCCTTTAGGCTTTTGGCTTCAAATGTCTGCTGTGTACTGTAGGCTGAAAGGGTGTCAGGGCTAACAGTTGATCATAAGTTACAAACCCATAGATTATGAACTATTGGGCTTGAAAGACTATTGCCATGGTAAATAGTTGGTAGGGTTCTCCTTGGTTGGTAGTTATTAGGGAACAGGTTTGCCACCAGCCAATAGGAGCTATAAAAAATCTGGAATTTTGAAATTGGCAAATAGGTTTTAAAAAGGAGAACATGTATACAATTTCCAGATGTAAAAACCTCTTTAGAGTTAAATGTTGCTGATAGTGAAAAATTGTGAATGCCACCAATACAATCAGTATTCTACAGAGCAGTGTAATGCAGTCCCATTAAATCTTTTTAAAGCTTAGCTTTGCAATTACCACTTGGTGCAGATGTAATAAAATATCCCCCCTTATGATCTGTAGTATGCAGTTCTATAATGCATGAGATGTTATTTTCATCTTCTGTAACCCCAGGGAATACCTAACATATTTGCTTTGAGGAAAAGGTATGTCCCCTTCAATACACCATCCTGCCTGTTCCAATCTTTCCAACTAAAGTCTTCTCGTACTTCTCAATCATTTCATCCTATCTGCATACATGACATAACTTACAACTGCTCCACCAAATATTTTTCTTTCTATGCCTGTCATAGTTCAAAGAGTTATGTATTTAATCTTATTCTCAGAGGAACTTCAGATTTTTCTGAAACTGGGTATTCAATAATAGCTCCGTGTTATCATTCCTGGAACATATGCTGAAATGTAAAATTGTCAATACAGGTACTATAGGAGAAATGTAGAAATAAAACATAAAAACATAACTATTAATACTTCCAAGAATGAATAATACTCAGGGTGGAAATATGGGTGTTTCCTGGGCACCATCTTACTTCTACGATTTTACTCAGGGGCGGGGGTTCAAAGTGTGGTGGTCCATGGGGGTCTCTTCTAACAGTGGCCAGAAACTCCCTAGATATCAAAGCCAAGGCCCAGTTGATCTCCTTTTTATACAATGTTGACAGTGATGGGTGTAGCTGGGTTTTGACCATAAGAAATGGCCTTGCTTTCTGTATTCCTAATACTAACCCTCCCTGTAACTGTAATGCTACCTCTCCCAGTAATCGTTTCTCAAATCCCAACACTTACATCATAAATTTCTAAAATTGATTCTCCTTGCCTCACCAATATTAATCCTCACTGTAAACCCTAATGCTAATCCTCCCTATCTATCTAACATTACCCTTAGCTGTCTATCTAACGTTGAACTTTCCTGTTACCATTTTACCCTAAAATCAACGCATGGCCCATCATTATTTATCCTGAGAAGAGCCGCACTTCCCTGTAACCCCTCATCATTAGCCAATCGATTAATCCTAGCTGTACACTCTCTTTACCTCTTTCTCTAACTCTACCAATACCCCTGTGTAACTTCCCAACACTTATATTTGTGTTTCCAACACTATACCTCCCTTTAATGCTAAGACTAACTTTTCTTTACTTCCTAAGACTAATATTTGCATTCTTAACACAACTCCTTTAGCCCTAATACCCCAATTAACTCTCTCTAAGACCCCAACTTTAACTCTTACTGTAACCACAATATTGACTTTCCATTTAACCCAGTGTTTCTCAAAAATATAAAAGCAAAAATAAAATTCATAGGAAGATCTAAGTAGGAAGATAGAAGGATCAATCTGTAATTTTCATGCAATGCAATGTCATTGTATCTTCTGGTAGGACTCATGAGGACGGTTGCAAACATTTAATTTTAACATTTACAGGTTAAAGTTTTTTGGTGTGTGGGATTTATTCTTTAGCTGAAACTTCATGCCACTGAGAGCATGCTAACTTCTTGTCCTGCCTGGTTGCAACCTTTTCATCCTTCTCATTCTTGTCATGGTAAACTACAAAGGGGCAAACATTATACTTTGGTATGCAGGGGGTGCAAGTTTAATTTTATTTTTATATATTTCATATTTAAATTTCCTTTTTTAGAACCATTTTCAGAACTAATTCTGATGGAGAGCCCCCTAAAGCTTTCACTTTAACTTGTTTTACATTTTAGAACAAACAAAAGGGTTTTTTTTCCTTGAAAGAATCTCTTTATGAGAGAATGTTTTTGGTTGAAATTGCAAACTGTTTCTTTATGCAACAAAACTTTTGATTAACGATTGCTGTGTAAATTTGGGCTACCTATAAATTTGTCCAAATATTATTAGTCATTTAGTTTTTTTTCTCCAATAACTGGATAATGCTGATATTTATTAAAAATCTGTAAAGCTGTCAATCACCCCACTAAGACATCCAAACACACTACACAGTACTAATTTTATTTATTTATTTTGTAAATCGAAATATTATTATCTTGGGAATACAGGGTTTTGAAGGTGTTGCCAATTTATATTAGACCACAAGGTGGTGCTGACGTGTATACAGCATTTGCAATGAATACAGCTTGGACTAGCTGCCTCAATTAGATAAATATTGTAACATTTTATCAATTCATTCAAGTAAAGCTGCTTTACATGAATGGAAAAAAATCAGCACCATCAAGTGGTCTATTTGAGATGGCTATTTACATGTAAAATGTCTTTTCCTTTTTGTAGGTGGTCCTTGTAAGACTTCTTTTGGCAGGTTCTAATCACTGCATACCGGAAATACCCCACAAGACATGCTATGTTAGAGATTCTCTATTCGTATTATGTACAGCGCTGCATAATATGTTGGCGCTATATAAATCCTGTTTATTATTATTAATAATAATAATAATAATAATAATTCTTTTTTTCCTAATATATCAAATCCCTTGACAGGTGGTATTGTTACCGGTAAATCAGTGTGATTGATTATTAAAGGCTAAAAGCTTACACCAAAAGCTAGCAAGTGGTAAAGAGAGGTTTATTTGGCTGTTTTCAAAGCTGCCAAGTGGGCTGGTGATCCGGAGGGTCCACCATTCCACCCTGTGATGCCGTGAAAACATTTCTGTGTATTCATTATTGTGCTGTTCAGGGACACTAAGAAGATATATGTGTTAAAATGCATATTTAACTCACAAAATATATCATACTGCGAATCACACAAACTTTATTATTTTTCTTTATTATATAACAGGGGCCTTAGATGACTTTCCGCATGGAAGATAGAGATGTCTAATTACCTTCTATACAAACTTCAATTTCTAGTTCTATATGGAGAGCTCATTCCAATAAAATGACCTCAGTTGTGTTCATCTATTTCGTTTTATAAAGCACAACAAACTGACCAAAAGAACAAAAAAAAAACAATATTACCTGTCCATAAATTACTAAACATGCATTCATTGTGTACCATTAAATAAAACATAATGAAAACCTAAGTATTCCGCCTTCTAAAGGAACAAGGACAAGGAATTCTTTCTGTGCTTCCATTAGGCACATAAGTGAAGCACTTCAGGATAATATAATGTTCTTATAGGTTTATGCCAGGCAGACATAAAGCTAAACTCTGCAATTAGCAAATATTATCTAAGAGACTTGTTTAATCTTATTTAAATCTTGGTTGGTGCAATAACCTGGCATGAAATGTTTCCAATATGAAGACCAGTCACTTTCAGGTCAGATCTGTAATTTTTTTATCTAGCTAATAACAGAAGGAGAGGAAAAGAGACAGTGGGAGAGGGAAGAGAAGGAGAGGGGAGAGAGAGATAGCGAGAGGGGGAATGGAGAGAAAGTGAGAAAGTGAGAGCGAGGGAAAGAGAGAGGAAGAGGAGAAGAGATAGAAAATGGAAAGGGGGAAGAGATAAGAGCAGAGAGAATGGAAGAGAAAGAAAAACTGATAAAGAATGATGGAGAGGAGGTACAGGGAGAAGGGCATGGAAATAGGGAGAGGGAGAGACAGAGAAGATAGAAAAGGAAGGGGAGAAAGGAGAGAGACAGAAGAAAGAGGACAATCGGGGGGAGAGAGAATTTTTCATGCCATCATCAAACTATACCATTTTAAACCAAAAATAAAAGTCTACCTAAAATGTTTGACAGCATCATCACCCCAAACCTACTCCACAGCAAAGAAACATAGGGTCCGTGTGATTTATCCATATCATTCAAATGGGAATTCCAATAGGAATATTTCATCTGGAATTTTGTGAGAACCCCCTCCAGGTCCATAAAAGTATTTATTACTGTGCTTGTTGGGCTGAGCTGAGTAGGTGTCCATTACTGCTTGAGGCCTAAAAGTAATTAACAGCTTCCTGATTCCAGATCCACATACACAGAGCCTAAAAAGTTCCCTAATTAGATCCACCATATTGAAGTGCAATGAAAAATATGTGTATGAATGGAAGAAAAAAATGAAAGTCACAGAAGCTAATTTTACACCAATCACTGCCTCCAGATCACTTCCAAAATCATAGGGAGAAGCAAGTACTGAGTCTCCATAGATTGGGCATTAACAATAATAATAATAATCTGCTGCCCCGTGCTAGATCTGTTCACATGACCTCTGCCATGGGCATTCTTCAATGGATTACCCTTTAAAATCATGGAAGAGAGTTCTAGAGGAAGGTTGACTTTGGAAAAAGCCCTTGATGCAAAAGTGAGAGGAGATAACAAGGTGGGGGATATAAGGATTGCATGTGTACAGCAAAGGTCCATGCTTAGGTTGTATCTGGTAGTTACTGACCGGTAGACTATTGAGCTTAGAGAGTTTAAACTGAATTCTATGGGTGATGGAAAACCATTAGCAACTGGTAAATGTAAGGTGTGTATGGTATAATTGTGAAAAATCTTATAGATGTTGTGGCCAACCCCTAGGATTGTTAAATATAAAATAAAATGGGAGCAGACAGATGTTTTTTTGGCTAAATTGTAATCAAAACAGGCCAAAAGACTGATAGATATAATACATAGAGTTGCATAATCACAGTCATGGAAACATTGCTAAACCCCCCTTTGGTTACTCTTTGCAGTACAGCATGCTGGGTACAGGGTTTCTTTTTTCTTTGGTTGCTAGACAGACACTTCTGGTTAATCAACATATAGAATATAAAGGATAGACACACTGATCCTGTTTAGGTTACTTGAACAGGACCTGTTTTTTGTGACCTTTAAAGTGAAGTCCTTAAGTCTCTTATTCCCGACATGTTTTGCCATAACGGCTTCCTCTGGGTAGCTTGAGACACATATACTCTCAAATCAGAAGGATAATAAACATACATTAAGGTCAATGCTATAAATAACAACAGAAAAAAGCAAACCTAATAGGTAAATATACTGGTATATCTGGTGGCATTCCAATTATCATTAAACCTAAATATATCCAAAGTAGTGTATTGTATCCTCCAATAGCAATAAGAAATTTTATATTTATTGAGGAACAAAATAGTGGAAGTTCAATAAATAATATTGTATGAAAATAATATGTTGGCGCTATATAAATCCTGTTTATTAATAATAATAATAATAATAATAATAATAATAATAATAATATTGTGGGCCTACGAGATTGTGGCTTCCAATGGTATAAAAAGTATGAGAAAATAGTCTAATTTTAAAGTATAAATCGAAACTTACTTGTTGATGAAGATCACAAAGGGATAGACCATTAGCGTGCTGTAATGCAAAGGGTAACCAAGGGGGGTTTTGACATCTTTTGTCACAGTAGGCTTAAGAAGTTGGGGTTAATGGTGTCACCTACATTTATGGTAACTCCTGGCGGGGGAGCAGTAGAAGATGGTGGATAAAAGGTTCTATTCAATGCACTCCATAAGGCACTGTGGAAAAAATATAAGTCCTATATGAAAGTAAAAAAAATAAATGCATGAAATCCCCAATCTTTTTAGGTTCGGATTTGTTCAATGATGAAAAGCCTTGAATACCAAGATAACAAAACAGAAGCCATGGGCAGATAGGATGTTAAAGACTAAACATTTAAATTTGACTAGTGCATACCTTGAACTCACTGTTGGATTTAATAGTTAATAGTCTTGATAAGGCAGTCTCAGCTTCTGAAAATCCCAACATCAAACTACCAGTGTATTGGAACATGTTGAGCACAGTGTATGTTAAAAGTAAAAATATATAAAAAAAAGAAAGGCTCTCTCAGGATGCATGATGAATAGGCTCTTATGGCTTTATAAATCAGCTATAAAGTGGTTGAATAATTCCAGACTTACAGAAATTGAAACAATTATTTTTCTGTCCACATCAAGCCGTAACAGTATTCCTTTATTCTACATAAATCCACTACTATTTTGCATTAATAAAGAGGAAAAATGGTTCATTGTTCTCGGAGGAG
Source organism: Pyxicephalus adspersus (assembly GCF_032062135.1). Classification (NCBI taxonomy): domain Eukaryota; kingdom Metazoa; phylum Chordata; class Amphibia; order Anura; family Pyxicephalidae; genus Pyxicephalus; species Pyxicephalus adspersus. The sequence continues at coordinate 147,159,495 of NC_092860.1, read as the reverse complement.
AAACTTTAACCACTTTAAGCTATTGAATAATGTTCTGAAAGGGGGTGCTTAGTCCAAAGCTGAAATCATTACAGTAAAACTCCAGGAAAACATAGTTTATTTATGGATTTCTTTCTAAGCCATCAAATCATATTTTTAATTTCATCCATAGTATAAAACTGAAATCGGGCTTTTACACTGTTTTTACATACTAGCTCAAAATTGAAAGTGGGCTCTTAGTGGGCAGTGCCAACTGGTGGGGCATAGGAAAGCTGCAAAATGTTGGCAAAAAACTGGGTTTAGGAGGATGATAAATCACTTGGCACAAAGTTTTCTGTCTAGGACAGTGGTCACCAACCTTTTCAGTCCTGCGGACCACTAAAATTTACCAGCTCATGACCACGCATGCGTGCGGAGACGGGTGTCACTCAAAGGGGGAGAAACCTCCATCATAGTGATGTCATGATGACATAACCCCTCCCACTTCCCATCGCAGATCTGAGCCTGCAATGGGAGAGTGGGCGGGTTGTGTCCAGGGACACAGTCTGCTCACTTCCCTGAGTTTGGGATTTGTACGGGAGGACATGGTCTGTGGCTCTTGCTGGTGCTCCCCGCCAGCGCGGTCCTTCTCCTGACCTCACTCAGGGGTGCTCCAGCCAGAACCGCAGACCACCAAAATTTTCTCGCGGACCACTGGTGCTGACCACTGGTCTAGGACAACACTAGGGTTTTCCTACTATAAATCAGACCCCACAACTCTTTAGTGTGGGGTCTGTAGGAATAATGACTTTTACATTGCTGGCCATTGGAAGGAATGTCACCCGTACACATAGCCAAAAAAGATCATTGGTGTCAGTTAAATGACCTGAGATTCACAAACTGCTCATTGCTCAAGGAACCCATAGCAACAACTGGAGGAACCCTGGTTAAGAAACACTGCCCCTGATTCATCATTGAAATCCGCGATCGCTGGAAGCGCGAACGTATTACCGCGGTCCGGACTTGAGTATGCGTGTACACTCGCCTCACTACCAGCCGGATTCCAGCCTTCACAATAGGGAGCGCGAATCTGCCAATTAAGGCGATTAGATTTCAGCTGCCATCTGTTGGAGCAATAGCCTTATAATGTACTTGATCGATATCTCTCTTGCTTCTACGGCTGAGGAAATCTTGATGGTGGTGATATAGGTAGGTACATGGGCACAACTGCTCATGGTTGCAATGTGATCAGACAGATAACTGGCATTGATAACTTGCATGGAGACAAGGTACATAAGTAGTGACCAGGGACAAGTCAGATGAACAAGACAAGGTTCATAACTTATGGGAAATGTGGTAAAGGGCACTGAGCAGGTGAGGTCAGGTGAACAAGCCAAGGTAAAAAAAGAAGTATCAATGATCGAAACGACAATCAGCAAGAAAATCCAGAAGCATGAGCCTGGTCTACACAAGTTATCCAAAGTTATATATCAGATTAGGAAATATTAGCTGAGGACCACTTACCAAACAAAACAGTGGCATGTTGGAGTTTAGCATGCTTGAGTGACTAAGAGTTTGTGCATGCAGCACATATGGGGACACACATGGATGTGCCATGTGCAGAGGTAATTGCATGTGTTTGTGCCAACTTCCACGCTTTTCTCTTACAGCCTTCCTCACCCTTATAAAACCATACTATCTCTGAAAAATAAACCTCCCGTTTAACTTGAACACTAACCCTTAACTGCATCTCTAAGGCTATGTACACACGTCAGATCATTCTCGCCTTGTATGAACAGTCAGGCTCGTCTCAGGTGAGAATCTGATCTAAATCTTTATTGGATCCGTCGTGACAGACCCATGAGCAAATGATGATTAACGACAGTAATACAAGTAAATGGTGGGGAGCACCGCAGGGTTCTGCTCACTTGTACCCTCCCCTTTCCATAGAACAGTACGGCACCGTGTGTACAGCGCTTGTTTGTTCATCGGTCACTCTTTTGACACTAAAAATAATCATGAAAGATTGTTTTCACCAACGAAGATTGAACAAGTGCTTGCGGCCCAAGTCTCCATCTCCGAATTTAACACTAACTTTTGACAAAATTGGGCACTGCATTGGCAGGGGCATTCCACCAATGTAAGTGAACCGGCCTGCAACATCGTGCATGTGCAGAGAAAAGTACTATTGGAAGACTTTTCAACTGATTTTGCACATGTGCAGAGCAAGAAAGAACAAGGCGATGTGGAAAAGAATAGGGAGCAGAAGAAAGAAGGTAGAAATCAAGACAGCATGGCATTTGCTGGGTAAAAAGTACATTTATTGAATACTTTTCAGCAACAAAAAGTAAGTGGAAACAAAAATAAGTGCAAGTAGAATTTTAACATACTTGTGGAGTTTTCCTTTAATAGTTGGTGAGCTTATCCAACTGCTGTGCAATAAATAATTTCATCCCAGCTGGATAAGGTTCCATTTGCCTCATGTCACATCTATTAAAGAGAATTTTTTCTGGGCTCCCTGGTCGGAGCAATTTGGATGGTAATCTGTTAGTGTTTTCTGACAACCCATAAGGTTGAAAAATAATACAAATAAAAATCACACAAAAAAAACAAAACAAGCGCTAGCAGGAGGCAAAAGCAAAACAACAATTTATTTTTGTACATGCAACAAGCAACCACATACAAGAACTGGTAAACTTGTGGCTCAGTGGTTAGCAGTCTTTCCTTTGCAGTGTGAGTTTACTCCCACATTCCAAAACATTCGGGTAGTTCTATTAGCTTCTCCCCAAAGTAGCCCTGGGCCATGCAAATTACATATGACTATGATAGGGCATTAGATTTTGAGCCCCTCTGAGGAGCAGTTAGTGAAATGATTATGGACTTTGCAAGCATTGCATAATATGTCAGTACTATATAAATATATGATAACATGTTTTTGTTTGCTTAAAGGCTTTTTTGATATGCTTTTAACGCTACAAAAAGGCTATTTAGATTCTGTAATTTTCAATCACTTGTAGTAAAGTAATATTTTTGCAAAATTCTGCATAGCAAAACTGATTAAAAAAAAAATACAGTTGACATTAAAAAATCCAGCAACCTCCGGACCTGAGATGCATTGGATTTTTGAAAAATATGGATTTTTGAAGGGTATACTCACCTCCATGCACAGGACAGCCTTTCTCTAGCTGGACACACGGAAATCTGGCACAGTTCCAGGGAGCAGGCAGCAGGGACGTCTCAATGTGTATTTAGTGTACCAAGCAAGACCTCCCAGCTATTTCAGCAGAACAGCACCATGAAAACATAAGTGGCCAAACAGTGTATTACAGTCCCTGTATTGAAAATGCGATCCGAAATTCAAGCCGGAAAACTGAAGGAAATGTATAATTGATGGCCTGATTTTCGATTCTCAACTGTCATATGTTTTCTCTATCACTGTTGTTTGTGCTGGTTCCAGCAGGGTATGCTAGGGAGGTATTATTCTGTTTTGTGAATATTTGAATTATCACTAAAAGAAAGCATAAAAAAAAGAAACATTTTTGTCTTATATTATACATAAAGATATGATAAACCATTAATTTCTCCTGTTTTTTGTAAAAATAGGTGGCACATAAATGCTTCCTATTCTATGCACAGAACTGTATGTCATTAATTTATGTGGCTACAATTCATACTATATGCAGAATCCATATGTAGCCACCCTATTATGGTGTAGAGCTGGAGCTAACCATGAAAACACTCACATCCATGATACACAAAGCTAAGAATCATGGGTCATGTAGTTTTCATAAAGGCTGGAAGATTGCATTGTGGCCCTCAGAGTGCAGTGAGAGGTAGGGGGAAACCACCAGCAGCCTCCCAAGATTGACAGGATAAACAAACACTTTTTCAAAGAAAAAAAAACATTTTTAAGAAATTCTTCTCATATATGATGTATCCTTCCTGCTCTTCACTAGTTCTAAATGTGAAGACATTAGATTTAAAATAAAACCTAGCTATTTAGCAGGCTTTGGGAACAGGCATACATAGTACCCCTTGCCCCTGTTACCTATTCCTAGAAAAAATGTCATTGCATACAGCCAAAGCAGCCAGGGACAGTTGTTATGGAGTTCACATCTTCAATATTTACATTAATTCAGCAAATCAAGAGGGCAGGTAAGTTCAAATGTCACGTAGGACCTAGCTGAACAGAATGACAGGAGCTCTGCCTACTTAGATGGAGAATACATCGTGTTCACATGCATCCAGCCAATCTAGAAAGAGGGCAGCCAAAGACAGCTGTCCTTTGCTGAACTCTTGCTGGATTGTCTAGCACTATAGTAGGAGCTCTACTCAGGCCATTGTGCAGTGAAGAGCAGCCAGCACAGAATGTACAGCAGCCAGCGCTGGAAAAAATGTTGTGTAATTATATTCAAACATCATTGGGTTCTGCAAAGGTATGTATGATTTAGAACTGGAACAATATATTTTTTGTACCCTTGTGTTGTGTGTCTATTTCTAGGTTTATAGAACCCCCGGTGGAAATAGGTAAGGAATACTACCATAAACCAGAGTATTCCAAATAGGATACCCCTCACAGACCCCCACAAAACAGAGATTACTTTGTGGAGTTAATGCACTACTCACAGTCAACCATTCAGATTTTCTGAGCCATAGTATACCTGTCATTTACAGGTACATCATGCTGACCTAGACACCATACTCTATACCTGTTATTCACAGGATCCAATGATTTCAAGTTTGTATTTTTTGGGGGTCAATTGACTAAAGTTTAAGTCAACGGCCAAACACCAAGTGGTGACCCAATCAGTGTCATTTCAAGTCCAATATTCAGCTAACTGTTATCTAACTTCTGCCTTCTCTGGAATAACCTTCCTTGTTCTTTAATACATATCCTACATAGGAATATCTAAAGATTCATCGGGTTTCTGTATGTTAATATTAAATAAATAAAATCTGATTTTACCAAGACCCCAACTGCCATCTTCTCCAGACCCTTCAATATAACCAACCTGTTGAAGACATTACTGTATAGAGTACAGACACATACTGTTGGTTTTATAGCTTTCCGTATCCGAATTCAGCACGGTTTAGTTATTTGATGATTTATGGAGTAGCAATGGCGTTTGGTAGATGATTTTTAATAAAAATTAATTTAAACATACAACAATTCAGATTTGTAAGAAAACCTTGCTTCTACATCCTAAAAATTTTGTAGCCTATTGCCCCCACCTCCAAAATCAACCTTCTGCACATTGCTAGAGAAACATAGTGACTAATAAAGACAATGGTGAGCTATGCTGGTGCAATGACTGTTGAAATGCGCACTTGTAGTGTTCACCAGGGGTTCAAGTGTCACAGCAACACTGCAGGAGCACAATTAATTTCCTTTATATCTATCAATCCCCATGTCTATACGACCAAAGTGTGCACATGGGGACATGGGAAATCATGAAACCAGCTGGGGAAGGAGGACCTTGCAGCCAGATCCAGGTAAGTAAAATGAATTTGGGAGGGAAGATTTCACCTGCTTAGGGAGATGGGGGCAAATAAGTAAGAAAACTTAATTGGAAAGTTTTCTTATGCTTTAACTGAAAAGTGGTGATCTGGTGATCATGCCATATCAGGCACATTTTGTTTTCAGAAAATAACTGTGCATTACCATTATGCCCACATGGACGCTACAAGCAGCAATGCCGACACACCTCAGCAATGCTGGTCCACCATGGTCACTAACAGGAAGTCGGACCAGAAAAATGATGTGCAACTATTAGTGGACGACATACAAATACAAAGAAAGTGGCTGAAAATGGGTAGAAATGGCTTTTAATGAAAATATTTGATTAAATCCATAAGTGTTTTTGTTTTTTACTTGGGCAGATGGAATTGTTTTTAAAATAGATACAGTCCATCCAAACCATAGTCCATGATCAAACACCATAGTCAGAAACAGATTGATCAAAGAACTCCTGCAACCTCAGTGACTGCTGTGCCCCAATCCCTGCAGCCCAGAGGGCTTCTGTCTTAATGAGCTCGGAAGTTTTCACATACATCTCGTACTTCTATGCAGACTTTGCAGGCAGTGCCTCATTCCCAGGCCTTGTGATATATTCCCATGCACTTCATTTGTAAGCAGCAGGTGGCTGTACTTGAGAGAAAAAAAGACATTAGAGGAATCTGTGAAGCAAACCAGGATTATAAATATGATAAATGCACAGAAAAGTTGAAAGAAGAAAACTTATTACATTCATTGAAAAAGCAGCAATCAGTGTTTGCTATATCTCATCAAATAGTGTGAGTGATTCTGCTGTTAATGCAAGCTGTATGATTGCCTTTGGAATGCGGATGTTTTTCTTTTTTTCCTTTTTTTTATCTTTTTGAAGGACAATCTGTAAGACAGAGAACATTCTGAGTGGCATACGGAGAGCGTCTGGAGGAACTGGTACACGAATCAAGATGATCGGTAAAGGGATTCTAAGAGAAAATCGGAATAATGTATAGCAATCAGCTTTAAAATACGTGATTTGAAACATTTTCCCAGATATAAAGATGTGCTTAGGTTCAAATTTTGGTTACTTAAAGTGGACTTGGTGTTGTGATGACAAAAAAGAAACTTAAATCTGTAAAGTATATATTTCATCTTTAAGCCCAACTATAGGCAATTCTTTTTCTAATAAAATAGATCCCATTGTATTGCAGCTTAGGTTGCAGTACTTACCTTTAGCATGCTGTGTTAACATTTTTTTATTGTACCGCAAGGTGCCCTAAGTATTCTTGAATAAATAATGCCCAGTGTTACTCAAGACTGAGGACATATAGTTAATAAACAGCTTTCATGGTATCACTATAGCTCTGATTCATTAAAGCTCTGCAAAGCTGGAGAGAATACACTTTCATCAGTGAAGCAATTAAGTATTTCAGTATACTTAAAATGGATTTCCTAAAAGTTGTTTGCCATTTGTTAGCAAATGTTTTCAATCCTGGACCAGATCCATTCCAGGTTTGCTGAATCCCCCAGCTTCACTGATGAAAGTGTATTCTTTCCAGCCACAGAGAGCTTTAATAAATCAGGCCCATTGTGCAATAAAACAAGGTTTCACACTAACATCATCATCAGAGGTATAGCGGGAAATGTCCGAGTATGTCATATGACCAACCTGAACAAAAAATGGTAGGAGAAAACATAAATTTAGTAAGCTTCCCCAGTTTAGAGGGTGATTAGGGCACTGAGCTTAAGAATTTTTATTGCCCTGTTCTAGTTATAGTATTTGCTTCCTTTCTGGCTCTGACCCCACACCATTGCCTTTTAACCACACCTTTAAAGTTGGTGGGGATAGATCTATAATCCCATAATGCCAACTGTATATTCCTACCTGTAATCAGCACTGTTTTAAATAAACCATCACCTGTTCCTTTCTGCAATAGACGTAAATAATTACTGATTTTCAAAGCGGAATTATAGTTCCACTTTAAAGATGATGATAAATAATATGTCTAGTGTTCACATGACCAGGACAGCAACATGGTCACTAAAAACAACTAAGAACACTCTTTCTCTACATGAAGAAGACAGAAAATTTAAGTTCCAATTGTCACATGACCATGGATTTTAGTGGGCATTTTGGGGGTTTCAGATTTTATAACTAACTCAATGATAAGTTTGGGTTATTATTATTATTATTATTATTATTATTATTAATAATAATAATAAACAGTATTTATATTGCGCCCACATATTGTGCCACGATGTACATTAAATAGGGTTAGTTGGTATAATGGGTGAGAGGGTTGATGCCCATGGATGAGCAAAAAAAAAAATAGGGTTCTTAGTAGGGATGAAAAAAAAAAGTAGGGATATATTTGGAGAACCAAGTGATAAAATAACACCAAACACAAAGAGGACAAATATGGATAGGTAACATTGATCATAAAATAGAATAAAGGTAAAAGCACCAATACAATAATTATACCCAGAACTACAACACGTTTGCCATGATGTATAACAAACTATTTTAATTACTGTGTTAGCTTACCATTCTTACAGGCCATAATGAAAAGTCTTTCTTCAAAGTGGCAGAAGTTATAAGGGTAGCGTGGATATTCATCTGCTGCAGCCAAGGCTCGAGGAGATATAAGAGCCCTTTTATTCATAAATTCAGCTGTATGTTGTGGCCACAGGGTATAAGGCTTTGTGCGTCATAAATATCAGTGGATAATATTGTTATGCTATCAAATAATTTCAATAAATGACTTTAATAAATAAAGAGAATGTGGAGAGGACTTTTATTATAGCAAGAGGGAGTACCGAATGCTTATTCATTTTCACATTTTTTACATTAAGTTACTTAATGTATTTACTGTTACTTAATGTACTTATTTATATCAGATCATCATGTCTATGTGTGTGTTTACCGTGTTTCCCCGATTTTAAGTCATCCCCATTAAATAAGCCACCCCCGATTTTTGAAAAAATAATTAAAATAAGACACTCACCCGTGAATAAGACATCCCCCGATATCCGATCCTGTGTGTGTCTCCTTGATGCTGGCTGCAGCGCGTGTCTCCTCCTGGCTGCAGTGCAGAGCCAAACTGAAAGTAAAAAGCCGGCACACGCGCCCCCGCGATTCTGAACCAGGAAGCATGCTGCTGATCCCTGCCCTAACGGAGTTACCTGCCCTAACGGAGATCCCTACACTTAATTACCGGTAAGTGAACAGAAGGGGACAATCAATGGCATAGAGTGATCAGAAGGGGACAGTCAATGGCATAGAGTGATCAGAAGGGGAATATGAACGGCACATGAGTGATCAGAAGGGGACAATCAATGGAACATGAGTGATCATGAATGACTTTTACTTTCAACAATAAATGTGTACTGTAGTCTTCTTCATGGAAAAAAAAGACATCCCCTGAAAATAAGACCTAGGGCATATTTTGGCATTTCAAAAAATATAAGACAGTGCCTTATAATCAGGGAAACAGGGTATTTATCTATTGATATTGTATCCATGGTTTATAAATGTATCTAATGTTTGTGTTCTCCCTGTATGACCTGTGCCCATTGGAAGATTTTCTTTAACAAAAGGGCCACAGCAAATAAAGAATGCCCATGTGTAATAAACACAGCAAGTGCCATATCTTAAGCCTCTGTTCATTCAATGGTGGTTCAAGCCAATGAAAATAAAATAAAAGAAGGTTGCGAGCTGTTGCAGACTCCCACGGCCCCGGCATTAATGGCAACTACACCCCTCCGATTGCTCGGGGAATGCACAGCCTACACCCCAGTCACAATATGGAGAGATATCTTGCCACCAAGGCCTCTACCTGGTGCTCAAAACAGAAGACTCAAGAAGCTCCCTAAGATGGCAGAAGAACGTTCGCAAGGGACACTAAAAGAAAAGGCTCAGACAGGGAGGATGGCTCGCCCTTCTGGTTGAAACCACTTGACTACCAACGTCTGTTGACCTAAGTGTCCCTGCACCTCCAACCCAGCCTTCTACAGATGATAAAGAGGGTTGGATCATTGGACAAGAATAATTCATTTCTTAAGGTAGGGAGAAACCTTGTAATGGGCTCCAAAATATGGCACCTGGGTTACTGGGCACTTAACAACTTATGATGCAAAATATTTATTGTTGAGGAATACATTCTATTGGTATACATGGAGAATTCTGTGTGATTTGAGGTGACAGATTTTTCTCTTTCTTATTATAGATTGCTTGTCACAGCCAGCAGCATCCTATTGCAATCCATGATGACAGGAGGTTGATGGAGTGGTGTTATTTGTGAGTCAATTCATAGTTGGAGTAATTCATTGCAGATTTAAAAATTACTTTTGAAATTACTTTAACTTGTCAAAGTTTGAGATTTTGAGAAATTTTAGTGATTTGATTTACTACTATGCAGAATCTTAGCTGTCTGCTTTTTGTTTATTTGTCACCTCTTTAAGTTGTACAGCACTCCTCCGTTCAGATCTTAAATTATAGTGGAGTGGAAGAGAACCTGAATACAGCTTCTATTTGCTTGGCCATAGACAAATGTTGGTTAAAACCATTTTCATTGAATATATGTGTTGTTAGTTGTAGGATAACAATATATTTGTCAAATATTATCCTTCCCATCGCATATATTGTTTCCACTTCATATAACCTTGTCCAAGGTCTTCGACCTTTGCAGAGTCAGGCAGCCCTTTCATTCTTTTAAGATATCCAGTACACCACAGCATGCTGTGC